>NW_024582365.1:3032837-3118894 GCF_018398535.1 Haplochromis burtoni
TAAAAACAAAAACAGAAAAAAAAACACATCGCTGGCAGCGCGCAGGGCAAAAATAGCATACATCTTTATTCAGGAGCTCCCAGAACAAAAACACTCAAAGCTGTTTGTTTTTCTCCAGCCAGGAGTCTCGCAGGTACTTAAGCTGTCCCGGTGTCCCACACACTGTTTTGTCTCAAGCGCTGGTATTGTTGTGGTTGTCATGAGACTCTCTGGCATTATGAGACGAGGCTGTGTTGGTATCGCTGGTGGGTGGATGGATGAAGAGCAACGGGTCGAAGGGATGAATGCCTCGTCTCCCCGACAGTAAATGGACTCAAGTGAATCCAATTAGTGTGGTGTCTTTGTGCTAGAAACTTCTGTTTGTCTCGATATTCATGTGGAGGCTCATTTAGACTTAAAACCCTCTTTAGTGCAGCCACTCATCCAGCCCGCATTAACTCACATGCTCACTCGCTCATTCATTCACTCACTCATGTCCCTTCTCTCTCACATCTTCACTCGAATGCTCATGAATTTGTTCATTAAATCACTTTTTTTTTTTTAACTCAGTCCTCTAATCGTGGGGGATTAAAAAAGAGGCAATTTATCATGAAAGATATCAGTTCATCTAATCTCTGTTCATATGTGGCAAATAGATAAAACTGTGAGGAAAGGCAGAGACAAAGAGTAATTAATGTGCTGCTTTAGCATGATCAGCTAATGATCCAAAATAAATGTGAACAACAGAAAATATATCTACATATTTATCACTTGTTAAGTTGATCACATGGTTTCTGGACATTTGCAGGTCTGTAAATAAACAAAAAAAAGAACAAAGTTTGATCATTTTTTTATCACTTTGTAACTATAAAAATATCAAACAATGTATCACATGATCTCCAAGAGTCTCCAGCTCCTTTTGACTTCACATTATTTAGCTTTACTGGGTGTTTTCATGCACTGCAAGCAGCTGTTTTCAACCAAAAAGCTATTCACTCATGTCCTGTGTCCAGAATATGGAACTGCTGTCCATGCCAGCCAGTAACCAGGTTGAAATCTTCAGCCTTGCTAACTGTTCCCACATCCACTTACAGATTAAAGGAGATTGAGCATTTGCTGCCAGGGCTCTTCCTCGAGTACTACACTCAGCAATGTAGGCCTTTGCCTTTAGGTTGTAGCTGTGTACTGTCAGCAGGAGGCAGTGTCAAAAATCTGAGGAACAACTAGTCTGTGAGCTGCTCTTAGCTGCTCTTTTGTTTGTTTGTTGTTTTGTCACAAGAAGGCTGAATTTGTCATATACAAAGAATTCATCTGCAGTGAAAATGAGGGCTAAAAACAATGAAAATTGTCCTCTCCGGCCACTTTTTGTCTTCTAATGCATGCTTTTTCAAATCTTTGGTTTTCTTCTTCTTCCACTTCTTGGTGCTGTCTTTTCCGTTCAAGCAAACTCTTTAACCAATCAGGACTCTAAGCATAACTTCATTCACAAACATCTGTATTGGTTGTACAAACAATCCTTCTTTAGAGAGAGAAAATAGTCAGACTGCTTCTAGATTTATAGTAAAGTAACAGTAGCTTAAATGACCATTTGTTTCAACCAAAGTATGCAGAAGAGCATCTCTAAATGTACAACACGTTACAGCAGAAGAAGCCCACATCAAGTGCCTCTCCTATCAGCTAAGAACACGAAACTGAGGCTAGAGTTTGCACGAGTTCACCTGAATTTGACAATATAAGATTGTCAAATTAAAAAGAAAAACATTGCCAGTCGGATGAGTCAAAGTTTCTCCTGCAGCATTGGGATGGTAGAATCATAATTTGACATAAAATGAAAGCATGGATCCAACCTACCTTAAATTGACAGTTTAGTTGTTGTTGTTGTTGTTGGTAGATATTTATGTGGCACATTTTGGACCCTTATCACCAAATTAGCATAATTGAAACACCAGAGATGTGAAAGATTCTCATCGTGGACATCCAGGTGACCAATCTGCAGCAACTGTGTGATGTTATCATGTCAGATTTGAGGAATATTTCCAGCACTATCTTGAGCCTGTTCTACGAAGAATTAAAGCAGCTCTGTAAGACAAAAGGGCGTCCCAACCGGTGCAAGCAAGGTGAGCCTTATAAACTGGCCGATAAATGTAAATCTAGAATTCCATCTTGCAATCAGAATCATGTTTGGAATTTTTAATCTGAGGACCTTCTTTAAAAAAAGAAAGAAAAATCTGACTTTTTTAAAAATAATTTTTAAATCTTATTTAAGGTTATTGTTAATTTCTGTTTATGTTGCACTTGAGTTTTGCACGGTGCTGCCTTAAAGTGATGCACCTTGTGTATGTAATGTGTTTACATTATGTCTTTTTAACCTTTTAACATGTTAAAAATGGTCTTGAATAATGTTTATTTCCTTTCCTGTTTATATTATTCGTATTTTTACTTCATTAATTACTTGCTTTTGTGGTTTGCTTTGTAGCTGTGATTTAGATTAGTGCTATTTACAAACATCACTATTTTCATAGCACTTAACAGCTAAAGGGCCAGATATTCATCAGGTGTCAAGAAACATGCCTCCAAACAAGTGGCACTGTTGTCGTGTGCAACAGTGAATGTGCAGCACTGGGAAGAAATGTCACCAGCAGTGATTAAAAAAAGTATTTTATTTTGGCGGTAGTGATGAGCATATTGTTAAAGTGACTTTAATAGTTCTGTGTGATTAATTAAGTTCAGTGCTGCTTGGTGTAAAATTGGGGTGTGAATCCCTTTCAGTGCCCTAGCAGTGTTTAACAAAATGTGCTTCAGCGTTTGCTAAAAAACACCAAAAAAACTCTGTTCACTCACTTGTTGTCACTCATATTCATGCTGTCACTCACCCACTCATACGCTCTCAAATGTGCACACACGCACTCATTGATCAGCGTGTACTCTCTGTCACTGTCCTCTCCACACATACACACTGAGCAGATGTTCAAAGGGCAGGAGTACTCTGGCTCTCTCTGTGCACACACTTTTTCAACAACAGGTGTGACTTTCACAGCTTTGGCTGTTGGCAGCGAGTAAAACTGTGGATGAGGGCTGAGCAGCCTGTTCCTCCACAACCTTAGTCATCACATCATAGGGAACAGAGCGGACAGATCATCAGCACAACAGCTCCATCATAGCCTAGTGTGAAAGTTTATTACAGACAGTGAGAGATGCCTTGCTTTTATCTCAGATGTAAAGGCAGCTATAAATAAATGGGTTATTTTTGGACCACTTCAGGATGTAGATGAGGAGCTTCCGGGGGTGGGGTGGGGGGGGGGGGGGGTTGTATGGAAAATATTTTCACGGTAAACAAAGAGTGTGGCTCTCACGCCAGAGGTGAATGATACTTGTCCTTTTCTCTGTAAGTCTGTCTTTTCTTTTTCTGTTTATTTTTACACCCAGAGAGTCAAGGTCTGCACTCTTTTTCTTGAAAAGAAGGAGCGAATCTGTCGCCTAGCAACACCTCCCACTCCTGCATCGGCGCGGGAGAGGATGAGGAGTAAATAGTAAGAGTTGAGAGGGAGAAAAAAAACATTTAGGGAAATTTAGGGGTACAGAGAGACAACTGGGAACACTGGGAGCTGAAGCTGTAATCGCCTCCTGAAGTCTAAAAAAGTGGAGGTAAATTTTCCTCTGCTCTCATGTGAATGGAGTCACGTACAATACACAAGTCATAGAGGCACGAGTCAGTGGAGCACATTTGCACAGTCAGCTTCATCTGCTCTCTTGATTTTATCACAAATCTGTTGAAACAGTTTGTTTCTTTGGTGTGTGTTTTTTTTTTTTTACAGGAAACTGACAAATTAGTTTTAACCAAAGTCCTCCTGTAATACGGTTTCTGTGCTCTTTGTGTTGAAATGACTGACTTAGGGCACTTGCAAAGATTACGAGTTCTGAAAATTACTGTTAATATGTAGAAGCCAATTAACAGGAAGTTTGTGCTTTCTTTAATTTGCATAGTGGTTCTTTATTTTCCCCTTTTTGATTAGGAATTATCCAAATATAGATACCTACAAAGCTGTGGAAAGATGTGGAAAGTCCAAAGTGGTACCTGTGGTATTGAGATCATTGTGAGCTGTAACCCCTCCAGTAATCATTCCCCTTCCAGGTACAACACCTGAGGTCTCTCACATTCAAATCCTTCTCCTCACTTTCAAGGTCTTGAATAATCAGGCTAATCTTAACTTACTAAATCACCCCAATTGAGCACTTCACTCTCAGACTGTGGGCTTACTTGCCGTTCCTAGAGTATTTAAAAGTAGAATGGGAGGCAGAGCCTTCAGCTTTCAGGCCCCTCTTCTGTGAAACCAGCTCGCAGTTTGGATTCATGAGACAGACATGACCCCCAAGCCCCTCCTGATTGCTTTGCAATAAGCCTAGGCTGTTGGAGAGTGTTTCTTCTTCACTCACCGTGTGTTTATACGCCACTCTGCATTTAATCATTACTTATTATTAATCTCTGGTTCTCTTCCACAGCCTGTCTTTGTCCTGCCTTCCTCCCCTTGCCTCCAACTATTCACAGCTGATGACATCCCCTCCCTGAGCCTGGTCCTGTTGGAGGTTTTTTCCTGTCAAAAAGGGGTTTTTCTTTCCCACTCGCGCCAAGTGCTTATTCTTAGCGAAGCTGTCTGGTTGTTGGGGTGTTCTCTCTAATATTGTAGGGTCTTTACCTCACATTATAAAGCTCTGTGAGATAACTGTTTAATAGAAGATTGCAGTCCTAGGAGCAGCTAAGATACTGCACAATGCTATCAAACTCTGATGCCCAAACCCCATTGGTGGTGATTTGGATCTCATTATGATGCCTTTAGAGATGGTAGGGATCAGTTTTCTTATTATGGTCCTCAAAGTAAATCAACAGCGACCCTGTGGAAGCAGACAAACTTAGTCCACTTTAGAGTGGAAGAGCTCTGGTAATTTTGAACTTGTCTGCCACCAATTCAACACCTTCGGACTGCATCAGATTTGAAACCGACAGACAGATTCAACCTGTGAAAATGAAGTATACAAACACCCACATACACCTCCCTCCCCCCACACACGCTCCTGCTCCTCGCCTCCATCAACGCCTGCCTCCATCTCTCAGTTTGGCTTTGTGAGCCAGTAGCCTTGTGCCTTTTCTCTTCCCTTTTCAATATCTGATTTATTTTTAGCAGCCAGGGCACTGAGCAGGGGGCAGAAGTTTTTCACTAGTGGTTCTTTGTTTGTACTCGAGTTTTGTTTCCTCAAGGTCCCTGGATTATACTTAGACTCACTGGAGAACATGGGGACAATAATTCAGTGAATAGCGCTGATGTTTCTATTGAGGATGGAGTTTGCCACGAGAGGCTTTATTATACTGAATGAGGCTGAATGTGTGCCTTTGCTCAATGATAGGATCTGAATATTTTAAATGCTCTATGCAGTTTTCAAGGAGAAACCTTTGAATTCAAGCAAAGCCTGCGGACAGTTTTAATCCATTTGAAAATAGTCACTAGTGAGTATTCATTTAGTTGCTATGTTTATTATTGGCATTTATATAATAAATGGAAAGGTACTCTTATCAAATAGAAATTTGTACCCATGGTTCTTATGTTTTCTGGACAGATACAGACTTTTTCTCCCAGGGTACCGTACTGTAACATACCAGCACAGACACTGGCTCTTCCTCCCCACAGCCAGTTGGTGCTGATGCGGGGTTGCCATGGCGACATGATGTAGATGTGTTACATCACGAGAGACCTCCGAGCAGCAGAGCTTTCATTGAGACGCCCTCTCTGCCTTCCCCTCGCTCCTCTGTGTCCTGCTCCTCTCCATTACCTCTCAGCCGCTTTTTTTTTTTTCAGGCAAAAGGTCAAGCGCAGATAAAGCCGGACAAAAAAGACAAAAACGGCGGACATCACACACGGACGCTTTTTACATCTGGTGTCAGCCAAAGAGTTAATTTTAATGTCTCTCACCTGGACGTATGTTGGAGTTGTGCCTATAGATCGAGTTGTTGCATAACAAAAGCAGAGAGTGGTTGAAGGCAGTGAGGAAGGAGCAGATTGAATGCATGCTTTTCTTAGTCTCAGTCCACCCTTCCTCCTTTCAATCCCTGTCCTTGTGCAGAGCAGCTCAAAATATATCTGCATTGTCCCAGTGTTTTGATACCAATCAAATAACTATTCTCACATAACTTCTTTTTTTTAATCCCTCCCTGTTATCCAATACAGACCCATTCATTCTGTAGTGATTCGTGAATGGATGGGGTCAATTACTATCAGCTATCTATAGCGCTCCAAAAATACATTAACTCACAAACAAGACCTCTGTGGGGGTCAACAAGCTAGGAAACAGTTAGCAGGTTACAGGCAAGCCTTTTACAGGATGTTATTATTATATTTGTATTATTGTAACACTAAATCAGAAATGCCTATTAAAAAAATAATTGCAATATTGTGGTCTCTTAATGGCCTGATTCTTGTGGATATTAGTGGTTTGTTGTGCTTTTACCGGCCAGAGGGATTTTTATCTATTTTAGGTTTACTGTTTGTGAGCACATGTAATGGATCCCGTGGGCAGTTTTGGGACGTACCTAAATATATTTACTGTAGTGCACTTGTGTTTTAATAAAGTATTAACATATTTTACAGCACAATAATTCAGCTGGAAATATCCATGTGTTTACACTACGAGTGGCTTTTATAGATTGTGTTCTACCAATCAGCAACCTTTGGGACTGAAGAGAGCAAAAAATGGAAGTCCCTCTTGTGAACACTTGAGTTTGCTCCATGAACAAGTCAGTCTCCCCTAGGCTCCACTTTTAGAACAGATTTGGTTCAAGCTTAAAGTTAGAGGCGTAGCCACTTTCACTGATAGGTGGGAAAGGACACTTACAGCTGTAGCTGATGCTGTCTGCTAAGTCCAGTCATTGAAGAGAGTCTTTCAATATTCTCAATATTCTTTGTGCCTTTCAGAGCATTTTAATTTAACTGTCTCACTAATACACTATGTTACCAAAAGTATTTGCCTGTGTGCTTTCACACACATATGAGCTTGAGTGAAATCCCATTCTTAATTCATAGGGTTTGCTATGATGTCAGCCCATCATATTAGGAATGTGCATCTATGAATGCACAGCACTTCGAATCTTAAAGCGCACTTCACCCCCCTTAGCACCAGGTGAGCATTGTTTACACACCACAGTCTGCCTGAATGTGGTTACGGACGTGCCCATGTCGCAAAGCTCAAATCATTTCTAACTGGTTTCATGAACATGACCACAAGCTCACTGTACTCAGATGGCCTCCACATACCCCAAATTTCCATTCAATGGAGCACCTTTGGGATGTGGTGGAGCAGAAGATGTCACTTGATTCATGATTCAGGCCGTGAATGTGCAACTGACAAATCTGCACCAACTGTGTGACGCTTTAAAGCTTTTGACATAGTTCTACCATTTAGATTGCCCTCGAATTGGGTTGAAATGGTGAGGTGGTTGAGGAAATGAATGGATAAGTGGTGTCTGTAACAATGTGCCAGTGTAGATGGGGGGCTGTGGATCAAATAACCTCTACTTTTGATGCCCTAGTTTGTTTATACAGGTGCTAAAACCGAGATTAGTTTGACTTCAATTTATTAGAAATCCAATCATCTTCAGCCATCCAGCAGCTTCTTCCTGGGATCTTTACACTGTGACGGTAGCACTTGATTAAAATCCAACGGTGGACAAAGTACTCTGGTCTGTTACTCCATTAGAACAAGCAAAGGTCAAATTAGCTTGAGTAGAGGTATTAGCACAGACGATACTTCCCTCTGCATCAGCGCTAACCCTGCAGTGGGTGGTGCATAATTTGTCTGGCAGCACTTGAGATCTTGAGAACATGTGGGCCTCATCCTCTATTTTTTATTTCCTTATCAACAGGATAATTTGTCTGTTAGTGAAACCTTTTTTTGTCAACCCTGGTGTTTGCGATGGATAAGTTTGTGTTACTGTTAGCAAAATCAAGGCTAATTTCTACAACTTCACACACAGCCAGAGTGTAAAATCTAGTTTACAAAATCGATCTATAGATCATAGTTTATTCACACACCGTATGTTTTTGAAAAGTAACTATTCAAGTACTCTGGAGAGTTCATACTGAGTTGTTTTTTTTAGCGCCTCAGCAGCTGCCCAAGTATCTCTTTCACAGTCAGTTTGTGTTTTGTGATTCACAGAAACTCTCTCCAGCCTTCTGTTTCCTGCAGTTCACATACCTTTCATTTTTTTCTTTTCTGTTATTTTTCTCAGGGCTGAATGTCTTTTCAGCATCGGTCCCTTTTGCCGCTCTACACCCACACACCCATAGCAACACGTCTCTTGGTAACCACATTTACGCAATGAGTAAAGAAACTGGAAGTAAAGTAGACACGGGTCTCGCTCGGAGCCTTGTATAAATCTATCTCCGCTGCTTTTATGTAATCGAACAGCTCAAGAAGCTGCAAGAAGTTGTCTGCGTGCTTCTGAACGGGGCTCTGTGTTCTTGTTTGCACCTGTATCGCAGCATGGTTTTCCCTCACAGTGCATGGTGTGTGTGCAGACTCCTGAACAGTCATATTTTTAATTAACACTGTTGTTAATCACTGACACGTGACCCAATATCCTGCTCGCTGCTATACCCCGCTCTGAATTCCCAGGGTGTTCGCGGGAGATTGCATTGACCCCAGGCAGTGAACAAACCCAGCAATTGAACCTGTAATTGGACCAGACTGATAAGATAATTATTTCCAGAGCTAATAAGAAGTGACTCTTGTTGTATTACAGAATGACAGTTTAGAGCGTTTCACATGTAAGCTCCTGTCTTATAACATTGAGTCACGTCTGCTCTAATGATCAGTTTTACAGAGAAGAATATCCCACTGAATAACAGAAAAGCCACAAACTCGCTAGATTAGAAAATGGAGTCGCTGTTGACAAATACAGTCAGCGGACACTTCAATGGGTACACCTTACAGGTCTTAATCGTATGTATTTAGATCTGCTGAATGTGGAGGCCGTTTGAGTACAGTCACGTGTCATATTCAGGGAGCCAGTTTGAGATGATTTGAGCTTTTGACATAATGAGTTACCCTGCTGCAAGCAGCCATTAGATGGGTATACTGTGGGCATAAAGGGATAGACATGCTCAGCAACAATACTCAGACAGGCTGTGGTTTTTAAACAATGTTCAACTGGTGCTGTGGAGCCCAGAGAGTGCAAATATCATCTACAACAATACTGCATGCCTGAACCATTGATACAAGGGAGGATGGAGTTTATGCCAAATATCGCAGCAGAAATGAAAACTGTTCTGAGCAGGCTTGGAATTGTAGACTCAGTTTACAGTTCTTAGCAGACAGGAGCGGCACCCAGTGTGCTGCTGTAGCACATCAATCCATTCTATTCTACAGTCCTTATCACCGTGCCACCATGTTGCCAGTGTAGTTCAACCTGTTGTGTTCACAAATGCTCTTCTGCATACCTTGGCTATTTTGAGTGCTTGAGTTACTGTTGCATTTCTATCTGCTTGACGCAGTCTGGCCATTCTCCTCT
This sequence comes from Haplochromis burtoni, assembly GCF_018398535.1. Lineage (NCBI taxonomy): Eukaryota > Metazoa > Chordata > Actinopteri > Cichliformes > Cichlidae > Haplochromis > Haplochromis burtoni. The sequence continues at coordinate 3,042,373 of NW_024582365.1, forward strand.
GACCTCTGGGATTACCACGACTTTTTCAACCAGAGCATTTCTGCTCACTGGATATTTTCTCTTTTTTGGACCATTCGCTGTAAACCCTAGCAATGGTTGTGTTGTAAAGCACTTGAGTCACTTAAATCACCTTTCTTTTCCATTCTGATACTCAGTTGGAAAATCAGCAGGTCGTCTTAAATACATCTGCATACCTACATTTATTGAATTACCATAGGATTAGCTGATATTTTTGGTAGCAAGCAGTTGAATAGGTGCACCCAACAAAGAGGTCATTGAACGCATATAACCAGGCTAGCAACAGTTATCTATACATCCACTTTTCCTGTTCAGATTGATAGAGCGATTATCCCAGATTTCTTTTTTAATTTTGCAATTTTGAATAAAATCTTCATTTTGTTCAACAATTTTACCTGCAGAAATAAATAAATTCTACACTACCATGCTAAACCAGCATGATTAACATAGAAAGCCTTATGAGTGCAAAAAAAATGTTATCATTAATTCAGTCATTATGAGAATGGTAGAATCCTTACAGTCACATTGACAGAAAACTGTTGATACACATATTTCTTTTTTTCCTGCATTAGGGGTTTTTCCCTCTTATTTCACTGTCTTCTACAAAGGCATTTGTAATAGTTTTAATAGCATTTAGGCTTTTATAAATATTTTATCTAACTTATTCGAGCTCCCTAATGAGTATCTTTAGTAATTAGCCTAATTCATGGGACTCTGTGTGGAGAACGCATAGATAGTAACTTAATGCTGCCATTCTAAGTAAAAGTCTGCACAAAATATTTACTTTTATCTACCAACTCAACTGTAAAATTTTGAATTTTGAGCCTTAGACACTTTGTTTTCTTTATCTTTCGTAAGTTTTGTATTTTATCCGCACCCGTTATTTATGGGAATATTGGTGTTGTTGTACAGAAAAAGATACACACAGAGAAAAAAAAAATACTGGGTGATATATAAATATAAAATAGTGTTTTTCCTTTGTATCTTCCATGTCATTATTAGTAGGAATGCATGTGTTTTATATGTTAAATTACCTTTTAAATCTATGATTGTTAGCATGTTACCATGCTAGCTCTAGCATTTAGCTCAAGATTTTATAGCACAGTGAAGTTTAACCGTATAGATATTAATGCAGTAACCTTATCTAAAACTCAGTTTATCTGTCTTTAAATATATCCTTGTGAAGGTGTATTTTGTTTATTTGTTTGATTAGCTTCGGGGCAATTACCTACTCTTAGCTAACGGGCTAATTTTCAAATGTCATTCTCTAGCCAGATCGTCTTTAAAAGCATTTTAAAACATATTTGCAGGACATTCAGGAGAAATTAAGCACAAAATCTTTGAGAGTATGAAAAAAGTAGTTTGTTAAATAAAGTATATATATAGTATATATAGTGAAAAAAAACTAGTAGACAAAAAAACTAGACTTTTAAGAATCAAATTAAATTTAAGAGTTACTATCATATATTAAAAGGAAGAATTCTTCAGAGTCTCCAACCTCTTAATCTGAAGGGTTCATGTTCAGGTTCTTACTTTAGAGAGGTATTACAATATCTGGGCATTGCTAATAAGTGTTTTTACCCCTGACCCCCTGATCAACTGGAGGGATGTACCAAGGCCCACCATAAGATAAGTAAAGATTTTATTTATTTATTTTTACTTTTAATCTTGCAAAGCCACACTAATAGAGCCCAAAAATAAAGGGATGGGACTTAAAATTACTTGGGGTTTTTTTTTCCTTTTAATGGAGTGGTTTTATTTCTTGCAAAGCTGGTCTACTCTGCAATCTTTCCTGCTGTACACAGCCCGAGATATTATTAGTGATGCAAGGACTGCACTTAGTTTAAACCATCTTTAGGGTTTATGTTTTTATTTCCAATCAGAGATGTTTGATTGCATCCAAAAATGCAATACATTAGTACATTAATGCACTCTGTTTATGAACCTGTGTTGTTTCTGTGGAACAAAACAATGTCTGATTTATAACCTGTCTGTAAATGGCAGTATCCAGAGTCAGAACCATGTCTTGTTTTTTTTGTTTTTTTAAATTAGTCCTTGATGCTATTGTTTATGTTGTATTTCATAATTGCCCTCCCCCACTGATCACCCCTCTCCATATATCTATATATACTCCATGCAAATATCCAGAGGAGAGAGCCATTTCCTGCCTCATGCCCTCACTAATTTACACTCTCTAATCACTCAGCCCTCCTTGTACTGTGCATCCTGTTTTTCATGTCCTGCAGATTTCGCTCCCCGCTCTTTTCATTAATGAACTCATTCAGTGTTCGGGGTTGTGGGTGGAGGGAAATGACACTCCACCTCGCTCTTTCATTCATAAATATAATACCTGCATTGTAGTGTAGTGGAGGGGGAGGCTTTGAGAGCTTTTTGTAATGCAACAGGAGGAGATCAAAGGGGAAAAGATTGCTCCTCCATCATGGCAACGTGTCTCAAATTGAAGAACAGAGCATGATTGTACGACATGGAAAGAAAGCATTTCTGTCGGCCATGTTTGTTCCATTGCGTTTAAGTGGTTGGTACCACCACATGAAGCTTCAATTTTGAGCTTCCACACCCACACCATTCCCCCACTGCGGCCTACGGGGCACGGCTTGCCCAGAAATGAGATCATACTCCATCCATGGAGCCAAAAAAACTGAGGCCCAAATGCTCCAACACTCCCCTCTGCCACCCCAAACACTCCTCCCCCTCATCTGTGTGGGCACTGACACTCTCAAACACATGCTCTCCTATGTAAACACCCACACCTTGCACTCACAGCACTCACACATATATATAATCACATAAACACAAATACATGCTGGTTGCACGCACAAATCTACTCACGCACTCTCCTGTGGATCCTTTGAACCATTACACCCCGCAAATATAGATTATGAGACATACACAAGGCCTTGCTACACCATCTACACCATCCCAGACGTTTGTGCTCCATTCTAATCATCGTCTTCATCTTTTGGGGCTCTTTTAGCCGCTCTATGTCTTTGTCTGCGTGTTTGCTGGCATCTTTCATCTACTTTAACCCAGTTTTCACCTTATGTTAGTTGAGATCATTTCTTGTCATATTGGATCATTTCTTGGTTATTTTGTATTACTTTATGGTCTCTTGGGTGTCTCTGTGGGAATTTTGCATCCCCTTCTGACTTTTTTTGCACCTATTTGTAGTCATTTATGAACCTTCTCTTTATTGCAGATTTGTGACATGCTCAGTAAAATTTTGCGGGTGAAGCCCAGAGGCCGGCTTACCCACTGAACCCCAGTCCTGCTGAGAAATTCACCCATTATGTTGTCTGCCCCTGTCGGGGTCTATTTCTGTGTGAATGCCAACAGGAAATGCCAGGGCTACTCTTCCCTTAACTGAACACACACACACACACACACACACACACACACACCTCCTACTCTGCTGCACTCTTTAACACCATCACCCGACACATGTTTGTTCTCCATCATATGATGCCAGGTTATACAAAGGGGGCGGGGCGGCGGGGGGGGATGAGCTTCTAAATTGCTGTACAGTACATTATTTGTGAAAAGTAGACAAAGTTCCCATCAGTTGTTCCTCCTACAGGTGCATGACTCGCTGAAAATGGGAGAAAATGTAGGCCCGATAGTAAATTAGGTTATAAAACCAAGCACCGTCTCCTCTGGTTGTTGCTATTCTTGGCCTGCTGCAGATGAGATCTGCAGGATCTGCTGCCCCCTGGTGGCTTAAGCCTGTCTGCTCCGATTACATAAAACAGGGCAGTGGGTGAGTCATCATCACCCCCACCCCCCATCTTCCTCCTCCGCCCCCCCACTGAGGACAGATGGGAGGTGTGCGTGGTGTTTCGGTGTGTGAGTGTGTTTGTGTGTAGGACTGGGCGGAGAAAACAGCAGTGGACTGTGAAATAAGGGCTTCCCCCTCTCTCGCTCCCTTTTCTCCCTCTCTCTGTCTGTTTTTCCTCAGATTTTTTTCTTTTTTTGTGGGTCAGGAGAATCAGTTACTGCTCCAGTGAAGTTGCTGTGACAGTAAAAATGGAGCAGATGCAGCAGAGCTCCAATGGTGTTTGACTAAAACAAGGCTGGAGGTCCTGAGGATGTTAGGAGGCACGTATGAGATGCATCTGCCTCTTCTTTGTGTAGATATAGAGAATATCCATGTCATTAATGAATGTAACAAAAAGGGAGAGCAGTTTCTCTGTCTTTCATTACTGAGTTTGTTTTGGAGAACTGGCTGAAAGCTGCCATGATGTTGAAAACAGGAGCACATTCTGTACACGTCTTTCTTGGGAGGCTCGTGCTGAGTGTGTGGGTGCAGGTAAAGAGGAGGTGGTTCCGGGACGTTTGAGCACACTGTGTGAGTTGTTCTCGCTGTCGTGGTCCAACTCAGCAAAACAGCAGTTTTTGAGATGACCCTGTAGACCTGCCTGCACTCATATAGTTCCTGACATACAAAGTGAGATGAAACCATCATTTTTCCTTTGCCGTGAAGGGTCACGGGGCAGACAGAGGGATACAGTGGGACAGGTTTGGAGTGCTGGTCTTTGCTTCAGGTAGGAGTAGGGATTAGGTCAGAGAGCAATGTCTAAAACTTTCTGACTCAACTAGCAAGAATCTGTAAGGCTAAAAGAGGGAGGATGAACTCTAGAGGTCATATAGATGAAGCAGTACGTCAGCTGCTCAGCCATGATCAAACCAGGCAGATGCAGCGCAGCTATAAAACTCTGCTCCGGACTCCTTGTTTGTGGGAAAGTGCAATTAAATGTCAGCTTGAAGACACTCCCCACTGTGCGGGAGACGGTCCTGTGTAGACACTGCACTGCTACTTACAGGAAGAGGGTCAGTTAAGCAGGCATACCAATCAGTCAGTCCAGTGAAGCATCTCATTTGTTTGATGGCAAGCAGAAACTCCCAAGCGTTTAAGTACAAACAACTGCAGTTCCTCTAGTGGCCACTTGAGGGTGGCAGCACGGAGTCCATTCTCACCATGTTGGCAGAAAAAACGGGTTCACAGCATAGCAGAGAAAACTGTTGTGGTCTTTGTGACTAGGTCCTTTCTTCTGTGCAACGGGTAATTTTCTTTTTATTCACTTCTCTTAATTGTTATTGATGCATTCTTTAGGTATTTGGCTGCTTTGAATACATGTGTATCAGCTAGGCTAACTAGCTTTTTGTTAGGCTACTACAGCCAAAATAGCTAACTGTATACCTCTCTGTAAGCCCGGCTAGCTCAGTCGGTAGAGCATGAGACTCTTAATCTCAGGGTCGTGGGTTCGAGCCCCACGTTGGGCGTTCACATTTTGAACCACACAAATCACAACTGACATGGTGAGAGTAGTTAACAGCCTGGAAAAGTGAATGTGTCCTCAACACAACAGGAATGTGGCGACAGTAAAACAGGTCTCATTGTGAAAATGAAACGAGCAGCGAAGGTGGCTGAGCTTAAAAAGCAATAGATATAGTACAGCAAAGAAGTGGAGGCGAAAACGAAAGGAACTTTCTAAGTTGAGCTTTTAATGTTTCTCATTTTGAGCAGACAGGATGGGCAGGATTTCAAAAGAGTGTATTAGAGAGCAGGCTGTTGATAAAGAAAGAGAGGAAGGGGTGAGATCATTTGGTCATTTGTAGAGAAGATATAGTACATATTTTGGTCATAAAAGTTGTTGGATGTATTTTATTAATCCGATTCTTATCACTGAATAGAAAGTATATGTCTTTGTGTTGAACCCAGACAAGAAATAATAAAAACATCACTTGGGTTTCCGGCTGATAAAAAAAAAAGTATGAATTATGTGATGTAGACAGGCAGTCTGTCGAGTAACGGGCTCATTACAGCTTCTTGAAACTGAGGGATGGAAAACCCTCACTGGTAATAGTGGTTTTTCCACCAGTGGCAACCCAGCAAGTGACACAATGGTCAGGTTTATACCTTAAACAGACTTTTTGTTTTCTTCTTTTCTTCCTAAAGGAAAAAAAAATTAATTGATTGGGATTAACGGGTTAGTGTGGGTTCAATAAAGAAGTACAAAGCAATTTCCCAGTGCTTCACTATGCTTGTCAGAAAATATTAGGTTTTCTAATATTTATGATCTGCTGACCACTCCTTAATTTTATGGCGCTCCATTTTGCAGTTGAAACCCAAACATAATCCATTATATAATATATAAAAGGTTAAAAGAATCCTCACCAATTAATTTATCAGTAAACCGAGTACTTGTTTCAGCTCGCTAAGCGTGCTAGAAATTCCACAGGGACCTGAAATAAAGAAACTGTATTTAGTTCTTGACACATGGTTGAAAGGGTTTATTGTTTTATTTGGGTTCAAATCTTAAAAACAAAAATTTAAAAAAACAAAACAAAAACAAAGTACAACACTCAGGAACAACAGTGGCGGAGATTTCATCGGGAAATGAACAGCGGCGGGCGAAGGAGGAGCGTGGGTGCTGAGGTCTGATGTGAGTGGTTACTGAATCACGTCTGTCAACAGGAAACAGGGCTGACAAGAATAAAGTGACAAACAGAAGAAGATAAGGGTGTAAACTGTGAAACGGATAAGTCTGGTGACGCCCGGCGTGAATCATTCCACCTGAAGGCAGACAGAAAATATGTCACACAGATTCGTTATCGCCATGAATGCAGAAAAACCTCTTTTCTACACGAATGACTGAATAACCGTAAACATGATAACAGGAAAACGGGGAATGACTTTGACAGGACTAATTATTTTAAGGCTGCTGGTTATCTGTGAGACATTGCTGCTACGATGTGTTTGCATACGGTACTGCATGTATATTTTTACACATAGTGAGGGCAGACAGAAAACTGTCACTCTCCGTGGACAACACAGTATAAAAAGCTATTAGTTTAACATCACAGTGACTGGTTGAACTGCATCCACCACTTGTGTTTTACAGCTTCTTTCTCCTTGTTTGTGTCTGTGTCTCGCTCTCCGTGTCCCCTCCAGCTCTTCTTCTTTAAAAGGTGTACGGCCCGACGTAGATGGAGAGTCTGAGGGCGGAGCTTGTCTGATAGTTGTTCTGGTAGTTGACCAGGGGGTTAATGGACACCATCTCCAGGTCCAACGTGTACTCTCTGGGCCCTGACACGGCACGGGCCAGCACCAGCATGGCACTGATGTTATTGATTTGCTGGGGAAGACAGAAAATAATGGAGTGTTAAAGCAGAGTGGCATTTACACTGGTGCTCTTCTCACTGTCACATGTCAAAGTGTCTTCTTTTAAAACGTCTCATCACCTCTATATGAGGTGAGCTTCTTCTTTCTTTTTTCAAGAATCTGCACATCCACACAGATGTTTTTCATTTATTCCAGCTGATTAAAATTCTCCTCAGGTTGACACTGGGCTGCGCTTACCAAAGTACATGTACCAATAAAAATGGTAATAGAGTCAGTTTTGCCCTAAACAGGAGCTAGAAAACTAGACGAGTGAGGTGAAAGTAGAACACAGGCGGCACATTAAGAAGTCCAAGCGAAAAAATAAAGAAGAAATACGTGTAATGAACCACGTGTGCTTATAAAAGTCAAAACAATGTGAGATGAGGTTACTTATCGTACCTTTGTTTTGTGTGTCTGTGGAGGAGGTTTCAGTGATTTTAGTGGGTGTGTGGGCATTGCACCCAAAACACCCAACATTACATGTCTTATCAAGTTTTACTGGGGGTCAACTATGAAAAGGACAGTTTAAAAGATGGTTTGGAGATGGTGGCACTGACAAAAATACATGAGGAAGAGCTGAAGATGTTGAGGTTTTCAATGGACAGGATTAGAAATGAGCTCATCAGAGGGAAAGCTCAGGTTGAGCAGTTTGGAGACAAAGTTAGAGAGGCGAGGCTCAGATGATGGACATGTGCAGGGGAAAACAAATACTCAATGCCAAACACATAGTAGATTTAAAATAAGTGAGTCTTGCCTTTTAAAATTGTACTAATAGCATATAAAATCTACATGTCAAGGCTCCTGGGTATATAACTCAGTTATTGAGGTCAGCCTCTCCTATCATGTGATCAGGGTCTTAACTGTTTCACGCTCTTAGGTCAGCTGATTCAGTGGTTTGTTTTAAACACTTATTTTTATAGGATAGGTTTTCTTTAACCATTATTTTTGGTCCTGGATGAAAGTGTGTATATGGGAATAAATATAAGACCATATGTTTCCTCTGTGTCTGTATGCTGGAACATGTATACTTATTTTTCAAGTGTGGTTTTATTCAAACTGTGAAGTGCGATGTTATTGTTATTATTATTATTGTTATTACCAGTCTAAAGTTAGTATTTAGAGCTAAAGACATCTGGTGTTGTGATTACAGGATCCCACTCTCCTCACCCTGATGTAAAAGTCTCCGTTTTCGTCACCGGAGCGGATGCGGAAGGTGTTGTAAGCCCTCGCAGAGACGCTGGTAGCCTGGATCTGGAAGATGTCCGAGGGGACGGAGCGCTCGGAGGTGATGCTCATGTAGCGGTGCACGATGGAGAAAGGCAGCTCTCGACAGGCGGGGTTGTTGACGGGGCACACGCAGCGGCTGGATGTACAAATGCACACAGAGAGGAGCAAACAGTTACAGTTAAGAGAACAGTTGTGCGTTAGTAGCAGGAAAACATCATGAGCAGTTAGAAAATGAGCCAGCAGAGGGAGTAGTATGACTGAGCGCAAAGGGCTAAAACCTAAACAAATATTGAACAGTGGCCATTTTTTTCCTTCGTGTTTTTCTAAAAATCATCTTATACTACTAAATCTTCAGGGATATGTTAATAGTGACCCACACCTGTTCCTGAGCCAGCACTTGTTCACAGATGTAATGGTTTTCTTATTGCATTGGAACACATTCAAACGAAAAGGTTGAAAAGCTGGACTCATACGTGGAAAAAGTAATTGGGGTAATCTTAGAGTTTGAGCCAAACTCAGCACAGGGGCTGATTATACTCGGAGCCGATGGCCAGCACATATTTGAGTAATTGAGAAAAGGTGTGTGGAGTTGCGTGTTCGCGTACGCACACAGAAGCTTTCACGAAGTGTCACTCACTTGTCAGACACTTGGATGTAAGGTTCCTGGCAGCTGTTCTTGTCCACACACTGGTATCGTCCGTGGATGTTCACACAGTTCTGCGTCTCCGTGCACTCGTGTTCTCCCGTTTCACATTCGTTTATATCTAAAGCGAGCAAACAGCTTGTGATGTTTCGCTGAACAGCAGACAGGGGCTCGAGAACAAGGATGAATAGGCATTGACTCAGTGCACCATTTGTGACTCTGAGAGCACAGAGGGGAAGGTGTTAGTTTCAGGAGGAAATGGAGGCGGGCGCACTCACCCTGACACATTCTGGTGCCCAGCAGTCGGTATCCCTCTGGGCACACGCACGAGAACTTCCCTGGTTCGTTGACACACTGGTACTGGCACAGGTAACTGGAGTAGCTGCACTCATCGATGTCTAACAATTCACAAGGTTGGGTTTTATTAATTGTCGATCACTAAGTAGCAAAAAAACTGAGAGGGATAAGCGTGCACTATCACTGTCGCTCCTTTTGTCCTTCATTACCTTTACATTCAAAGCCATCGGGCCCGAGCTCATAGCCCTGATCACAGCGACAGAGGAAAGTGCCGTATGTGTTGTAGCATCTCTGCGAGCAGGGGGCACCCATCTCACATTCATTCACATCTGAAAAGAGGAAAAGCAGAGAATCTGAGGTCTGTTGTAGGCTCTGGATCAAAGGATTTTAATAAAGTTAAAAACCCCAAACTCTGTGTTCATGTCAGTGTGTTGAACATCCAGTTTTCCAGTTTTATTTTTAACGTAAGACTGGATCTGGTGGAAAAAGGTGATGTCATGAACTTCTGGAAATCAAAGCACCGATTAAACTTGAACAACGTGATTTATTATGTAGTGACAGTTGTGGAGTTATAAGCTAATGATGTAATCCAAATCCCATCAAATTTAACTCACATGGATTTGATGAAGAAGAAGGAGATCAGCTGAGTTTTTCCGAGGTCAAAGCCTCAATAAACAATTATACTTTTGAAAGTAGCTGTGACAACTGTACTCACATACAGTTTGGGGGCAATTCAGTATTGCCATTTGCTTCTATTTTGCATTTGGAAAGTTTTTTTTAGCCTTTGTTTTACAGAATAGGCAACTTATTGGACTATTAGGCAAAAACTATGCAACTAATGTAATTAACTGTTTTATTGAAGCGCTAATTTTTTTTTTTTTAAAAATAGCTTAAACTACCAAACAAATATAAAGAAGTTTAAATTAACTACAGCATTAACAAGAAGTAATGGGGAGTGATACTGAGAGAGGGAGGCAGCAGTATACATTTGCAAGCAAAACATCCAAAAAAACTGGCATCATTACACATCAACTATTACAGTTCTTGATGTTAACCTAACATACTTTTACTTTAAATTGTTATTATTTCAGAGTTTTTTTTAGTCAATATTAGAAATGCAGGACTTTTACTCACACTGCTGTACTCTTAAAACTCACCAATGCAAGATCGATTGTTTCCTGCCAGCTGGAAACCTGGTTCACACTGACAAGAGAAGGAGCCGGGCACGTTGACACAGCGATGCTGGCAGTACCTGTACCTGCACTCATCGATATCTGCGAGACAAACGAGAGTTATTAAGAACAAGATTTAAATTTCTAAAGATTTTTGGGCATATTGCCACAGAGGGGGGGGGGCTATGATGCTCTTTTCTAGCTTCATATTCTTACTCTGTAGCTTTGAATGATTCACAGTTCAAACAAATTGTTATTTATTTCTGTCTGTTTCAAAGGGCCATGGGCTGTTAACAGAGTGCTTGTAAGCCTCGCCTTATTTCCATATAAGGAGGTCTTTGCTGAGCTGCCATTTGCTCCCACAAGAGGAGAAAAAACAGTTGGAAACTGGGCATTTAGAGCAGTCTGAAGTCTGACTTCTTGGCTCACACTTTTATGTATGCAGACTTCATTATTTGAGACTCAAATCCACCATTGTATATAGGAGAGAAAATAAAGAAACGCATAATAGCCCAGTTACGCTTAATTACACCAATTAAAGGTGAAATTCAAAATATCTCACCAACGCACTCTGTGCCGACTTTCCGGTATCCATCCGGACACTGGCAGGTGAAGGCGCCCACCGAGTTGATGCACTCCTGGCTGGGTTGGCAGTCGTGCTCGTGTCTCTCGCACTCATCGATGTCTGTGTTTGTGGGTGTGGTGATACAAACGTTTAAAACGCTGTTATTGTGAGCGAACACACCATCATGCAGCATGACTGACATATACAGTGTGAGTGTTACATGCCGCTGGCCACTACGTTCCCCTCACTTGCACCCAGCAGCTGAGAACATCATGTTGAGTCATGTTTGCTGTGTCATGCAGGCCACTTTCTCGCTACAAGTCTTAAAACACAGCAGCTGTCCTCGTGTGAAATCTTCCAAATTCCTGCACTGTCTGCCCGCCTCCCGTGGACTCATGCTCACTCACACCCTCACAGATTGCACCCACATGCTGCCTCCAGTCCTAACACCTGTTGCAGCCACCTGTCCCTCACAATCTGTGGCCGCCAACAATGAGTTTACACAACCACACACACACGCACACACAAACATGCTTAACAATCGCTATTCCTGCGGCCACCTGTCCACCTCCAACCCCCAGACCAACAAACCAGACACCCACCCACACAGCTGTTTCCCTGAGGCTCGTAGCCTAGAGGGCATGGGTTTAAGGGCTCAGCGGGTGTAATAGGAGGCTCTGGAGCAGGGATGAGTGACGCAGAGCGGGGAAGGCACAGGTAGCCTCCATAGTGATTGAAGCACTTCATTTCCCCCTTGCAGGCATCAGGAATGGTCTCACACTCGTTTATGTCTGATGGGAGATTGAAATGTAAAACACAAGGCAAGATTATAGAAGCAAGAGGAGAATCAAGGTGTTACTTGATTCAACATAGCCTTACCTTTGCAGTGCTCAGTCTGAGGGTCCCAATGATACCCATCTGTGCATTCCTGCAAAACGCAGCAGACACAGTGCGTGTGTGAGAAAATGATGGAAAGAAAGATGTGAACAGCCCCCCTGTGCCAAGTAGTTGCATAATGTATTCATAATACATAATAAATTTCCCAGTAGTGAGACGTGTAAAAAAATTAAAACGAAAAGAAAAAGGGGAGGATAGAGAAACTTGTTTCCTCTGCTAAGCCAAAAAGACAAGAAGCCTGCTTCTGTTAGAGGATTTGTGACATGTAAACTACTTTCCTAAAGCAAAATGTCACCCTAAAAAACAAAAAGAAGTATTTAAGGCCACTGTTTGGAAAAAGGGTCATTATCATTCAAGGGAAAAATGCTGCTGTAACCTGCATGGAAAGAGAAACCAGAGGCCTGAAGAAACATGGTATTAAAACCAAATTTAACCCCAGCAGTGAACACTGTAAAGTCCTGAGAAGGGAACATTTATGTGGAACTTTGAACAAGAAGATGATGAGGCAATGAGAAAGAGCACAAAGAAAGAACAGAGAGAGGATTGGAGGCCAGCATTTCAACACAAAACCTGTAATGTGAAGTGACAGGTGTGGAAAAGAGATGCTAATAAAAAAGAAAGGAGTAGGAGAGGGAGAGAGATTCATCCATCCTTACCGTGTAGGTGTCACTTTCTGAACGTGGCTGTGAAATCGCACTGCGGAGGAGCACAGTCACACATATGCACACACACAAGATTGGCACACAAATACCCTGCATACTAATGCACTATTTGATGGGAGATTGGGAGATCGGACTGGAGCATGCACACAAGCGCACACACACAACAATCAGGCAGGTAGCGGTGCCCTGAAGACGAGCCTTTGTGATGTGCAGAGCAGTGGTATCTGTGTTCACAGAGAGAGACAGAGGAAAATAAGGAGTGGGGGGGGGGAAGAAAAAAAAACATCAAAAGACAAGATTCGAAACTCAAAAATCACAAAAACGGTTTGATTCTGTCTCAAAATTCTCCTGTGCTGTTAGCTGTTCCCACAGCTGAGATGGATAAATCAACTGGAAGCAAAGGCACCAGAGCCAAGTTTTAAGAAGTCAGTCAGAATGCAAACAGTTCGTTTCTTGGACTCGGTTCACCGTTTGACAACCAAACAGTTCCCCCTTGATCGCAGCGAGAATAAATGGAGTGAATCACTGTGCCAGGTAAGAACATAAACACTGTGACGTCCTCCAACTTTCTGCTGAAAATAACAAAGTCAACATCCCAGAAATACTTTCATATTAGCTGCTCACAGAAAGCTCTCTATGTCTGCACGCTGGCAGCCGGCAGGGTGACAGTCCTGCTGAGCGCTGCCTCCAGAGGTTCGGTTTACAGAGTATCAGCGCTGCATCGGTGGGCCCGCATCAATCCAGGTCAAAACATCAATTTTTTTTTTTACAGAAGCCTCTCCTGCTCAGCTGTTTCAGTCTCACAGATTACATTAGTTTGCACCTACCAAACTTATTTTATGTAGAATCAGAGTCATGCTTGTTTAACGAACGGGGGAATCTGTCTTTGCCAAAATAACCAAACACATTAAATGCTCCACTTAAGTAGAATTTCTGGTTCTTTACTTGCGTAACTTCCAATTTTATGCCACTTTCAGCTAAACTGCATTTCACAGGGAACATTTGTACTCAGTAAATGAATCTTTATTTAACAAAAACATTGCTTATAAAACGTTATGGATTTTTATGGATTATAGGACATGTCGTTATATGTCTAAGTGAGCTTGTTTCGGTTTATATGCAAAGCTGTGCAGAGAAAGCAACTGAACATCTTTTAAAAAGTATGTGCAATCACACTTTTATTATTTAAGAAATATTTAAAGCTCTGTGAAAGCTTTCACGGAACTTTATAAAACACCTTTACTGCTTCTATCAGAATTAAAAGTTTAAGTAGCAGCCAGGAGCTGATAATGAAATGGACTGAATTAGGTGATCATGAACAGCTGTGACCACCTCTATAAAAGCAGATGTTTTGGCAGTTTGCTGGTCTGAAGCGTTTAGGTGTGTTAACCCGGTTTGACAAGCAAATTCAATCTGTGCAATGGTCACAGAAACTTAAAATTTTCAGGCTTCAGTTAAATGTTAAAGTTCATGGCAGTCCAGTAAGAAAAAGACTGAACAAGTATGGCTTGTTTGGAAGGGAAAGAAAAAAAAGTTTGTAGCTTTGTAGCTTAAGTTTGTTGCTTTTGAACAAACCACAAGATTTCTGGAATAATGTCCTTTGGACAGGTCAGCCCAAAGTGGAGATGTTTGGCCAAAGACAGAATATCAGCACAAATGCCTCATATAGTAACTGTCTCTCACTGTGGTGGAGGGGTAATTATTTGGACTTGGGCACCCTGCTGTCACTGAGTGGACCATGAATTCCCCTGTATACCAAGTTATTCCACAGTCAGATGTAAGGCAGTCTGCCCGCTAGAGCTGGGCTGAAACTGGATCATGGGAGAGGACAATGAAATCAAGCAAAGCAGCACATCTTCAACACAATGGCTGAAAAAGAAAATAATCGCTGGGCCATTCATACATGACTGAAATCCTGTGGTGGGCCTTTAATAGTCTTTATGCATTACTGTGAAAAACTGTTTGACAATCAAACAGAGAGCCGTGCATGAATGAAAGAAGAGTTGGACAGATTACCTCCAGAATGATGCGAGAGACTGATAGATGATGACTACTTCAGAGTCGTGCAATTAAACAGGGTTACAGGGTTCAATCAAACCAATGGACCAGTGCAGGGTAAAAAGATCTGCACAACATTTACTACATTTATTTTAAAGCTTCAGTTACTATGGCTATTTTCTGATATAGATTTAAAATCTAAAATATATTTGTCCTGCAGCAACTTCAGTACCTGTCTATGGTGTACCCTGCCTGGATGTATGTAAAACATAAATCTTGGTTACTTTTAGATTAAGTAATTCAACTGGCTTTTTTGTTGTTCAGTAAAAATAGACAATATACAAAACATAAATCAGTCCATTATAAACACTTTTATTTTATCTGCCTGGATTATTGTAGAACAAATTAACCAAAACACTATTAATCAACATGAGAATGTAAAGAACTAAAAGCATGACCATTTAACTACCATATTAGCCTCTTTAAATCAACTTCCAATGCTTTAGACTAAATGTTTATAATATATTATCAAAATATAAGGGTCTCTGTGGCCACTATTTAAGAGCCCTATCTTTGATGTCTTAGTACTGTATGCACAGGGGTCTTTTACCCACACCTCTTGCAAGACTTTTTCCTATAGTAGAATATTTTTTGATATTACTATTTTTACTTTAATACATTGTTCTGTACCATGTAGTGTATTTCTAAGGTAAACATATATTGCATGGTTCATTAGTGATGGATTGGGCCTCTCTGGCAGCAATGACACAACCATCCTTCAGTTAATGTTCCTGAAAGAAGCTATAAGTGTTTAAGCTGAGCCTAAACATAAACAAGTTGCCCGTTCCATCTCCGCCAGACCAAAAAGACACGAAGAAAAAAACAGACAAATTGAAGTAATAAAAAAATCCTAAGCAAGTCTTGTTTGCAAAGTGAGTGAGCGCCAGTTAAAATACAGGGAGGAAGGTCATAATCACTGCCTGTCTACGTGCATACACTCACGCTCTGATATAAACTCCCGAGGCCACATTTGCAGGCATTGCTTATTGTTTTATTTCAGGCTGAGACAAACAGAAGGCCGCAGGGTGACTTGGACACCCCGAAATACTCGAGGAATGACATCACCGTGACCTTTGAGTGGTGAAAAGCAGAAAAATATGCTCTCACACTGTAAGCTCAGACGGTAGCGCATACCACCACGCAATCAGACAGCCGCAGTGCGTGATCTCTCTGAATTGGCCCAACAGTGACTTACAACCAGCAAGAATTTGACCCGAAACCACCCAAAAACAAACTGACCATCAGACTGGGGTCCAGTCACTCACTGGCTACTGAGTGTGGGCAGCAAGGATGCATGGGTGTTTCCCTCCTGCTGCTGGAGATCAAGTGGCGGCAGATCTCTGGAATGCCCGTGGCAAGGATGTGGGCACCAGTTCTCAGCTGGGATGCCCTGCCACTGCAGTGGTTCCCAGAGTATCGGGTTCTGGGAAACCCCCCACAGTTCACATAAGAGGACAGCTGGTGCCAGACCTCCAGCCACTCTTCCCTAACCTCCCATCCCTTTGGAGGATGTGTAGGAGGATGTCAGAGAATGCGGCTCTGATACAGAACTTCATTGTCTGCATTCGACCACCACTGACAGGGAAAATACACGATTTGAATAACTGATGAGTCAATCCATAGAAAATGAATCAGGAAGAATTTTCATGACTCGTTTTCCAGCAAAACAGTGAAAGCAACTACACAAATATGCAGTTTCCCCTGCTTTTTCTGTCAATACGAAAGTAACCCAAATATGCAGCAGAGTTTGATTATTAGTGAGGCAAAATGACACATCTGAAAACGACATCTTGGACTCTGGGAACTTGTGGTGGGCTTCTTTTTTATACAAGTCTACCATTTACTAGCCCACAAAAATAAAAAATACAAATCATCGATACTTAATGAAGTATTTGGAACTTGGCTCAGCTTCAGGACTGCCAGGTGACCCATTTTTAAATTCACACATTCAGAACAGCTTAACAAGCAAAATGTCAGTGACCACATGGAAACCAAAAAAAGACCAACAGCTGGAACACACACACACAGAGTTTAGACTCCAGGATGGTCACTTGTTGTAGTGTATACACAAAGTTTGCGTTGATGTGCTTGGCTGTGCGTGGAGCAGCCTGAGAACACGGTGACCCAGCGCACTCCACCAGCTGTGCTCAGTTACATTTGTGGCAGTGAACCTGCATATCCACAATCAGGGAGTCTCCATCTCACACTCGGCCTGACTTCTGTTCCGGGAAGCTCCACAGGTAAAGACAGAAATAACGCCCTGTCGGAGAAACTCACTCACAAGGTAAAACATGTTCCTCCTGAACTCTAACATGTGATGCTTTTGTGTTAGAGTTCAGAAAACTTTGACATGCTTGCTTTTTCTAATCCCCACCTTAAAGTGGAAACATCTGCTTTTACCTGCAGGAAATTGATTACACAAAAAGTGAAACAGCAGTTGTGCACTGTGAGGTCATCCAGGTTTAGAGAACTCGTCTACATGTTGACACCTGTTTGTGTTTCAGATTTTGAACTTCCCCCACCTAGAGACTAAACTGATCTTGTGACACTGACGTTAAAAGTTGTACAAGAGGGATGAGGCGGAAGGATTTTGCAATATTACAGTACGATAACATGTGCCCTGTGACTCACTGCCTCTCTTCCTGTCTAACCCCATATTACAGTCAGAGCCAAGAAGTAAACTACTCAGACACAGTTAGCCACGTTATCTTGGCTCTCATAAGGAGCCAAGTGCAGCTGGGAAAGCAGAGCAGAGAGCAGGGCAGTGGTGCAAGTGTGACGTGTATGGCCTGTACAAGAAAAAGTGGGTAAGAGGTACATCTCACCTCCCTTACTTCTCCCTAAAATGCTCGCAAAACGTAGTAAGTCATCCAGCAAGTCTCTCTTTAACAAACAGCCATTCTTTGATATGTGTAAGAGGCTAAAGAAGCACAGGAAAACTCACAGAGGAATCTTCTGTCTCTCAGTCTCCGTCTGACCAGTGTGTCCCTCCTGCTGGCTGCGGTCGTCCCAGCCGAGTTGGCGTACAGAAGTGGTCCCTTAAACTCCTGCCTGTATGACCCTGAGAGAGAGAGTGAGTGGGGAGACCGACAGCTGGAGCAGCTGAGCACATGGAAAGGGAGGGAGAGAGAGGGAGCGAGCAAGACAGGCAGAGGCGAGAGAGAGAGAGAAAGGGAGGAGAGGAACAGCCCCCTTACCCCCCCTCTGGCCCCCTGCACTGCCATCCTCCACTCCCCAAACCCCCTCTCCCTGACCCCCCAGGATGCAAATTCCTGGTCTGCGGCCCAAATACCGAAATTCCAAACCCGTCCAAATCGCAGGCACAACTCACAGATTCACACACGCACATGCCCCCACATCTTTTCACCCTCTCACTGGTCCCACAACACACCTGGTTTCATTTAAACCAAACCCCCGCAAAATCCCGAAGCTCTCCCACCCATTCTTCCCTCCCTTTTCCCATTTACCCCCCATCTATCTATACTTACCTCCCCCATCTCTCACTCCCCTTTTTTCTTTTCCATAAAGCCACTAAAGCCCTCGCTCTCGTCCAATCTGACATGCAGGGATATTTATAGCCAGAGAGAGAGGGAAGTTAATGGAATGTGGACAAAAATTAGAGAGTGGAAGAGAGCGACAGTCTGTGTGTGTGTGTGTGTGTGTGTGTGTGTGTGTGTGTGTGTGTGTGTGTGTGTGTGTACGTGTTTGGAAAATTTTTATTTTACAGAATAAATCAGCGGTGCTTTCTGGGACAAAAGACAAAAAAATAAAGAAGTATCATGAGTCTTGACCCACGCACCAACTTTTGCTCTTCTCGTGTTTGTGCGTGACTAATGCGTTACTGCGCTTGGAATCATTTCCAGCAGCATGTTGTCTTGCAAAATTTGTAGTCTGTCATGATGCAAACGGGTTAAGATGTTGCTTAACTCACATTAATCCTCATTAGTTTCAGTCTCATTCAACTCTAATGGACACAAATTCAGACTATCCTCAAATTGGGATCAACAGCAGCGGCAGCGCTAGTCTTAATTTTCCTTAAAAATATCTCATCACTTGCAAAATAGCTCCCTGCATTTTATTTTTAGATGGGAGGCGGTTTCTCCAGCTACCCTCCAGTGTTTGGTTTAAAAACCTTCACTCGGCCTCAGCTTATTTGTCTGCCTTTTGTTTTTGTCGGGTGGCAGAGATGGCAGCTGTCACTACAGGGGATGTTGTTAAAAATCACAGTCCCAGCTGGACTAACTGTGCCCCCACCCCTCATCCAGTTGGTCCCTATTCCCATAAACACACAGAGACACCCCACACACTGACTGGAGTCACAGCCTGTCGTGCATGTGATCCGCTGGTCCTCTTAAAGTGAATTAGTGAATAAAATGCTAATTCAGTTGGAGTCAATATCAAATTCGCTGTTTTCACTTCTTAAGTATGGTTCACCCAACCCCCAATCCCCAACCCCCGGTGAAAGATCCTGGGGGGGTTTAATCACAACATCTCTTCCTTCCAGAATAAACATGAAACATTACATAGGAAATAAAACAGAAGGGCATTTTTAATGTAAAATCTTAATTTTATTTACAAACCAAATTTACAGACAACGTTGGGGGACGCTAGGAGCAAAGCAGGCAGACAAACATACAGCGATGACGGAAGAAGCAGAGAAAGCACATCCGAAGGAGCGAAGTAACGCCATAGCAAACTGAAAGGAGACGTGAACCGCTAGGAGAACTCTTCAGTCGTGATACATTTTGAAGATGCAGCTTTTGACGACGCCCATGTATCTGTCCCACACAACTTGATGTCTGAGGGCAGAAAAGAGAAAGAAAACGAGAGCAAACGGTGAGTAAAAGGAGTGAAAAGAGGTGCTCCAAATTTCATGTCAGACTGTAATTGTGAAATCAGAGTGAAGAGAGTAAATGAGGCAATCTGTGTCCCCCCTGCGTATACTGGTGGGGGAGTGGGGGGTCTATGTTTCTTTTTATGAATATGTCTTTGTTAAGCTTGTAGTGGTTCAGGGCTGTGTAAACCCTTAACTACATTCCTGAGTGTTTGCACGAGAAACAAGGTAACTACAGTTTAAGAAGTCATGAGCAAGATAGGGAGACACCCACTGGCAGAACAAGGGCGTCAATTTTTGGGAGGGTTTTAACATACAGCTTCACGCTTCAGCAGCGTCTAACACCACCATGCATATCCTTATTCGGTTATTTGAAGTTTTCCCCAAAAGCTCTCTATGAAAATCACAGCTCTATTTTTAGCACAGGATACCCCGGGGGAATTGATAACCTGGGTCGGTGCCAGGCTCTGACTGATAAGCTTCGGAGAATAAAAGCACATTAACTCACTTGAATGTGTCGAGTATGTGTGCAGAGTTGGTGTAATGAGTGAGGTAGAGTTTCATGTCCGCAGCTGACCACCGGTCTGAACGGCACGGCTCAATAAACTGTGGGATAAAAGGAGGTGAGAAGGTTACAGCATAAAGCCTCAAAGGCAGACTGATGCTGGGACAGACATTAAAGCATTCAGGCTGGCTGAGCCGTCTTTACTTATATATATATTTATTTATTTATTTTTTAAAGAAAATCTCACCTTCTCTACAAGATCAATAAAGAAATCTCTGACATCTTTTGTGTTGGTCAGCTTTGCAGCTATGTTGATGAGGCCTCTGGAAAGATTCTGCAGAAACAAAATTACATTCGAAACTGTTATTTCCTTTTCACAGTTATTCTCACGGAATATCATAAAGATACTTATCATCTCTCACCTTGAAACTACCCTCCATCTCAATGAAAACTTTCGTCTTTCCTCTCAGGGCTGTGCAGACCAAACTGAGCAGAAATAAGAGAAGAAAGGAAAAGAAAACAGATTAAAAAAATTCAGAAGCTTTTTCAGGAGTCAGCAAAACATGGAAGTGTCTGGAAAGCGTGTTCCTGTTACCTTTTGTGTTGATCGAGCAGATCTTTGTCAGTGATTAAAATCTTCAGCTCTTTCAGTTC
Organism: Haplochromis burtoni; assembly: GCF_018398535.1. NCBI lineage: Eukaryota > Metazoa > Chordata > Actinopteri > Cichliformes > Cichlidae > Haplochromis > Haplochromis burtoni. The sequence continues at coordinate 3,063,085 of NW_024582365.1, forward strand.
TTGCAAAAACTCTTTGTCAAGATCGACATCCATGTCTTCCACCATGTTGTCTACAGGAAAATTCAGACACTGTCAAGTTAGTTTAATGGGAAATTTTTCTAGAAATTATATTTTAAATATTTGTGTTCTTATAACTGCTTGGTTATGAAGTATAATGACTCAGATGCTACCTAATATTATTCCCTCTTTCACTCTCCTAATTGTTAACCTGGGAATTTAAAATTCATCCTCTTACTGATGAAGTAAAGCCTGAAGGACCTCTGGTGGTCAGTAAACCTCACTGACAGAGCCACTGATCTAAACTTTATTTAGTAAACACAATCAACATATAGTTACCGGCTTTGTTAAGGTACACCTTGCTAATAGCAGGTTTGACCAGCTTTTTACCTTCAGAACTGCCTTAATTCTTCATAGGGTCAACAAAGTGCTAAAAACATTCCTCAGGTTTGACATGACAGCATCACACAGTTGCTGTAGATTTGTTACTAGTGAGAAGATGGGTACAGTATCTTCATAAAGGGATGGACATGGTCAGCAATAGTACTCAGGAATGCTGTGGTATTTAAACGATGCTGAGCTGGAGCTAAGGGGCCCAAAAAGTACCAAGAAAATATTCCCACACCATCACACAACCACTACAAGCCAGAACCATTTATGCAAGGCAGGATGGATCTATGCTGGCTTTACCTCATAACATCACAACAGGAGTCGAGACTCTTCAGACCAGGCAACATTTTTCCAACATTCTATTGTTCAATTTTGTTGAGCCTGTGTGAATTTGAGCCTCAATTTCTTAGCTAAAGGGAGAGGTACCCAGTGCGGTCTTCAGCTGCTGTAGCCTATCTCCTTCAAGGTTTGATACTATGTGTGTTTAGAGATACTTTGGTTCTAATCAAGTGGTTATTTGAGTCAAAACTAAGCACTCACCAACAGCCCCAACTGTCCAGTTGCTGATAAGCTGACCGGCACAGAAAGCAAAATCCTGGAAACTGAGGTATTGCAGCTTTCTTTTTCCCGTCTCAAACCGATTGTTGGCAAAGAAAACGATGGCAGCGTAATCCCTGTGATAAAGACAATAAACACACGGCATTTAAAAAAAACACAAAATAAAACCAAGCAATCAGAGCACCCAATCTTTTCATGTGGTGTTTCGTTAGAATTTGTTGCAAAATAACATATTAATTCATCACAACACTACAACATAACAGATTTTAAGTTATACAACTGCTGTAAAACACAAGCCTGAGGCAGAAGGCTTGTGCTCTGTGCCTGTCGCTGATTACCTTGCAAGTTTGTCAGACAGAAGAAAATGCTGACGTATGTTCTCCACCAGGGGTCCCTTCAGCTCTTCGACAACTTTGAAAACACGTTTGAAGTTGTCGAACTGAAATTACACACACAATGCAAGAGATTTACTAATACTGAAAGAATCTGCTCCACAATCAGAAATCCCACCACAACTAATAAAATGTACCCAGAGCTATAAAACCAAATTAATTGTTGAAACCGGCAGACAACAGGAGCTCCGGCATGGTTTGATGTTTGTTTCAACACTCAGCTGTATCCTACCATTCAATAACACACTACCGGAGCTTTAAAATATCAATCTTTACAATGCACAGTGAAGACTTACCTGTCGTCTGCAGCTTTTTAGTGTCACACTTGTCTTGGCACTGATGTCGTCCAAGTCTTTCTTTGTTCCCTTGGAGAGCTTCTTTCCCAGGACCTCACGAACAAATGTATCATCAAAGGCATAGTATCTAAACAAGGAAAGAGACACAAAAAACAAATTGCCATGAGAAGAAACGTAGCATAAAGGAGGAGGTTTGGCAAATAAATACAGGAATAGAGAGTTGTGACTCCTCTGAAATAAATGGGTTAATTAAATTAGAGCGTCATGGCCGCACCTCTCTATGAGCATGATTTGCCGATGAGGAGGGATCTGGAACAGCAGCTGGTTGGCTAGTTTGGCCGGACTGTGCAGCAGGCGCTCACACATCTGGAAAGTCCTGTACTGGTCCATGGTGTCACTCAGCAGGACATCTTTACTTGCCTCACACTCGTCCATCACTCCTCCCTCCATGCGTACCTTCACTGCATCGTTCACTGTTGGATAAATCACACAAGCGCAGTTCAAATGGTTGATGAACCGATGATGCCTGAAGTTAAATGTGATAACATGAATGAACAATCACTGCTGTGCTGTGAATAATCAGCAGCCTGAAACAGCTGCTGCACCATATTTGGGCATTAAACCCTGTATTTCCAATTTCTTTACCATATTTGATTCTTAAAGTTTACTTGTTCCTTAAATTAGTCTTATGATACTTAGAAGCCACACGTGCGTGTGTTTAAACACTGTACCTGACCTGAAATCACCACACCTAACATGTGCTGCTAGGCGCACCCAGTAAACCCCGTTCCAAAGAGAGAACACCTACTCCTATGTTTAATACTGATGAGAGTGGAAACAGTGGATGGATTCATGAGGAGGGTTTGGTGCATATTTTTATTTATAATGGGATGTCTACATGACTGTATGTCACATGTATTTTTTAACACCTGTTCTCCACTTACTTGATGAAATTATTTAGAGATAACACACTTTTTCACCTTCACATGGGGTGGCAGTTACACCAAGAGAGAGTTATACATTGTGTTACTTATCCTAAATTAATTTAACCAGTAATTACCTTTAGTAAATCCTGCCTGGCGGCTTCATCTTCATTAATCTTTGTTCAATATATTCACCATACCTCCTCTGCACATGTCCAGACCATCTCAGCCTCGCCTCTCTAACTTTGTCTTCAAGAATTTGAAGCAATCTAAACTTTTTTGTTCGTTTTCTTTACAGACAGAGCAGCGTGTGTTTGTTTGCTTTGTTCAGATTCATTACTGCAATTACTTTGAAGTTGAAAAATTAAGCCTTTAAGCATCATTTGTGCTTTCTGACTGGGTCCCAATGAGGATATCAAGCCTCATCTCTGAATCTCCTAATTAACACACCCCATATTATGACTAAAAATTAATAACAAAACTAATAAAAACTTTAACTGGAAGGAGTAAACACAGCCTGGAAATAAACTAAATTGAAACACTCAACAGCACTGTCAGAAACAGTGAGCAGATCACAGGAGACAGAAAACGATCTGCCTGACTGAAGTATTTCTGTGTTCTCAGAGAATGATCGACCTCTGTATGCAGAGCTCTGCCTTCAAGCTCAAACTATGGATTAGGTGGAATCATTACAAATGCTCAATAGCTCCTATTGCAATCAAACTATTACAGTCTGATTATGTTTTTATGTTTGTTTTTTATTTCTTATGTGTATTTGCTTTGGTGTAATGCTGCAGCCTAACTGCCAAGTCTGAGCTCAAATATTACACTAAATCGTCTTCACTGTAGTTTTTTTCCCTTGCCTTCTCAGATGCTTCATTTTAACATTTTTAGACGCCTAAGATGTGAAACCATTATGTATTTCACAAAAGTATCTTATTTTCTGTAAAAACAAGAACATTAATTAGTTTTAAATACTGAGGTCCTTCACTGATCCCCTCTCGACTGTTTGGTTTCAACACTTTAATTTATTTTATATAATTAAAGGAAGCCAGTCACTCTGTAATTATACGTTTTCAACAGGCTGTGTAGCAAAATCATGGCCCAGTCATTTACAAATGTGTTAAGAGGTGTGATCAGTATTTCCTCCAGTTAAATGTGGCTCAGACCAAAGAACGCTTATTGATTTTTGGAGGAGGCCAAGTCCCCCTGTTCCTGCACCATTTCTCAATAAAGGTGACCCATTGGGAGAAGTGCAGCCATAAAAATACCTGGAAGAGAAATTAAATGCTGTTTCAAATACAGATGCATTGTTCAGAAAGGGCAATCGTGGCTGTTTTTTAAAGTATCTTGGAAATGCTTTATTCACTTTCTTACTGAGTCTGTGCTTTTATTTTCTGTGACTTGCTTATTTGGCAAAGCCTTAATCTTTAAAACCGGTGAAAAGTAGAGAAAACGGTTAAGTTGTCCTGTAAGATTACCGGGCACCACCTTTAGTGAATTTCAGTATCTGTGTGAAATCAAGAGTCCTCTCAAAGGGACAGACTGTCGTTTTAGAATCTCAGCATCCTTTACATATTAACAACCACACGTTTCTATCAGAGAGAAGGTTAAGTCGCCCCACAGTTAGCACTAATAGACTCAGGCAGTCATTTGTTCCATCTCCTGCTGTATGTTTTAAATAACTTTTAACTTTTAACCATTTCCCTCAGTTCACTGTAGGATTTTGCATTCTATGTCTGTACTGAGTTGGATCACTGTCTGCAAAACAAAGTGTCACATGGTGATGTTGAAGCTTTATTACATGTTATTACTATTTTTGGACTGCTTTATTATTCTGAACCACCCCTTAAAATATGCTGTGATACTTGAGGTGGATGACCTTCAGGCTGGGCACCTCTGCTTTGACTGTGTTAGCCGCCAACTCCAGGTAATCACACACTCTTTATATAAAAACGCATCTATTAATAGGATCGTTGTGACCCAGACTCTCACATGTGTTTAGCGTTACCCCTACCTGTGTATCCGTCCAACCACAGCTGGTAAACCTCCTCATCCATGATGGTGGTGTTACCCACGAACACATCCAGCTCTACAGACATCTGCTTAAAACAAACAAGAAAAACATGTTTATTGTTTAGCTCAGGTATCACCGACATATAGCTGATTAGCTCGGGTGATATTATACCTTGTTCTCAGTGTTCTCTCAGGTAGCTGGCGGCGATAAAATCGTGTCTGCAAAGTGAACTATTTAATTCTATTAGCTGGGCTTAAATTTGCTCTCCATAGCTTACTGATTAGCTAACTTCCTCCATAAAATGTTAGCCTCCGGAGCTAGCCAAGCAGCACAGTTATCGACGGCCAATAAACGGGCAGCACTGCGGCGAATTAAGACCACGTTAATGTGACGATATGACACAATTATTAAGCAGCTTTTGAATTTACAGCAACAACGTCTATGAAATATTACAGCCTGTGAGAGACACGAGTGCGTAATGTCAACAACAGCAGTCACGTAGCAGATACTTCCGGTTCTATGATGTCACAGGAAAAGCTCCCGAATTAAAAATATGTTTCTGTTTTTTGGTTAATTTAAGTTCATTTAAGTTTATTTTAATTTAATTGCAATTTTAATTTCTTTCCCATTTTTCTATTAATCAGTATTTCGGTCGCATCTTTTTTTGTATCGTGTGAAATTCCTTTGATCGTTTATGTCCGCTATGTTCATTACCTTCCTTGCAATAAAGCTATTGTTTTTGATACCTATTATGTCATCGTCTTATCACAAAACTCAGGCACTGAAAACATTCAATGTACACGTGACTGCTTTTTATATTAAATAAATAAATAAATAAATAAATAAATAAATAAATAAATAAATGTGTTTATTATAGTGTATATATATATAGTATATATATATTCATATTAATACAGAAACATACTTCTTTCCAACTCATTCACACCTCTATCAACACACTCAAGGCAAATAATAATAATAATAATAATAATAATAATAATAATAATAATAATAATAATAATAATAATAATAATAATAATAATAATACCCCTGCTCCCCCGGAAGATCATACAGTGGCCACAAATGACTGAAAGAGAATACTTTTGCTGCACATATTGAAGGATATCTCCTTTCTCAGGAGCCCGGCACGCCTTTTTGTTTACAGCCTCTGTGTTGGTCTTCCAGTTCAGCCTGTTGTAGACGTGGACACCCAGGTACTGGTACTCTTCCACCACATAAACACCCCGTCACAGGATAGAAACGGGTCGTATAACAGACGTCCTCTTCCTTGTGAAGTCCATCACCAACTCTGGATTATGGTGATTCTATTTTATTTATTTATTTATGCAGGATTTTGCTATATCTACATATAGCACAGCCCTTCCCGTGTTTTCTTTTTCTTTTTCAATTATCATCAGTTTTCTCGGTGTGTGGGGGGGAGGGGGGGGTCTTGCTCTTTTTCCCATTAACAGTTACTGCAGACGTCTCACATGACTGTGGGCAGCATGTGACACAACTATGAGACGCCCCTGAGGATTACCAATATGAATAACACACCATTCATCTGTAGTTTTTTAGGAGCTGATTATGTGCTTTTAAGGTGTGGCTCTGAGAAGTGAATACGTAATAATAGGTAATGTTAGTGCAGACAAAACGGTAACTTCTGTGATATTAGAGTGCTTAGATACATAGAAAATCATTATCATTGAAAGCTTGACAAATGGCCTTCAGGATCAGCAGTTTTCTTTTATTTCTTCAATGTTTGGCCTCTCTTCTAAGCCAACGCCTACTTTGATTGACCATCCAAGGGGTGGATTAGAGGTGAATTACCCTACAGTAACTCAACAGGTAACATTCATATAAAGAAAGAAAGACTTCAGTGACCAGAAAAGAAAATCCGAAAGATAATGAACGATTATGTGAAGACTCAAATTACAGCACTGCGCCTGGCAGCCACACAGTACCCTATTGTTGATCATTTGTTCCCTAAGTTATTATAAAATGTGTCAGATCACAGATAGGCTTCTTTGTGAGCACCGGGCCCCACAGTGCTGTGCGCTTTGCTTGCTGCCTGCGTTTACACAATCTGCTCTTTTCCTCTGACGATTAATCTAAATAAATCCCCGTAAATCCCTCTCCTCGCCCTCCCTTTCTGTGTTTCTGCATGTGTCCTTCAAAAAAGAAAAATCACAACACGGGAGGGTGAAAACGAATCAGCCAAACACGCCTTTTTTGTCGACTCTCCTGCTGCGCATCAACACTCTCATTTCTAACCTCACATGACACCCTGATTCCATCCCCAGATCCCCCTTGCGCGGTTAACACCCTACATTGTTGTGGCCTCAGTGAAACAATGGAGGTGGGACAGAGGGCGGAAGGATGTGGCTGAATGCCTCAGCATAAACCCATGGAAAAAAAGGGTCTGCAGTCACACTTTCCGCCAATGTTCTTTGAAAAGTAACAAGTACAACCAGGAGTCACTCATGCACTCCACTGTCATAGACATGTATCTGGTTTTTGAGGATGAGATCATTCTAATGAACAGGAAAAACCGAAGGAAGTGGGTTTACACAGGCTTTTCCTATCAATTTCCTTCATACATTTCCAACTTGTTTTGGTTTCATAGCATGAAAAGGATAAGAAAAAAGAAAAGAAAAATACAATAAAATAAAGAAATAAAAAAATGGGTTTGAATCCAAATGGGGGCGCACACGTTCCTCATTGAGGGAGCGCGTGGAGAGAGGATCTTCCATGTCAAATCTCGTTATTTAGAGTGGAATTAGATGAACCACAGAGCTTTAGATTATTAAATGTTGCCATTTACGGCTACAAAACAGGCTCAAATAACGCAATGTGGAATTGCCACACTGCGAACATCAGAGAAAACCACAAACAGTTCTGATTACTAGCTTATCTAAGGAAATTTGCCAAGTTACAAATCCTGATAAAGCAGTAAAGTTTCCTTTAAAACCTCTACAAAATAAAAGCATCTCTGCTGAGCATCGCGGCTTCACTAAAACGCGACCAAAACTAAAAGGCGTCACTCATTACAAATATATAATCTAGTTCAGCGGTGCTCTCAAAGCAACATTTGTGACAGTTCTTTTCTTAAAAACAACAATCTGAAGCTTTTATTTTGAAGGCTGCTTGTACTGGTCTCCGTCAGAGCTCCAGCTTCACACGCAGCTCGCTGCTTAGCGGAGTCACAGCCGTGAAAGTGGCGGAGGCGGACATTGTTGTGGTAACAGTCCATCTCCGGAGGATGAGCACAGATGATGATGTACATATTTTGAGCGGTGAGCTTTGTTTGTTATTTATTTTTTTTATCTAAACAATGAATCCTTTTTAAAGAAAAAGGGGGGTAAAGCTGCTGCGCCGTGCGGACTCCTGCAGCCACCGGAGTTCATTCAGCTGAGGCGAGACAAGCACAGCCCGATGAGACGATGCCAGCGGTGTAGAAATCACAACATCTGCAGGGTGTGCTTGGTCAAGCCTCCGTGGACTCACCGGGCCTTTGTCCAGAAAAGCCCACGGAGCGGCTGTTGCCTTCAAAAAAAACTGCGCGGGGAGGAGAAATAAGGGCTGCTGTGCTCCCGGAGGCCTTTGGAGAAAGCAGCCTGCTGCTGAGAGGATGACAGATTGACATTAATAGGGGCTTGCGGTGCGTTTTTCACACACGACCTCATTAAGGCGTTATCCACGGAGAACAGCACAAAAAGGGACTGAAGTCACAGCCTTGGAGATAAAGACAATCTAAATAAAGACACCACATGTTTCTGCCTTGATTTTACCTCCGGTGATCAAATACATTACATCTGGATTACAGCGGATGCATGTGTTGAGCATTAAATATAGCCACATCTCAGCGCTTTTAATAGATTCTCAGGTACCCAGAGGTGTCGTTTTTTACTGAAAGAAGAAAAAATGGGTAGCGAAGGTGAGATAATAAACAGAGAACTGTCAAAGATGTCTGACGAGGACTTGCTGGCGTGCTCCAAAGAGGAGCTGGTGAGCCGGTTGCGTAAAGAGGAGTCAGAGAAAATATCGGCTCTGATCCAGCGCGGTCGGCTTATCAAAGAGGTAAATAAACAGCTGCAGGGACACCTCCTCGAAATCAGGGAACTGAAAGTCATCAATCAGCGCCTGCAGGAGGAGAACACGGAGCTGCGGGACCTGTGCTGCTTCCTAGACGACGACCGGCTCAAAGTGAAGAAGCTGGCCCGGGAATGGCAGCTGTTCGGGCATCACGCAGCCAAAGTGATGCGGGAGGACCTGGGCGGGTACTTGAAAAAGCTCGCTGACCTGGAGCGCATGCAGGACGGGCTGGTGAAGGAGAATCTGGACCTGAAGGAGCTGTGCCTGGTCCTGGAAGAGGAGTGTGTGAGCAGGAGTGACTCCAGTCCAGGAGGTTCCACCGAGCTGAATCTGCCCTGCATGGTGGCCCGGGACCTGGGAGATGGGAGCTCAAGCACAGGCAGCGTGGGAAGCCCAGACCAGCTTCACCTGGTGTGCTCACCTGATGACTGATGGCAGGTGTGTGTCAGCAGCTGAGGACTGGAGGGAGACAAAGGTGCTCTGTCAGATAGTACAAATTAATCTGGAGGATTAAAAAAAAAAAAAGCATTAGGGCTTTCTGAATGCTGCAAAGATTTGTGTGCCACTAGACTTGAGACTCTTTCCACATTTCAGGACTTTACAAAGACATTTATTAGATGTTTGCCAGATGATAACATGTCTAAATTTTACAGTGTTTTTTCTAAAGATTCTCCTGAAAATTCTCCTTTTTCAGTGGTCTGTTGTTGAGAAAAAAATGGGACCAAAAAAGTGGGTCACATATATAAATTTATCTCATGCACTGGATTAGCCTACACTGGTAGAAGCCTTTTTCTCAATTGCACTGGACAGCGTTATCTTGGATCTTGAAAACACAGATCTAAAGATTCATTTCAATCCAGTTTCGAGCCATATTTAGTCCTCTGAATTCCAATAGCACTGAAACAAAGGAAACTATTTGATAATTGCTTTTTTTGCTAATGATGTGTAATATTTTATGCACTCTCGCTTCCTCAGGACAGGATTGGAGTGCCATGTGTGCATGATGATTGTCACCATTTGTAACAAAGCCTGTGAAGCAGCCTGACGTGAAGGCCCTTTAGGTTTCCTGAGGGGTGGGGCTGCAGAGAATAATGTAACACGTGCAGACCTACACACTCACTTTGGATCAGGCATGGTAGATGTTGTTGGACCTCACGCAGAGCTGAACTGAAAAATAAGTTCTGTCACTATTTTTAAAATTCAACTGGAAAACTCTTTGTATCAAACTGGAAGGTCTACAAGTTTTGGTTGATTTTTATTCTGTTTAAGCCGAGCTGTTTAAATTCTTTTTTTTCTTCTTGTCTTTGTTTTTTTTAAATGAAGTTGTTGCTGAATTATCATAAGATTTGTTAGCTTCTTCTTCTGTAACTCATGCTTTGTATTTAATCTGTAACATTAGGAGCAAACTTAACTTCAGCCCTTCTTTAATCTTGATTTGTCTGTATTAACTAGCTTTACTAACCAGTTTCAGTTTAAACCATAGCACCTGGATTACAAGAGGTTTATTTTGTTGTTAGCTGTTTATTGGTGGGCTATGCTCGTAGTGCACTGAAAAGCTTTAAATACAGTGGCTATGACACTCGGGGCTGTTCTGACCTTTCTTTGTGTATTTGCCTTGCAGAAAACATGCATTTAACATGACACACACGACAAATTGATTTCTGCATTTGTTCTGACCTTCGTGTTTGAACCAACTGCGCTTGATTGATGCTGCCTTCATGCCACACTGACTGACGTTATGGATATTCATCAGTTTTATTTTTGGAGCCCTATTTGCACAGTCTGGAGAGCTGATGGGGGTGGAGGGGGGTGATGCTTTTACCCACTTAGTGATGCACAGACGTCCTTTGACAGCAGCGTACATACAGATTTTTTCTCCCTCGTGCTCTCCAGCTCTCAATCTGACTCTTGTTCCATCTCCGCCTCTCTGCCTCGCTCATCCCATTTTAGCAATTCAATGCTCTCTGAGCCGTGTATGTATTAGCAAGAGATTCACTTCATTTTAGGGTAACAGAGGCCACAGTGTTGAGAGTGGAGGGTCAGAGAGTGGCCAGCAGAGTTTGTCAGCGCATGGTGCAGTAATCAAACTCTCTTACTCGCTGCCATTAATGATTAATTCAGTATTTATTACTGTGTCAGGTATTTTCTCAATTAACTGATATGAAGTATGGCCTTAACACCCAGAGTCAAAGGGTAATGTCTTCAAAGTATTGGATTTTTTCTGATCAACAGTCTGAAGATGTTAAGATCAAAGACCACAGAAACCTGGAGAAGCTGCAGTCCAGGGGCGGAGCCAGGCAGGGGTCTGGGGTGGCACTGCCCCCAGAACCAATAATGAAGCTTATTGGGGGGTTCTTCGCACATAATCATAGGAGTTAAGAAGTAATCAGACACAGCTGGGTATAATCTTAACAATCAATTAATGTTTATCAACAGTTAAAAAATAATTAAATTAACAACCATTGCATATTTCTTTTTAAATGATTTAAAATGTGACTGTATACGAGTCTTCACAGTGTACATGTCTACATGTGTGAAAACCTATTTCTGCCACTTAAAAAATAATAAATAAATGAACAATTTTTTCATCTATAAGTAAAAATGCTGTGTTATTACCAAAAATTTTGAGTTGATATTTTGAGATAAACCAAAATTTTGTCTTCGGATGGCAGAAAAATGTTGATGGTGGAAAGAAGCAACTCAAAAATTTTAGTTTTGACCTAAAGACAACTTTCCATCAATTTGTGTTTCGTCCCAGTCTAAGTTAAAAAAAAAAGTGTATAAAAACTGTCTGACTCCACCACTGCTGCGCCTGGAGAATATTCAGCATTACTGCTCAATTAAAAAGAAATTACTAGAACATTAAACTTCAATCAGGCAACTGATCAATGAATCGAATCCTCGTTTCAGTCGCGTTGTCACGTCTCATTTACATTTCTGAATCTCTTTCACACATTTCGAATGATCCAGACAATCGACTCTGAGTAATCTGCTGTTTTTCAGATGATTTTCAGTCACAGTCTCTTGCTTATTTTGCCAATAACTGTACAGCATTTCTTTTTGCACACACCTTTGTTCTTTATTATCTGTTTTTTTTCAAACAAAGACAAATTTAAGGCACTGCCCTCCAAACAGTTCATTTTAACAGAAAACATAAACAGTACCAAAAAATATATTATATTCTCCATAATAAATATGTGATTATATCACTTATAATAACTCCTATGGCCCAGCCTTAGTGGTCAGTAATTTGTATAAAGATAATATTAGGGTTCTGAAAGGGTCCACGCATAAATATGGACCTGTTAGTTTAAGCACTCCGTTTCCCTTTTTGAGGACTTTCACAACACACTGTAACAATGTAGTAACTTATCAAAGGGAACATTATAATGTATTATATCTAATAATATATGATTAAATGGAGTTATCACAGTTATGTGTACAACGTTTGTGTAATTAGAGAATATAGTCTGCATGCAGTGCTTTCGCAATAAACCTCAAACACACTCATTCTTATTTTATAACTCTGAAAATTAGAAATATAAAGACTTTATATTCTTATAAAAACTAAAAAAAGTGTAACATTCGTCTTCTAATAATGCCACAGATTTGCATATTATCTAAGAAAAGCATCAACTTTCTGAAGAAATCGAGCAGCTGCACGTTGCTCGTTTCGAAATGATAAGAGCCGTCGTTTTCACTTCCATCACATTTCCTTGACATCCTGCACTGTGACTGCGCTGAAATCAAACTTAGTGTATTGCCAGGAAGGCAGGGCCGTCGATTACAGTGAGAGGATGGTTGGTGAGTGCAGGGAGTGATCCGACTGGTCACCGCTGCTGCTGCTGCGGCGATGCGCTATCCCACAGGGCTGTGGGGCCTGAGACTGCTGGACACTTCCCTGGTGTGATGTAACGTGGGATGTGCTGGAGGCACTGGTGTCTAAAGAGGCAGAGGGGTAGGTGAAAACTGTGCCAGCTGTGAAGGACATGATAGAGGGCGTGGAGAGAACTGGGGTGTGGAGTGACTCTGATTCAGTAGCAACAGCAGAGGCGGTTGATGTTACAGGCTTTGTGGGGATAGTTATCCTTGGTCTGGGCTTCTCCAGCTTTATGGGTGGTTTGATTGAGGGTCCAGGACTGCAGGAGTCCGCTGGCTCTAGTTTGATGGCTGCCAAAGAGGAAATGGATGGACCTGAGTCAGAATCCGAATCAGAGTCCTCTATTTTGCAAATGGGTCGGTGAGCTTCCAAGACCAGTTCAAGCTTCTCTTTCTCCTTTTGTAGTTCAGCTATTTCCTTCTGCAAGCGGGACTTTTCATCCTCCAGCATGTCTGTCTCCTACAGCAGGAGAAAGACAGAGTTTGATTCATTCATGCCTGACTGAGACCAACACCTTACATATTAACATATTACATATAATATTATATTAAAGATCACTCACAGTTTGCAGGGAATCTGTCAGCTCCCGTCTCCGATTGCGACACTTTGCTGCTGCCAGTTTATTCCTCTCCCTTCTTACTCTGCGCCTTTCGACTTCTTCCTGAGATAACTGAAGAGGAGAAGAAAAATTACTACAAAACATGAAGGCGGCCTAAACTCCTGAACTGGATTAATCCGGCTTGTTTTAGGCAAACAGCTAATTTCAAAACATCACATGCACAGTGAAATTCCACCACAGGCAGCATGACACAGGTGAAATACTCCCACCATGTGTGCACACTGACTCATCACAGCCATGGCAGCTGCAGGGTTGAAAAGCGTCTGGGCTTTTGTGCCTTTGTAACACCCGAATTCTGACTTCATCCAACATTCTACTGAATAATTGCAGTTAATCCAACATTTCCCGCCCTTTCGGGGTGATGAGTCACGCTCAGACCCCTAAAGTGACTCAGGTGTGAGTCACAGAACATGACTTGCCCCTATGAGTCACATGACAGTCCACTTCCTGTTCAATGAATTTACAACTTTATGACGAGGATGTGTGCCAACGCGTGCCTGGGGAAACGTACAGAATTATACTGTGTGTTGGAAGTCAAATGTAAAGTTACTTTGAATGGAGTGATGTTTCTATAGTAAAAAAAAACTGATAATCACCTGTTAATTTTACTGTCAACAAAAACTCAGTAAAAAAACAAAGGAGAATACAACAGTGTGTGTTTAACTCCAGAGCTGAGAAAAAGATTTAAAAAACATATCTTTAGATTTTCTTCCTATTTCTCCATACATCTAGAGGAAGTGGCACTATTGTGTCACAGAGAATTACAGGACATTACGCACTGGTTACACAAAAGTGATTGAGCCACACTCCACACCTCAGCATCCACACCACATTCCCTCGAGGGAGAATGCAACTTCCAAGAGGGCTCATTCACTTGTTTCTTAGTGGAAAAACAAAAAACCCACAATCATTTGTGAGCTATGTGCTTACATGTTCATCATTCCTGCGCCTTGTTGAAGATGGGCTGTTTGCAGAAGTTCTTATGACCCCTGTCCTGAGAAGGTGAGACTGGGAAGGTGGTGGAACCAGTGGCCTCGCCCCTGGGTGGACTGGGTAAGGAGGTACTGGTGATCGCGAAGGGCCTGGTGGATGCATGAGCGAGGGCTGGACCAGCCACTGGAGGTCCTGGTTGCTTGTGATGGCATTGAGGCTGGGGATAAACTGACTGGCCCCTGCCATTGTAAACTTCTAGGGAAAAAAGAAAAATAAACAGTTTGAAAGAAGAAGATTTTATATAATGAAATATTGACCATAAGTAACAAGTGCAGGATTAAAAGTGTAAACTAATATTATTGCGTAACTATTATATAACCATTATTATAAATATTATTATTTTTTATCTATTACTTGTACAACTAAACTAAATTACAGTGTGATGATTTAACAGCTTTAAATTTGTATTCCTTAATGTTAGCTAGAACATTTTTAGTTATTTCTCAAAACTTTAACCGTATTGCTCTTATTTGACCCCTAACCTTTTACCCAGTTCAGTCAGTGACAGCACACCTACCTGCTCCTGATGTGTGGCTGAAGTGCTGGTGTTTCCAAGGGAAGCAGGGTTTGTCCCAGAGGTGCCTGTGTACGGTGGGTTGCCTCTTTCTTGACTCCCAAAGTTTCGATACATCCTCTCTTTCTCAGTGAAAAGAAAACTGAATCCAGCTGTGGCTATATAGTCTTCCGTTCTCACGAAACTAAGTGGTTGAGTCTTGTGTTTTAATTCAAATAGGGGGCAAGCCCACCGACTTGCGTATTCGGTAGAGTCCAAAGAAGTCTTCAAGGGGGAGCGAGGAAAGAAATATCTCCTTGTTTTTTCCCCAGTCGTCCAAAAACCTTCGAAAACAACTTTCAGCGCTCACGGTAGTCCTCAGTCGTACATCCAGGATCGGAAGTCTGGGAATGATCGTGAGGTTGTAAACTCTTTAAGCAGCAGTATATGCGCACCACGCCCCTCTGTACTTACGGGAAATAGTGTTGTCTGGAACCTCTCACGAAATTCTCCACGTGTCGTGACGTCATTTACCATATTTGGTGAGAGTTTCCTCCAGAGACTAGTACAGGGATTCCTCTCAAAGACAGCCCACACCTCGTGCTCTGAAACTGGCGCTGTAGTGATTTCTCTTATCTGGAGGAGGCTTAAAGCACTGGGTACACTTTATAACTGAAAGCCAAAGCACGGAGACTCTTTGTTTATATTGCAGTGAAATTGGTACATGTTATCAGTACAAGGGTAACCAGTTAAGGGTTGAAGTTTGAAAAAAAAAAACACACACACACACACACACGCAAACAGATTGCTCAGTGAGAAACCCTGAGCAATCTGTTTTTTCACACTTAAAAAAAACACTGATCTATTTTTATTGATGTGCACCTCTATTTCCAGGGATTATGGAAAGTTTAAGACATTTCTGTTTAGAAACAAACATGAAACAGTGACTAAAAGTATCAGTGTGACATAACTCCCCGCCTTATCTCCATTAGAGATAGGCTAAGGAGCAGGTGGTTCTTGTATACCTCTTGGTAATTTTCTTGGGCTAGGAAATCATGTCTTGTTCCATGTTCCCATGGGCTTGGGAACACCTCACTGTTCCCCCAGAAGAGCTAGAGGTGGCTGTGGAGAGGTCTAGGCATCTCTGCTTAGACTGCTGACCCAGTGACATGGACAACCAGGAGAACACTAATGGATAGGTGGATTAAATCAGTCCAGCCTGCTGCTACTGATAATGGTGTAATGATGTGGGTGATATTTTCTAACTGAACATCATATAAACACCACAGTATAGTAGTGAGTGTTGTTGCTGACCAAGTCCATCCCATCCCTGACCAGCGTACTCATCTTCTGATGGCTTCTTCAAGCAGAATAATGCACCTCGTCACAAAGCTCAAATCACCACAAACTATTCTTCTGAACATGAGTTCACTGTATTCAAATGGTTTCCCCAGTCAGCAGATCTGAATCCAATAGAGCACCTTTGGGATGTGGTGGAACAGGAGATTAATAAAACTGTTTTATCATTAAACTCAATGTAAATTAATACTTGCACTTTATTTTTTCTGTAATGATCTCTCAGATTCCTTTTGTTTAAGATAATTTAACTTGATTTTACACTTTTTTGGTTGATGTTTTTTTTTTGTTTTTATATGTTATGTACTACTCTATTTCCACTTGTATAAACTGAGTTCTTACACCTCATGGGGATTCAAACAGCACATTTTTCAGCTGAAATCCTTGAATATCCTTGAAGATAGATTAGACAAGTTTCTAGAAGTTATTTGAACATAATTTAAGCATATTCAGTAACAGTTTAAGGATGCTACCTAAAAAAAAATAACCCTAACAACAACAAAACAAAAACTCTATGACAAAAACCTTTACACAATAGGGGTAAACCCTACTGCTGTCATCTTAATAACACACAACTGTAAGCTATAAATTTTCTGATAAGTGAAACACAGTTTTATATCTTATATATAAATATATTTGAAATGTGTCATGTATCCTATGGGGTTAGTTGGCGGCACTTTTTTGGCTGCCACTCTCACTTTTCTAACCACATCAGTGTGCATGCATGCTTGTGGATATGAGTCAGTCAAACGGCAAAAAACTGCTTGCTTACTTACTTCACCACACATTTGAACTTCTGTTTTTTACTTAAAAGGATAATATAGTCGGAAACAGCTTAACAGACTGGCATAGAGGGCCTGGACAGTCTCCTAGATGCCTTAGAGGAGGTGGGTAAGAGGAGGACGTTAGCCAAGTTACCCTCCCCCTGCATCGCATGGCACTGTGGATGCCCTGAGCAGCTCCTTTAGCAGCAGACTGTTACAGCCCCCACTTTATGCACAAATTTGAAAAAAAATAATTCACTTTCAATTAATTTACTTTTTCTACCTGGCCCTTGTACTGCTGTCACAAATTAACTTCTCCAGTGTGCGATCAAATAAAGTCTATGTCTAAGAAATACATGGTGTAGAGCTGGTAAACGTAGCATGTCCCAGCAGCTGCTGACCTTGCAGTCCCTGGGGACAGAGTTCCCGGCTGCTGACTGTTGCATCAGTTTCTCATATTACCAGTGCTTGCTCCAGGATCAGTATTTTTCGAGGTTAATTACAAAGACAGATAGCTGTCTACTTGAAAAGGTGTGTTTTGGGGAGAAAAAAGAAAAAGTATGCGTGTGTTTCTGTGGCCAAGAGATGAGAGTGAGAGAAAGACACTGAACATTGAAGTTTGGATTCAAATTTCATTTTACCAACAGTCTGTGAACAAAAGCAGAAACAGCCCCGGGGCAAGACATTTTACAGATTCAATACCTGTTGCTCAATGACACATTTCAATGAGCGTAATGTTTCAGATTTTTGAAACTACACCTTGTAATAATAAAGACAGAAATCACTGTTTATGGTGTCATATGGGACAGTAGGATAAACGTGAGCGTCATGACTAAAGCTTCAGGAATGCAGTCATGACACACCTGCAGTAACTCTGCTGGGACATGCCACAACTTGTCTGAACTTCTTTTTTCTGGCTGATTACACCTTCATTCATCAGCTGGAAGTTGTTTGTTTTGTTTGTTTGTTTTTTGTTATTTGATCAAGACAAGTCTGGTTTATTTATGAAATAGATAAACATCAGTGTAAAGAATGGAAGTAGTGCTTTAATGTAACATTTTTTATTCTTAGTGTGAGTGAAGCCTGTTGGTTTCAGTTTTACTCAACTTTTCCCCTCTAAAAGTTAGGGGCAAGACGGGAGAGGGGGGAAGTGTAGATTCCATTTCAATTTACTCATCCTGAAAAAAAACAATATCCACACCCACCCACCCACACACACATCCCACACACACATCCCACATACGTGCTTCACAAAGTATAACGCTACTGTCATGCAACTTCAATTTATTTGATTCAAAAGGTGGTGCATTTCACACCCATTTAATTTATGATCACGCAGTATGAAGCAGATTATCTTACAGTAATCGTGCCATGCGTGTGCCAGGACAGTATTGACAGTGCCAGCCACTGTCTCAGGTCTCAAATAAAGATGTGAGTGGATATAAATATAACACTAATGCAAATTTCTTGCTGTGAAAATAGTTAGGAATATTCTTTTTTTCTGTGTTGTAAGCCTAAAATTTTAAATAGAAAATCAAAAGATTAATATTTAAAGTACAAAGTAAGTGGTAAGAAAGCTGATAAGCGGTATGAAATGGATGGCTATGTAGCAAATTTAATTAACTATTAAAAGATTAAGGACTACTGGCAAAAAAAAAAAATCTGTTAGTGAAAATAAAAGTATGTTGGTGCAGCTGATCCAAGTGGAAAAATATCTAACTCCTTAACCCGGTTATGCTGCCCTGGAACAGAAGGAGGGCTTTTGTACTTTTGTTTTTATGTCCTTAGGAATGGATTACATGACAGAAGAGTTCCTGTCATGTAACTGAGATTAGATGAAGACATTTCATTCTGTTCATTTTCCATTTTCTATGACTCAACAGCTTATTAGAAATTCATGATACACTTAAACCTTTCTGCACAAAAAGTAAGACAAACAATTTGGAGTTTATTTGTTGTTTTTTTAAGCCAATTAGGAGATCAAACCCATTTAGGATCAAATTAGGCTATATGCTGCCCAGGAACTAAGTAGTTTGATGCGCCTAGTTTTGGGTGAAGGGTATCACACCTCTGGCCTGCCAAGGGATCTAAAGTAGGCCACTTAGTGTTTTCAGAAAATGAGAAAACTGCAGATGAGGAAGGCTTAAAATTTGGGACTTTACATTGTATTTTGTCCTTAAGCAAATGGTTCAAATAATTCATGTTCAAACCTCTCGATGATGAATGATTTGGAGTTATTTTTGAAAAAGAAAAGGGGTTATTAAGTGATAGTTTTAGTGATGCAGCCCACTTAGGATCAAAGTGGGTTGTAAAAAAGGAGCAAGGCTAACAGAAAAAGTAACGCACATATTTTGTTAGCAGCAGCTGTTAGACTAAAAGTTAAAAACAAATAACTTTGAAGAATCTAAAATACAATGAATCACAGTTTTCTTAATATCAGCCCAAGCGCAATTTGAAAAACCCCAACAAATGTTTGGCTTGCATTTAATGAGATCATCTTAATAAGTGAGTAACTAATAGCCATGAAGCAATGACTCAATTTATAGCAGTGATGCTATTGAAACTGCTCCAAAAATTCCCAACAACCAAACAACCACATCTGACACATCAGAAATGAAGTATAACAAATACCTGTACATACATTTTAGTCATAGTAGTCAGTGGCTTCTTCAGTGAATATACCAGGCTTGGTAACATTCTGAATTAAAATAATTGTTTATAACAAATATGTCTTGGAAAGGCGGCTCTGGGGTACATTAAACACATTATATAGGCTAGTGTTTATTTATTTATTTAAAAAATATTTCAGGCTATTTGCATTTAATATCTCCATGAATTGGGATTTGATAGTTTTACCTATTTTGCATATCTCTTACTGAAGCGTAGATGAAACAAATACAACCAACATTTTCTAAACACATAAAAATACCTGGCCTAATAAACCCTGATGAATTAGGTTAACCCTTTACTTGGTTTATTTATGCTGAATTGTGTTTATTACACTATTTCAACAGATAGCAGGACAAAAGTGAATACATCTTCAAATGAATACAAATGTGTAGGTGGCTGGCAATCCATTAAGTCATTAGTATCACATATTTTGATGGAAAGATTTTATTTGGCTTTCAGAGGAAAAGTGATGAGATTAAATGCAAATAGAAAGTGGGTGATACAGTTTCTCCCTTAGTTACCCAGTCTCTTTCGTTCATCCTGTACCAGCATGTGTAGTTTTGAGTGTGGTTTTCTTTGCATTTCCATCATGCAAAGGTCTTAAGTCACCCCTTATTTTATCATATTTTGTTAGGAAAGTATAAAATAGGTGCAGCGATTTATTTTCAACACCAAAAACATAGATGGAATTACAGAATAAAAGGCAAAAATAGAGTTTGTACAAATCTAATGAGCTTGAAAGTCAATATTTTGTATGACAACCTATATTCTTCAACGCAGCTTCTTGAAGGAAATTCAAAGCTCTACTTTAGATATCGGTTGACTTTTGTTCTTTTCTCTATCAAGATGATCCCAAACGGCTTCAATAATGCTGAGTTCTGATTTGGATCCAGAACTCCATAGGAAATGCTCGTACCAATTTTCAGTCCAGTTCTTGTATAATTAGGCATATTTCAGCTTTTTCTCTCCGTTTCATTTCCTCCTAACAGCCACCCTTTGACTGAGACCGTTTGCTTTCGTGATGACTCAACTGAAAATGTATCTCTCAGGTCCTGTATCAGGTCTTCGCTGGATTTTATTTTCTATTTCTCAAAGACATTACTTTTGGATACTGTTCATCTACTCTAGATATTTATTTATTTATTTATTTTTGCTTCTTCTTTTGTCCTCCACTCCAGTTTCCTCAGATTATTTTAAGGACGGCACTGCACACCATGCAGAGATATGACACATTTTCAGCTAATAGTTTTTTGGGAATCACTTTGCTGGTGCAAAAAAATTGTTTTACGCCTGCCAAACTGTGATATATTTGGAATATATTTTCATAGATTTAGTTCAGTGGTTCTGGACTCAAGATCAGAGTTGGGCAGTAACACGTAAACCAATTACTTTTTTCACGTAACGAGGAATGTAAGGGATTACTATTGCAAAAAAAGTCATTAGATTACTGTTACTTTCCCATAAGCACGCTGCGATACTGCCTCACTAAACCGTCGCGATGAGAGGGTCTCGTGACAATGACGTAAGCGCGTGCAACGTCAGTGGTAGCAACAGACGTGTGTAGATAAACAATAGATGATATGGAGTGCGGGAGAGAGTACGACCATGCAGCGGTTAAAGTGTGGACATACTTACATTACTTTGAGTTTGATTCCATAAAAAGTTAAAGGGGTCAAAATAGATTTAAGAGCGATAGGACTTAGTGCCGCTGCATCTATGATTGTATTTATTTATTTTGCTGTGTTTTGCTTGCATCTATTTGAAAGAGCGAGTGTAAACACAAAACATGCATAAAAAAGGTTTAAATGTTAAAAAAAAATTTCAAGACAAAGACAGTTGCATATAATCTATTTTTTGCTTAATGTGTTCAAAATTCAAAGGTTAAAACTAATAAAACAAAAAGAGGCTTTCCATTTGATTCAATTTTATATGATGGATTATGCATAAAAATAGAATTGGGCTGAAAGGTCTACTGCTTTATTACGTATTCAGCTTGTGTATCATGTTTTTAAAAAGTAACTAAGAAACTAATTACCTTTGAAAATTAGTAATCAGTAACGGGATTACTTTTTGGAGAAGCAATCGGTAATTAGTAACTATTTACTTTTTTCAAGTAACTTGAACAACACTGTGTGTGTGTGTGTGTGTGTGTGTGTGTGTAAGGACGGATGGCTCAAGACTTTTGCACAGTATTGTACTTTTTACTCCACTGCACGTTCCGTTTGCTAGTTATTTTGCATTATTCCGATTTTTAAGTTGTTGCTTCCTGAAAGTAACTCAACATAAGGAAAAGAAACACTCAACTACTCCTATTATGAACTGTGTGCTGTGTTGTGTACTCTGCCTTGTACTTACACCGTTTCTGCCACGCAGGCACACTGAGGTCCACCAACCGCAGTGGATGGGTGGGATCTACAGTCTCTGATAGCCACGTAGCTAGCTACCAACGTTAGCTGTGTAGGTAAGTGCTCTTATCCTCACAATTTTCTTTAAAAATTGAAACAATATATTTTTCCCCAGACCAGACAGACTATTTGGACATGTTTAACGCTACTGCTAGAGCTTCTTATATCGGTTCCCTTGTTCTGCCTAGTTTGAGCTAAAAAAGAGGATGATGTTAACTTAGCTAGTTTGGCTAGGTAGCAGCTGGTTAACATTAAGTGGAAGCAACAGTAAGTATGTGTTAGCAGCGTACCTAGCAGGTGTTAGAGAAACGCTAGTCCCTTGTAAGATTTAGGGTGTTAACCCAATGTCAGCATTAACGTTAGCGTAGTGCACAGAGATTTAATGCTAAGTAAGCAGAACTGTTGCTAACGTGTCATTGTCTTTATTTCAAGCTAACGTCAGCGAGTGTTACAATGGACTTGCCACATCATGGGTACCGAGAAAGTAAGTGAATCACCATGTATTGTTGTATTTGCAAAATTTTCTCAAATATCCTCACTTCCTGTTTTTTTCTGGTCACACAGGGTTCACCAAACTCAGCTGGTTGCTGTCACGTAATCAAACATGCCAGTTTATTTGGTACACTTACGTGTCTTGATGTAGGTTATAACTGTTATATGATCGCATAGTGCTACATACGATTACCGTATACACTCACCAGCCACTGTTTTTTTTAGGTCTGCTTTGCTAGTGCAGTTTGCTGGCTGAACTGGCTCAATTCTGCGTGGCACAGATTAAACAAGGTGCTGGAAATGGTCCTCACAGAGTTTTCTCCATGTTGATATGATATCACCACACAGTTAGTGCAAATTTGTTGAGTGCACGTCCAGGACACTCTGTTTGTAAAAAGATGGCTATGGTCAGGAACAATGCTTACTTTAAACAATGTTGAGTTGGCACCAAGGAGCCCAAAGTGTACTCAGAAAATATCATCACCACCAGCATGAACCATTAATACAATAGAGGATGGAGCCATGGTTCATTTTATTTACACTATATTCAGATACTACCATGAGAATAGCACATCTTATTGTGCACTTATAGATGGAGGGTTGTTTATCTTGGTAAGTGGTGTTTTGAGTTACTTTTGCCTTCCTTTCAGCATGAAGCCATTCGGCCAGTCATGTCTGACATCAACAAAGCAATTTCACCCAGACAATTGCTGCTAACTGGATATTTACCCTTTATTCAGACCATTCTTTGTCAACCCTAGAGATGGCTGTGTGTGAAAATCCCATGACATAAGCAGCTTCTGAAATAGCCAGATGAGCCCAACTGACACAAACAGCCATGACATGGTCAAAGTCACTTAAATCCCCCTTCTTCCTCATTCTTCTGCTAATTTGAACTTTAACAGGTTTTCTTGACCATGTGTACCTGCCTAAATGTTCTTAGTTTCTGCTACTTGATAAACTGATTAAATATTTCAGTTAACGAGCAGTTGAACAGATGTACCTAACAAAATGGCTGGTATAATTGCTTTGACGTAAGAGTATCATGCAAGGCAAATTAAACCCAAAACAGGAAATTGCTGTAGGTGGGATTTTCTATTGAAAAATGATGAGGAACACTGGTGGGACTTGAAGCAATCCTGCTGTATCTCAGGAAATTTGCATCAAATCATTATAACTGGACCTGCAGAAAAAGTAATGAAGGACATTTATGTTTATTAGTGTACGTCAAAGGTCGGGTAAAGCAAAATTGATCACTTTGTTGTGTGGGCATAACCACACAAAACCAACTCAAGACATTGAAAATTACTGAAAGACTTACCTGTCTCTACCTGTCTGGCTTCAGCTGGACCAGGCATGTCAATGGGCCTCAGCCTAAGTGCGTCATTTGTTGTGGGAAGTTAATTACTACTTAGAAAAACACTTCCTTCTGAAAAAGAGCAGAGGATCTTAACAATATACAGAAAGGACATTTTTTGGATTGTGTGAAAATGTCTAATGAGGTTGTGAATCTAGGTTGGATACTAGTGGAGTTTAACACAAAGCAAAAAATAAAAAAACAACTAAAGGTGTCATGCCCAGAAGTGCTTTTGGCTTGTTCTTTAATGTTGCTTAGGGAAAAGATGTTCCCAATTCCTCTTGTGTACTTTACTACTAACTAGGTGTAAATATTGGAGGACTTTGAGGGTCACTGGGAAATTAATATTAATATTTTAAACAGGCACTTGTATTTTTTTTATTTTTATAGATTTTCGCTTATTAAGCTCCTTGTTATATTTAGATACTCTTTTACTGTATTTCATTTCCATTCTTTCTATTAAATTTGACTCTAATTTTTATCTTATTGGGCTGTTTTTTGCCACTTTTTATTTTATTAAGCCCTTCTTATTTTAAGCTATTTTCTTATAGGTTGTGTTTTAATGTTTTGGCTGCTGTAAAACAATCCTCTTTTTTTTAAATGAGGAAAGGATATCTTTTCTTATTATTTAATCACGTGTTATCTTGCCCTCCACTAAAATGCCTCTCTTGCTTTGAGAAGCACTAAATTGTGATCTCATTAACATATTATAGTGGATTTCACTGTCAGTGGTTAATAAGTGGCATGCCTGAATGTTTCAGTCAGTTAAATATTAATGTTGTCATACTCTCCGTTTACCCTCCTGTGTCCATTTTTCCACAGCTAAGCCGAGAGCTCGTGCAGCCCCCACCGCAGGTGACTCCGTCCTGTTTGAAGACACTAGCTCAGCAGCTCCTGCAATGAACAGTCAGGGGTATTACACTTCTGGGTACAATATGGGAGGACCCTCAAATGACATGCAAGGAGGTGGTGGGATGAACAACCTCTTTGCTGACCCTATGGCCAATGCTGCGATGATGTACGGCTCCTCCTTAGCCAACCAGGGGAAGGATATGGTAAACAAAGAGGTGAGTCTCCTATTTGGGGCCGTTTGAGACTTGATATGTAGCACCAAATGTGACTGAATGGAAGATAGGGTGCTAACCAAGGGACTCGTAATTAAGATCAAGATCTGGACTGGTAAATGGTCCAGCTTTAAAGCTGCCACACATTTTTCTCTGTAGTTTTTATTTTTTTGCTATTTATTAATTTGATCTTCTGTCTTTTGTACCTCTGCTGAGTTATTTGTTTTGCCATATTTTATTTAATTTTATTCAATTACTGTACTTTATTTAAGCTCTTCTGGTATAGGTTGTGTTCAGTGTTTTGGCATCTATAACACAGTAACCTCCCAACGTCTGGGATCTTTTAGGATATTGGTTCTAAGTAGGACTAGAGTATCTTAAATACAGCACTTTCGTTTTCAGCAGGGACAGAACTAATGCATTCTCCTGTGTAGATGGTTATTTTTGTTCTGTTTTGTTTATTTGTTCCCTAAAGTGTTCCTGCTGTTGTTCATAAGTTCATAATGTATTTCCCACCAACCCACACGAGCACAGAGATGAGTTATTTTCGTTGACACAGGGGTAATGTTTCCTGCTTTCCAGCTACTCTCCTGTACTCTAAAACATTCTGGTGTTAGTCATATCCAAAGCCATTTCACGGTTGAAACTTTAATGTGTTGGGGTTGCCATTTTAAATGACACGTTTTCCATCAACTACACTATTTTCTGCTCTGCTTTTTAATATTAAATAAGAGTTGATGATTGTCTTAACAATTTGGGGGGAAAGAGCAATTTAAAAACATGCAGCATATCAATAATGAAGATGTTGTTTTACTGGTTTGGCAGCTTTGATGCACAACATGCCAGAATGATGCATAATGCTGAGAAAAGGAACAACCTGTTGTAAAAATGATTATGACTCAACTGTATTTATTAGTTTTGGCAGCCGTTCATGTCTGTTTTTGTTAATATTTGCATTTCCTCTGGCTTTCAGATCAGCAGATTCATGTCTGTGAACAAGCTGAAATACTTCTTTGCTGTCGACACCAGATATGTACTGAAGAAACTTATGATCCTCATGTTCCCTTATACACATCAGGTAAGCTCTGAGCCTTCTCAGAGTCAACATAAGGGAGACTACATGACATTTATCAAACTTAAGACTGCATGATAATTTTCTCTGATATGTTTTGAAACACACATCAGACACTTTATCACTTCTGCAGCTTCATTTTTGAACATTATTATGCTCTGACTACTTGTTTGGGTATAAAGACACACTGAGCTCATTCAGTTCCTGCAAAGTGTAACTTACTCAGATTGTAAATGTGACACCACTCCAAACAATAAGTGCCTTGATAATATGCAGCCTACGCAGGATGCAGATGTTCCTTAAAAGACCAGGATCACATTGTATTTACAGTTAACTGCTATGTAGTGATTATAAGCTGCTCAAAATCAACAATAGGGACAAAATGGGACACCACTGCTTTGAGTCTCACAAACATCCAACACCCGAGACACAAGAACTGTAGCTCATTTTCAGGTTATTCCATATAGAGTGCCCTCTAAAAACATATGTACACAGACTGGCAATTCCATTTGTTTGTGTTCACAGACACACATCTGTTTGTTTTTCACAATGGTCAACATGAATTGAAATTGCTATACTTTGGTAAGAAGTTTGTGTCTTCAATACGTATATCAGCTTTTATGTGTCACCCTGACAACCACAAAAAGTTTTAAAAGATATGGCAACCACTGTATTTGAACCCAGAGCTTTTTATGAACCTAACCAAGTTGTTGTCCATGAACAAACCTAATTGAATCGTTTATAATCCTAAACATAAAATCGTCATTTTGAATTAAGAATGTGCTAAAAATAATCCTAAGGAAACATAAAATGCCATCATTTTCTATTGCTGGAAATGAACTTTTTGTTTAGAGAGGCAAAATGATGCACTCCATCAGTCCATCCAATGCAAATATGGGCATGAGTCAGTACATGTGAAACTGGACAGATGAAAAAGGTATTTAAGAGCACAAATGCAAGGGTGGGAAAACGCTATTCATGTGCATAAATCAGTAGATTAGAAGTCTTTACTATGATAAAGAATAGAAGTCTCTTGCACAGTTAGAACCTTTTGGGGAGGTGTTTCACTGCAACAACACAAAGGTGTCTCAATTTGGCTGTTATAAACCAAAAGATTTGGCTTTTGAGGTTAAGGCATTCCCATAAAAATTTCCATTCAGGAGTCTTTGAGTGTATTGTCTCTACTTTTTAATGTCTGTGGTTAACAGCGGATTAAAGTTCACTTTGGACATCATCCTGCTGCTGCAAATGCTGAGCTAAAACTGGCCTACTACTGCTCGATTGTCAATTTTAAAAAGCTGCAGTGCTCTGCTTTCCTTGTAATTAAAACAAGCTGACTTGGACCTAAATTTTTTTGTTCTCTGAGGGTGATTCATGTCGTATTTGTGTTTTGTATTTGTGTTTCTTGGCAGGATTGGGAAGTTCGTTATCATCGCGACACTCCACTGACTCCAAGACAGGATGTGAATGCATCAGACCTTTACATACCAAGTCAGTTTCATGTACACACAAAATCATTCCAGGCATAATGTTTTGGGATGTTTGTGTAACATATTAAGTGGGGTTTTTTTTTTTTTGTTTGTTTGTTATTCAAATCTTTTAGCGATGGCTTTTATCACCTACATTTTACTTGCTGGAATGGCTCTTGGCATTCAAAAAAGGTGACTAATCTTTCTTCCACTCATTTGTTTTATGACTCACAGAGAATCGGTGTATGTGAGATAAGCCAAATGTTGACTTTGTGTGCAGGTTCAGTCCAGAGGTCCTCGGCCTGTGTGCCAGCACTGCCCTCGTGTGGGTCATCATCGAGGTCTTGGTGATGTTGCTGAGTTTATATCTGCTGACAGTACACACCGACCTCTCCACCTTTGATCTCATCGCCTACAGTGGATACAAATATGTTGGGTAAATAAATCACAGATGCACATATATTTGCAAAATGATTCTTTATTATTTAGAAATTATTTGCGAAAGCTTCTTCCAGTCATGTATTGTTTTTAAATAAATCATGCTGAATTTACTGAGGGAATGTGTCTGTTTATGTCTTCGTCCAGGATGATCTTCACAGTGTTGTGTGGCTTGCTGTTTGGCAGTGATGGCTATTTTGTGGCACTTGCCTGGTCCTCCTTTGCGCTCATGTTCTTCATTGTGAGTATTTTCAGTCTGTATTGACGGCATCCTTCAAATCTAAAGTTTATAAGTTTGATGGACTGGAGTATTTACATTTCGTCAGTCTAAATGAGTTGTGTTTAATTGATTTCCTGGCCCAGACTGTAAAGTGAGTCACACTGCTACACCTATTGTCTGCTAATCTTTTTTTTTTTTTTAAAAGAAAAAAAAATGCCCTTATTTTATTTCTTGTTCCTTTTTCCTGTGTTGTTTAATTGTCTCTTACTTCACCGATACTTAGGCACAAAAGACAGTACAAAGTTCAAATTTTGTGCACTCCCGTGCCGTTTTCTCTTTTTGCAAAGCCGTGCAGTGGGCTGAATAAAATTCCAGGTGGACTGCCTAACAAGCAGAAGAGCCCCGGTTCAATCCCAGGAGGAGACAAAAATCCCATTGGGTTGCATCAGGAAGGGCATCCGGCATAAAAACTGCCAAATTAAACATGCAGTGCTTACCCGCTATGGTGACCGCTGTGAATAAGAAACCAGCTATGCAGAAGGAGTAGCTTCTTTTTCTCACACTTTTAAAAAGAGAATGATAAATGGTAACGAATCATGCCCCTTTTAAAAAATATTTTCAAAGTTATGTTTTTATCATTTAACTCACTAAAACTACAATTAATGGAAAAAAGGAAACAATACCCAGAAAAGGCAAGAAAAAGCAGATTAGTAACCAACATTTACATTCATGCAGCATGCGTATACATCCATCCATTCGCTTCCGCTTATCCTTTTCAGGGTCGCGGGGGGCGCTGGAGCCTATCCCAGCTGTCATAGGGCGAGAGGCGGGGTACACCCTGGACAGGTCGCCAGTCTGTCGCAGGGCCAACACACAGGGACAGACAACCATTCGCACTCTCATTCACTCGCACATTCACACCTAGTGGCAATTTGGATTATCCAATTAACCTATCCCCACAAGTTGCATGTCTTTTGGACGGTGGGAGGAAGCCGGAGTACCCAGAGGGAACCCACGCAAACACGGGGAGAACATGCAAACTCCACACTGATGATGGAATTGAACTCAGGACCTTCTTACTGTGCGGCAACAGTGCTAACCACCGTGCCGCCCTTACATCCATACATTTTTCAGATATTTGTTGTTTTTCCAGTTTATCATGTGATGGGGTGTTTACTTTAGTGGCACACTGATTGTAAAGCTCTGGGTCTGTATTGATGTTTGAATTAATAATAGCTGGTGCCAGTTTAGCCTTATTGAGTTGAGCAGGTGACTGCATGCTGCAAGGCTCAATACAGGAGGCTACCTTCAAGTCTAATCCGGGACCTTTTGCTGCATGTCATTCCCTACTCATGTCAAAAGTTGAATGAGTAATAGTAGTAGCAAAGACTTAAAGTATGGGAACAGCTGATGCAGAGAATTAGTCAGCAGAAACTCATTAAAGATACTATCAGTTTGCATAAAGGTTAAAGCTGCTATCACACATTGGTAAGTATTGTCTTTGACGTGCTGTTAGACACAGACTGAATCTGCTTTCAATCTATGTACTTCTAAAGATTTTCCTTCTTCCACAGGTTCGCTCTCTGAAAATGAAGATCCTCCCCTCGCTGTCCTCGGACTCTATGGGAATGGGATCGAATGCCAAACCTCAGCTCCGTCTTTATATCACTGTCGCATCTGCGCTCTTTCAGCCAATCATTATTTACTGGTTAACCTCTCACTTGGTCAGGTGACTGTGAGGTGTTCAATAGCCTATAGTCCAGGAGTAGTGGACCCCAAAAAAAATGTGGTTGTGAGTGTTTGTATACCTGCCTTTATACGCTCTTTTTGTCATTAAACTCAAAGCATACATAGATGGTGTTGAGTGCAGCGTGCACTGAGCTTGTTGTTGATTTAACAAGAAAGTGTGAAATGGAAATTGTCTCGTCCACCGTAACTGTACAGAACTCTGACAGACGCTTATTTTTCACCACCTAACCTTGAACAAAAGGGCTTTCACTGAGAGATTTGCTTGATCAGAACCGATATGGTTCAGATCTACTTTTGTATGAAGGCTCGCAACATGCTTTTCAGTATTGACGTTGCACACATGATTCCAGTAACATATTTTGTTTCAACGGTAATGCTGCTGCATTATCTCCCTTTCTTCTGAATCCTCTATTTTATTTATCTACATTTGACAAAGCACGACAATGTTTGGATTTTTCTAGAAAAAATAAATATATTTAGCTTTGTGTACTGAATTCAGACTGCTTCTTTTTGCTTTTTGCTTTTTGCTTCAGGTCTTAACAGTATAAATGCAATGTAAGGTGTAATAGCCTACATTTAGAATTCATTCATTTTACTAGAGGTTAAATTAACCTTCATTAACTCAATTATGCACTTGACTATAATGGTGTTACTTGAATTGTACTCAAGTATTTTGTATCAGCTGCGGTGGCGTCCACTCAGTAAAGAAGTGGGCAGCTGAAGGAAATTGCCTTCTCTTTCCATTTAGTGCTAATTGAACCGTACAGCAGTTAGTTTTACCTTAAACCGGGTGTTTGGTTGACATTTGCAGATTCAAAACATCCAAACCTGCATTTGGAAAATTGCTGCTAAGACATTAATGCATAAATGAATAATTACACAAGATTTAGCATGTTATATAACAGTAAACCTAACTAATGTTGTTTGAACTACAAATTCCTGAGATATCCTCAGTATGTTAAAATTCCAGAGCACTGTTATTCTGCCCGTGCAGAACATGGAGACAAGTAGTGTAATATAATGTAATTGTTGGCATTAGATTCAGATTTATTTGTCCTTTTGGAAATTCCATTTGTGCCTTTTATCAAATGTAATCACAACAGTAGAGACCTCACAGTTACCAACAATAAAGACATAAATGGCAAGAAAGTTCTGCTGTAACATCACCAAAAAGCAAACGACGATGTGTAAGTGACACCCATATCACACTACATCATATGCTCTCACCTGGATTTGTTTTACAGAGTTGTACTACAAGTCCCCTGGCCACAAGATGTTGGCAGAGGTTGGACCGTGTACTTCCATGCTAATGGTAGTAAAGTGAATCCACCATGAACAGGCTGTGATGGATCTCTGAGGATGTCTCACCTGTTTTTCAGTACTCATGACTCCCAAAGTTGCTAACATCCAATCTTACAGCCCGTGTTTACAATCTTATTGAGTTTGTAATTATTAACTATGAAAAATGAAAAATACCAGTCAATAAAACATAAAGCTAGAATGATTTCTACAAATGAATAATAAAAAAGAACCAGTGTACCCCGCCTCTCACCCTAAGACAGCTGGGATGGGCTCCAGCGCCCCCTGGGACCCTGAAAAGGATAAGCGGAAGCGAATGGATGAATGGATTTCCTGTTTAATGTTTTATATATTGGTGTAGTATGGTAGGCTATAAGGGATGGTTTTGTCAGTAAGAGACCTGTAAAACAACCACTTTTCAGACTCTTGGCTCCTGATGTTCAGACTCTTATTATATGACTCATCTGTAGCCGCAAAATACAGTCAGGAGTTTAAAATGTATGTCCTTCTGCTCTGTAATTTTCACGTGTTTCAAAGCCATCCTGTGGGCCGGACTGAACACTTTGGCGAGCGGTTTCTGGCCCCAGGACCGTATGTTTAATATCCCTTGTCTGCCGCCTGTGGCTGGTGTCAGACCAAATGTTGTGGGAACGCGCCCGGATACGCGCACCCTGCACAGCGTCCTTATGGTGTCCATGGAAACCACGGACCGCCACAGAGAGCGGAGTGAAAGGTGTCCGAATGAAAATCTACTTCTGAACATCAGGATTTCACCTTTAACTTTTTTTTTTAACGACATCGACATTTAAGAGGAGGCAATTCCCACCATAGTCCCTGCTTTGGTGATTTGGTGAGTAACCAGTTTATATTATACGTTTGAAAGACTAGCTAACAGCGCCGAGCGGGTCACCTGTGAGGGGGGGAAAGGCGGCTTTCTACAATAGCTAAATGAAACTTTATATTGTTCCGCCATTTCCCCGCTGAACTGCTTTGTAGAACCATGTGGCTTCACACACAAACCCCCAGAGCCTTATAAGAGTAGATTAGACATGCTATACGTGTATTATTGGCCTTAGTTTTGTTTTGTTTTTTTAAATGTTTAATAATCCTGGTCATGGTCAGTAGATTAGGATGAGCAGTAACTTTCTCTGGGACCTGCACTTGTTCTCTGACCCAGTTTGCCTTTATTAAACTGGAGCAGTAGGAGTGGACTTTGGACGTTTAGTGGATGCTCATCAGAGGGGAACGGGTGGCAAACATTTACCTGCTATGGAGCTCTTATTTTCCAGCATTTTCAATATTTTTGTTTGTGTGTGTGGTGATCTAGTATGTTTGGCTTTTTTTTTCCATCTATGAAGAGGTAGCAGTTAAAGTCAGGTATATTATACCTGAAAAGAATAAACAACAACTCATAAATACAGGTACAGTCCTTGCTGTTCCTGCCTGTCCTGGAAGCAATTTGTATCTTGATGACTTCATCTTTCCTCTCTCTGATTCATTTCAACCTCATCTTTCAGCTGCATGACCCTGGAAGCTTCGCCCTGAGAGTGAGATGGAAAACAGCTCTCATACACTGCCACTCTCGTGCCCCTCTCCCGCCACTATCAGAGGGCCTCTGCCGTTGTCCTCCTCACCCCAGCATACCTCCTCAAATGGTCGCATTTCACTGCCACTTTCGCCTATCTCTTTCCCGCCATCCCCAGCCTCATTTTCCCCAGCAACAGCAGAGTCTGTTCACTCCTGCTCCCCTCTTTCACACTTTACAGTGTCTCATTGCCTCGAAGGACAAAGCCTAGCTGACCAAGATGACCTCACCTGTCTCAACTGGCTGCATCAAAGAGGGGATCTGCTGCCACTGCAGCCCCTCACCAAAATGACACCGCTGCCTCAGCAGGAGCCCTCCGTGGCTTCCCAGCTTCTTCCCGCTGCTTCGTCCAAGCCGCCGTACTCCTTTAGCAGTCTGATTTTCATGGCAATAGAAGATTCGCCACAAAAGAGGCTTCCAGTGAAGGACATCTACGAATGGATTGTGAACAATTTCCCCTACTACAGGACGGCAACGGGTGGCTGGAGGAACTCTGTCAGACACAATCTGTCTCTGAGCAAGAGCTTCAGACGCATTCAGAGGGACAAGAGCCAGGTGGGTGCTTAAATAACAGCGCAGCACTAAACTCATTGATCTAAGTGAACTCCTCATTGAATCCAGATGGTCTGAATTCAAAACATTGGTTACAACTCCCAAAAATGACTCGTGCAGGATTTTTGAAGACTAACATCTGTTACATGGATTTGTTTCTTTGTTGCAGTCAGTGGGGAAGGGATCACTGTGGTGTGTGTGTCCAGAGTACCGGCCAGCGCTCCTAGAAGTGCTCAGGAAGACCCACAGTTATCACAGCAATAACAGCAACCTGTTACACAAGCCTGCACTGTGAGTATCTGCAATATGGATTTGTAAAAACTAGCTTTAGTGCCCCATACTGAGGAACGGCCAGAAAATCCAAAGTGTTCAACAAGAAATGAGTCACATTTCTTTTCTTTATATTTTACTCTGAAAATGGGGAAATACAGACAGAGATATATTGAAATATGTGCAGACATACATGGAAATATGGGTACTTTTTAAGGCTTGAATGATTCATAGGTCAACGTAAAAATTCTTCTGAAAATGGTCAGGTACAAAACCTGGAGTGTGAGTGACTGAAAAGGCAGCCAGTGTCCAAAGAAAAACTTTGAAAGACGTTCAGAGAGCTGCGAGAACTTTTGGACAAGACTAATTTTAAAAATTAAAGTAAATTCGGCTACATGGAAGCAAAATAACAATTTGAGGGTGGCTCAATATTTTTGCACGATACGGTAGTTGATGTGTAAAGGATCTTCAATTTTAAAAAGAAAAATATGCAAACATTTACAGGCATCGACCTCTCTTAAGGATTTGCTGCCTTTCTAATGAGTTTTTAACACGGTGCTGGTGAAACATTAAGGGGCTTCCACACAGGAAGTGACTCGCAGCAATGTGGTTTTCAGAGAAGTCATGACATTCAGTGACTTCGAGTGACAATGGTCCCAGGTTAAACCTTTCTCAACTCCTCTGGTCTCCATGTCATTGCTGATGCAGTCTTTTTGTACCTCTAAATGAATCATTGCACTGGAGTCTCCTCTGACTGGAACTGAAGGTGATGCAAAACGCTGACTTTATTAAACTGAATATTTGGGTATTCCTTCACTATCTTTTGCCTTTTTTAAAAAATTGGCAAATATATTCACTGATATATTGCAGAAGTAAGATGAAATATCATCTACAGCTGTCGTCGTACATGCTATTTTTCTTTCTCTCCTTAACCACCACATCAGTAAAATCTAATATGCGTCTAGTGGAGGAGTGTTTCTAAATAATTTTACATTTTAATGGCTCTCTTGCTGTGATGTGTGTTGTGCGCAGGTTGGAGGGAGAAAGCTACAAGATGCCTGCTGCGTGTGATTCGATGGAAATATCAGGTCAGGACCTACATACTGGACCCGGTATGAAATTGTTTCAGTCGTTTTATCTGCAGAGTAACAGCCCTCTGTGACACTTTTATCACCTGCAGCTTGTCTGTAGCTTTGCAGCTTTCCCAGCATGCATCATTGTTCCTGTGTTTGTGTTCTGTTCTCATGGAAACTGCCTTCCATTACCTTGGCAACCCAGCAATAGCCTGGCTTTTTATGAGTGCCCCCACCCCACCCCTCCGTTTTATTTCCGAGCCTCTTTGCCATACGGGCCCACGTCCTCGCTAAAGAATCCCACAAGTGGTTGTTCGGCCAAGCTGCAGGACGATGGGTTATTAATGTTAACGTTGTCTTTCTCATGCAGATCCTCTTTCTCACTCCCTCCTCCTGTCTACCGCCGATAGTCCGATTTTAGCCGAAAACCCGCTGTGCCTTCTGACCCCGGATCACGAGGAGCTCGTCACCATGGAGTCTGTGGAATACCAGCAGGAGGAGGTGTGCGAAGACATGGAGAAGGACCCCCTGTCTGACAGCGGCTACATCGAGCTGCACTATTACGAGTCTCAGCAGTACCAGTACCTTGTGCTGCCGGACGACACCGAGCTCGACCTGGAGACTGTGGAGATCCTGCAGCTTGATGCTGAGGCCCAGGAGGCCGCCGGGTCACTGCTGGACCTCGCAGGCGGTGGATATTAGTTCAGATCCTCAAAGAAACTGTCCTGGGATGACAACACTGCCCTATAGCCTGTTTACTGCCCTGTAGTGATATTACAGTATAGATCGAATTAACTGATGGAGTATCGTTCCACATAATTTCAGGCTTCCAGTACACAAGCTGAATATATCACCATAGCATCCCATCCAGCCTGAACAGAGCCTTCAGGGTGTAGAACTGAGACAAAAGTATTAAAAATGAAGTGATTCCACAGTGATTTTTTAACATGTTAACATCGTTCTCAGGGGTGGAAGGAGTGCTTCGAGCTCAATACAGAGTGCTGCTTCTCGACTGAGAGGTTTCCCAAGTTCAGGTGTGACTAACACGCTGTTGAAATCTTCACGTTTAATGTACAGCGAACAGCACATTGACTCACTTCCACATCGTTACCAGTAAAATATGAGTATGTGTTACCCTCTTTCAGTTGTTCTAAGCAGTGACCATCTTTTCTTTCTAAGAAAGTTTCTGTAGGACATTCAAAGTAAACTGTAGTTGACAGTCTTTGTTGTTTTCAGCAACACTGTTGCTTTGATAGTTGAAGACAATAGATAAAAAATAATTTATAATGTAGCTGTGATTTTAGATTGTACTTAAGAAGTACAGGGAAACACTTCTATTCAATTCTATTCAATTCAATTTAATTCAATTTTATTTATATAGCCCCAAATCACAACAAAAGTCGCCTCAAGGCGCTTCATAGATACATTACCTTGGCAACCCGGCAATAGCCTGGCTTTTTATGAGTGCCCCCACCTCACCCCTCCATTATAATAAGTACTTCGAATTTTATTTCTAATGGTTTTTAATGTCCATTATTTTCAAGATTATCTTTGCTTGAGTTTATTTTATTTGCACGATGTCTTCAATCAGGAAAGGTTTGATTGACTCACTGCCATTTTAACCACTTTACATGTCGGTTACACTGAAATTCTCTTCATAAATTGTATGTATTTACAACAGCTTTGGGTTTTATAATCTAATAAATAAAATCTGTGATGCCCTTCTTCTGAGCTGTGCATCGGTTGTTATAGTTTTGTTTTTATTTTGTTTTTAATGTTTGTTTTCCGCTTCAGTGAGTTTGCTTGGTTTGGTTTCGTTTGACTTGGTTAAAATAAGTCTTTAGTATTAATGATAATGTCAAAGTTATGATTCAAGAAATTCAGAATAGATTTGTACAGGACAAATAAAACATTTTGTGCAGCCAGTGTATTCACAGTTTTAATATGTGCACCAGTGCCTCTGTGTACCACACTGGACCCCTACATGTGAGTGGTGGGCATGTAGCTCTGTGGGCTAACGCCTAAACATCAGGCACTTGCCCCAAAACAGCTTAAGAGCTATTCTACAATTATGGGACATTTTCTTTTCCAGCCATGAATTTGAAAATAGTCCATGCACAAAATACTAAACATACATTTGTTGTGTGCACCTGAGACAAAATGCAGACCCGGTTGTTGAAAAAGTGGTTCCAAAATATTATTTCAACACCTCAAAAAAGGACATTTATCTTTTGGCCCAACTTCTTGATAACCAAATTACTTGTTGTATATAATTGTTTCAATATTTTGTTTACACTTATAATTATTTTGCTGATTTCTTTAAGATCAACATATTTTAAAGATCAGTAATTATGAACTGCAAGTTATGTCCCACAACATATGTGCCACCCTGTGACCGAAACTTATGTAGCCTGGAAGGGGAAGAGATAAAACAGTGAGCCGGCATGGCAAAGAGGAAGTGGCATGAACATCATGGGTAGACCAAAGGTCACTTCTCTTTGACATTTTTGCATTTTTCTTGACTTTTCTGATTAGATTGAATGTGTCACTGTAACTAATGCAACCATGTTACCCAATTTACCAGAAGAGGACAAATGAAAGGTTCCTTTATTTTTAATGTAATGGACTTTCAGTCCATTACATGCCATCTGGGGTTTTTTTCTGAGAAAACACTAATACTACCACTATTGCCTTTGTAATAGCTTGAATTATTATATAAAAGATTGTATTTGAGCAAAGATTTTAAAATAAATACAGAAATTACTGACGAAAACGTGCGACTCTTGAAAAGTTAGATTTCAAAATTTTCTTAAATTGATATAAATTACGTTTTATCGAAAACTGAATAAGTATTTAGTAATGAAGTATGGTATCATTTATTAAATTGTCTACTTCGGGTATTGGTGAGATGCACAAGCATCCACGACTGAAACACTTTTGATGCCTGAACTGTACAAATCGAATTTTTTAAAAGTTCAATATTTGTTTTTAACTGAAAATTATAACATAAAGGGTCCAATAGTCCATATTTTAAAGCCCAAATGGGCTATGGGTTAATAGCTAGAAAAATCCATAAATAGAATAAACAGGAGAATTAAAATAAAAGAGCCCAGTGAATACAAATGTGATTATAAATCAGTAGGCAGCTTGGCAAGTAAAAAACAAAGTAACTACAGGTATGAGGAAGGAACGATTCCCTCTGTATGTCGTTGTGGTTGGTTTTTGTTTCTTTTCTAGTTAGTTTGACTGTTTGTTTAAAAATAATAATCTTGTTATCTCTAAATGTTTATTTTCTGAGTCTATCGGCTTCAGGTTTGCTTTAAAATGCTGCTGAATAAGTTTCGGTGTCTCTGTGTGATGAGCTTTATCTGGTGGCTTTAGAAACAGTGATCGGCTGCACCGTGAGAGGGCGCAAAAGCCACGGCTTACTTAACGCAGACACACATATATGACAATGAAAAACAACGCAAACAAAACAAAACAAACCCCTTTGTAAACCTGCTATGTATGTTCGGTTTCCTCTGCGCAAATCCTTAGGCTATCATTTGTATAAACGCAAAACACCCGGCACTGTTTTACATTACCTGTCTGGTAGTTCCGTATTCGTAACTTGACGGTAAAAACTACATTTCCCAGAGCTGTTGGATATTTGGCTGATTGGGACGTGTAGTTCACAGAGACACTGGAGCGCCGGCAGGGAAACCTGTTTTAAAACTACATTTCCCGTGTGGCGTTTCGCAGGCTGGAGGCAGGAAGTGTGTGGAAGTTTGTTGATGGAAAAAAGTTCTCATGGTTATTTTCATGCCAGTGTAAAAAGTTACGTTTCTCTGGTTTGGCGACTCTCAGAAGACTGTGCTGAAGCTGTTTGGAGACACCAAAGGTAACATTAAATCACTAAACAGGAGCTAAGGAACGCAGAAGCGTTTTTAAAAGCTAGTTTCAGATGTTTTAACACTTTTTTAGCTAACAACGGTAACGTATGTCATCGTTTTGCTGGTGTTTGAAAGCTTGTAGCCACACAAGAATTTAGCTGCATCCGTTAACTTGTATGTTAGCTCAGTGGTTGTGAGCTGTAGTTTGTTATTTAGCTTTTCGGTGAAGTTCACGTCGATGTCAGTACAGTTCGGCTTAGCTGTGCTCTTCGCAGTGCTGTCAGTTTAGCGCTAATATCATGTAGCTTCATCATAGATCAGTCTCGTAAACCTAGTTTATCTCGTGTTTAGATTGCAAAGTGCAAGCAGATTTTGTCTGAACTGCATATTTTTTTCTGCTTGTTAGCATCGAGGCGTATGAACAAAGTCACTGCTGAGAAATGGTTGGTATGCTGCTCCTCACCGCCACACCTTTGAGGTAGTGAGCTTTAACCGAAAGCAGCCTGCTTTCTGGGCATTATGAACTTGTATCCAGACACCTCCCTGTCTTACTCATCGCGGGAGAAGACATCCACCCCGCAAAATCAGCGACAGTGGAGTGTATTGAAAGCATGCTTCAGGCAAAGCAGCGTGACACCCATAAGAGGAGCCCCCCGTCAGCTTCACACAGAGCCTGATATTGTCCCTGATGGAGGGACCAGTGCATGCCTGATTTCTGTCAGCAAGCCCAGGAAGCATAAGTAAAGTCTTAGTGAAGCTGGAGAAGTCTGTTGTCATCATAATTATATCTATTTCCTAATAGTTTTCTCGTGACCAACTTGAACACATTTTTGAACGATTTCTTTTCTGGTGATAGGCAGACATAGGAGATATTTTCTCGTTAGCTTCTCTAGCTTGTTAGCACAAATGTCATAGGATTGTATCAGCATTGCACAAATATGTTGGCTGATTTTGTAACTCGGTATATCAGGTTTTTGTGGGCAAAATCTACAAGACGAGTGCAACAAAGAACTGAAAGGCTTTAATACAGTTGAGGTATTATTTATTTGTAAAGACAATTGAACCACTTTCCTGTCAAAAAGGAGAAGATTAAAAAACAAAACAAAAAACATACAGAGGCCCAGAATTTAAAAATCAGTTTATTACTACCCTCACTGACCATTTTATTACTGAGTTGGACCTACTTTTTGGTCTCAGAGCTGTCTTAAATCTTCGTGGCATATCAAGGTGCTCGAAACATTCCTCAGAGATTTTGGTCCATGTTGACATGATGGCATCACACGGTTACTGCAGATTTGTTGGCTGCACATCCATAATGCAAATGTCTTGTTTCATCCTAAAGGTGCTCTGTTGGCTTCAATATGGTGTAGAGGCCAAATATGGACTCATTGTCATGTTCAGAAAACTTCTTTGAGATCATTTGAGCATTGTGACATGCTGCATTATCCTGCTGGAGGTGGCCATCAGAAGATGCACTGCACTGTGGTCATAAAGGGAGGGACATAGTCAGCAACAACACTCAGGAAGGCTGTGGCATTTAAACAGTGCTTAGCTGGCCCTAACGAGGGGAGACTATGCCAAGAAGATATCCCCCACAACATTACATCACTGCCACTAGCCGGAACTGTTAATGGATCTGTGCTTTATTGGTGTTTATGCCAAATTCTGATCCTTCCATCCAAATTTTGCTGCAGAAACCGAGACTCGTCATCAGCCCCGGCAAGATTCTTGAGCCTCTGT
The DNA here is from genome assembly GCF_018398535.1 of Haplochromis burtoni. Classification (NCBI taxonomy): domain Eukaryota; kingdom Metazoa; phylum Chordata; class Actinopteri; order Cichliformes; family Cichlidae; genus Haplochromis; species Haplochromis burtoni. The sequence goes on from NW_024582365.1 coordinate 3,103,185, forward strand.
GAATTGTAGCCCCTGTTTCCTATTTATCTGCCGCAACCGGTTGGGGTGATGGCAGGCTGACAAGATAAATTTATAGATGCTCCTCTGCATACCTTTATCGTAACAAATGCCTATTACTAATGTCTTCCTGTCATCTCCAGACAGTCTTGTTTTTCTGCTCCAGCCTCACCAAGCACATTGCTGCTTACTGAATAGTTTCTCTTTTTCCTGAAGATCCTTCATATCATCTTCTGCAAACCCTACAGATGGTTATGTGGGAAAATCCCAGTAGATCAGCAGTTTCTGAAATACCAAGAACAATTTAATGTTCCAAGTAGTATGATTGTTGCTATATAATAATGTTCAGCTAAGATGCACCAATCTATTGCCCAATATGTTGGAGTATATCGTGCCATATTGCATGTGGCAGTGTCACAGGTGAATTTCATCTGTTGCTTCATGAGTTTTTCTCTGATTTACTGTTCGAGAATGGCAACTTGTTTTTTCTTTTTTCAAGAAAAAAAGAAAAACATTCAATTATAAAAAAATAAATAATTAGTGTTGATTTTATTTTGGTGTTTTTTTGTTTGTGATCTCGCACAGGGACCAGAACATCAAGAATAATGGGGAGCGAACCAGGCCCAGTTCAGATTGTCAATGTCTGTAAGGACGATCACTCTTTCACCTTGGAGATCAATGCTTTGAGTCAGATCCTGCTGAACCCCAAGGTCCGAGACAAACGTGTGGTGGTGGTGTCAGTGGCCGGAGCCTTCAGGAAGGGGAAGAGCTTTGTGCTCGACTTCATGCTTCGATACATGCACAGACAGGTGAGTTGTGCTGTAACCTGATCCTTCAGCATGTCTCATCACCATATCTCTGTAAGATCAGCTGAAGTTCACTTCAGAGATCAGCTGAAGTTCACTTCAGAGATCAGCTGAAGTGCACTTACAGTATCAGATGCTGGACTCTCACTAAGCTTCAGAGCAGGATGCTAGAGACTGATTTTTGTCCTCAAGGTGTGATAACCTGCAGAATTAGTCCTGGTGTGTGGATTGCATGAGGACTAACTAACATGTGAACTAACTAGTTTACTGACTAGGAGTAAATGAGAATTTTGCCATGACCACTAAGGACTAGAGTCTGTGAATGCCCTCTCTTAACTTTATTACTTTTATTCATTACTTTTACCATAGTGCCACTGTCTGGCCTCACAACATGACTAATATGACATCTTTCAGTCACTGAACACTTTACACTCCACTGGGTACTTATTTGTTATGTAAATTATTCAAAACAATTGGGATCTCCATTCATAATTTAGGTTATGGCTGAGTGAATAGCACCGAAGCTTTACCTGAAGGCCTCGGCTCTGCTGTGATGGGGGTTTAAAAGTGAAGTTTGCATTTCTGTATCAGGACGAGGAGAAATGGATGGGTAACGATGACGAGCCTCTGACCGGGTTTTCTTGGAGAGGAGGGTCAGAACCGGAAACATCAGGCATCCAGCTGTGGAGCGAAGTTTTCCTTGTCCAAAAGAGCGATGGTGAAGAGGTACTTGAACATTTATGTGTGATTATTTGTTTTAAGAGAGTAAACATGTAAGCACTCAGATTTACTAATGGAATTCATATTGAAATATTGAGTTGATGTTCATTCATTGTTTTAGATTTTCAGTGCCACAGTAATTTCTGGTCTCAGCCTTTCCTCTAACCTTTAGTCTGTGCTTATGACTTTATTACTCTAGCTGTATAAGAATAAAGCACATTTTGTAGGTTTGTATTTTATATAACAAAGGTTTATAAGTGCAGTGGACAGATCCCTGCATGCTGCAAATGTCACTGCTACAAAGAGATGAGCTGGTTTCTGTCAGCCTCCAGCAAAGTTTAAAAACAATCTTCTAAATTTAGACCAAGCGGTTCATCTGCCTACAGGCGTCTTTAGCTGCTTTTTCTGAAAGCAGCTAAGATGGACTTTTTATACCCAATCACAACCTTGATGACCTTGACCTCAAGGTTAGAGGTCAGCCATCTGTAAGCTCTATATGTCTATAATCATTATAGAGTCTATAATCATGTTTTGTTTCTAAATTCCTTGCATTCCTCATTTCTGCATGCATGTTCTGCATATTTCAGTTTCTCTGCCACACCTCAGATCAGTATAAAAGTTGAATGAATGAAAGCAAGGTTGGGCAGTGGTTCAGATGCAGTGACTCATTAATACACATTACTGTTTGGAGTATTGTGCCTCCTTGTATTTAGTGTTTCGCTCACATAGAGTTAACTTTGCCAAGCTGCCTAGGTCCACTAAGGAATGTTAAAGTATATTTGTCAAACCTGTTTTAGAAATTTTTTTTTATGTCTAATTTCTCATCCATCGCCATATTTGGTCAGGTTACTGTGAAAGATCCCCTCAATATTATTTGTAAATTATTATTACTGCTAACTAGCTTGTCCAAAACCTTTTCATTCTATGTTTCACTCCTGTCTGGCTCACTGCCCAGGTCCTCAATATCATGCAGAGTCTCTTATCTTGCAGTCAGATGCCCTCTAACGCCACTGTCTTGAACTACGATGGTAGTTCTGCTCTCTGAACCGCTGCAAGCTGTACCAGCAGCTGGTGGAGAACTGCTTCATATGCCACTGCACTGAGCTTGTTGAGGTTTCAGAGCGAAACTGGAGCCAGTCTAAAATCTGAAATCTGAGCACATGTCATAGCACGTGATTCCTACATTTACCCCATCTTCTCCCTCTCTGCTGCTGCAGGTGGCTGTGGTGTTGATGGACACTCAGGGAGCGTTTGACGACCAGTCCACTGTGAAGGACTGTGCCACCATCTTTGCCCTCAGCACTATGACCAGCTCCATACAGGTGACCATCTGCTCCGAGCATCACTAAATCAGTATTTTCTTGATACTGTTGTAAAGTGTGCCAACATGTTTTTGTCTTGTTTAGCTCTACAATCTCTCACAGAACATCCAGGAGGACGACCTGCAGCAGTTGCAGGTCAGTTTGGATTGGTGTTTGGAAAATCCCACCAAAGATTTTAAGCTCCAAACGATTAAATCTAGTTACTATTTAGACTTAGACTCTCACACATAATACTTTCCTCGTGGTGCTGGCTCTGATATTGTATTCATTCATTCACAGCAGCTACTTTAAGGAATCGACTTTTAAACAGTTTTGTTTGGTGTACTCTGTTATGCTCATGCGTTTTATTTCATACTTGAAGTTTTTCTGCATCTAATGGAAGTAATTTCACTGCCTAACATAAGTCACGTGCCACATTTTTTAATTTCACTGTTAATTTTCCATTATGGGCATCGCCTCCTCCTCTTTCTCCTTGTAGCTGTTCACAGAGTATGGTCGTCTCGCCATGGATGAGATCTTTCAGAAGCCCTTTCAGGTATGAGAAACAACGACATTCAGTGATCTGTGGGGGTTATTTTTGTTCTCTTGTTCTCTAACACGTTCTCTCTCCTCCTGCAGTCTTTGATGTTTCTGATCAGGGACTGGAGCTTTCCCTACGAGTACAGCTACGGGTTCAAAGGCGGGAATCAATTCCTGGATAAACGGTTACAGGTACCAGCCACGTGTTGATGATTTGGCAGAGTATCATGAATGCACTGTGGCTGTGAATTTTTATGTAACTGATCTGAAATGATGAGTTTCAGCAGTGCTTGTTTGTTTGTTTTTTATTTCTTTGTTTGCTTGGTTGGTTGTTTTTTTTTAGGTTAAGGAGGCTCAACACGAGGAGCTGCAAACAGTCAGGGAGCACATTCGTTCATGCTTCACCAGCATATCCTGCTTCCTCTTACCTCACCCTGGTTTAAAAGTTGCCACCAGTCCTGCCTTTAAGGGACAGCTCTGCGGTAAGGTCCTCGGGTTTTTGTGGTATTTTTAGTTGGATGGCCTTCAGCAGAGTGCACTCCTGAGTTTAGATTTTTGTTTTTAATTTATTGTTATTTATTGTCAGATGTTGGTCCTGAGTTCAGAGACCAGCTGAAGATTTTGATTCCCAAACTGCTGCATCCAGACCGTCTGGTGGAGAAAGAAATAAATGGAAACAAAGTCACATGCAGCGGCCTGCTCGAGTTTTTCAAGGTGAGATCACAATCAGATATTTACAGGCCCCTTTTTTAGTTCATTGGCTAGAAATGTTAAATATTTGCTTTACTTTACCTGCTCTGAAGTTTTCTCTTTCTCTGAGTATAAAGAAACTCATTTTGAAGCTGTTCACCTGAGCTAGAGACAGGGTTTAAAAAAGAAACAATGGGGGGAATGGAAAACATGCCTTAGCCCACTTCCTTTGAAATTTGCCAGATGTTTTGAGTCTACTGCCATCCTGTGTCTATTACTGTTTATAGATCACAGTGGAAAGGCACAAAATCCTCATGTTTTTTGTAACTAAATATTAGTCTATGATTTTACGGTTCAAACAGCTCGTCTACTTCTAGAAACTTTCCTTCTGCTTTGCAGTTGTAGAAATAGAAACATGTCTTGCCAGTTAGCAGGAATCTCAACAATGGCTCTGGACAGGTTTCAAGCTACCAAGATCAAGTATGTAAGGAAGTAAGTAGTAAGGAAGTCCACCCACCCATCTTATTCCAGTTACCCAGTTCAGGGTTGCGAGGGTGCTGGAGCCTGTCCCCACTGGGGGGAGAAAACCATAATTGTGATTTCAAGAGCCACCGGGATATTTAAAAAAGCTCAAATTAAGTTTTATTAAACTTTTTCCTTGTATGTTACATTTACACCAACACGGTCAGCATCTGTGGCTCATCTCACAGGCACAAAAGAAGGTCTAATCTATTTCAAGTTATGGTTATATTATGTTAAGAAGAAGAAAAAGTGTACCTCCATCTTGCCGGTATCTGTGGAACAGATGTGTGTGTGTGTGTGTGTGTGTGTGAGTGGATTATATGGTTCCTGGGTAAGCTCTTACAAAGTAGATGATTGTCTCTCTAGACAGCTGCTGTCATGGATTTCTCTACTCAGTTTTCCAAAAGTGTGTCTGAACAGTCCTTTCTGTTTTGTGTCACAAGGTTTATATCAAGATTTATCAGGGAGAAGACCTACCGCAGCCAAAGACTATGCTCATGGTACGTATACTGTTTACGCCAGTTTGACCAGGCACTTAGTGTTGCTCTTGAGTATGTCACTCTTTATCATCTTTACCATGTGTGTGTCTGTCTCACCAGGCCACAGCAGAGGCCAATAACTTGGCAGCTGTGGCGTCAGCCAAAGACCAGTATTACAGGAACATGGAGAAGGTGAGTTCATGTTAATCTCTGTGGTGATCCCTGATTATTATCATTCCCATTAGTCACTACTTTAAAGTGCTTGTTGCCTCAGTAATCTACAGAGTAAAGGGGGTTACATATATCATCTGTAATGTTGAATTTGAAACACCCTCCCTCTTTATGATTCTGTGCTTTTACTAAGGTGTGTGGAGGAGACCTGCCTTATGTTTCTCCAGATTCCCTGGAAGAGAAACATCAGTTTTTCTTCCGGGAGGCTCTTCACGTCTTTGCATCCACCAAGAAGATGGGCGGGCAGGAGTTTTGTAACCGTTACCAGGTGAAACTGGAAAAGGAGCTATTGGAAATGTGGGAGTCATACCTGAAGCACAACGAGGTAAAGAGTGGTTTGTTTTACCCTCTTTTATTATCTAAGTATAAAAATCAATTAATGAAGGTAAAACGTGGTCAAACATGATTTAATTTCAGTTTTGTTCCTGATCACTTGCTCTTTCTCTTTGTATTCAAAGTCCAAAAACCTCTTCAGCGCCTTCCGGACTCCTGCTGTGCTCTTTGTCCTGGTGTGCCTCCTCTACGTGCTCTCTGGTTTGCTTCTTTTTATCGGCCTGTCCACCTTCGCCATGTTTTGCGACTGCACTCTTGGTGCGGTCATGGTGGCCATGCTGACGTGGGCCTTTATCCGCTACTCGGGTCGGTACCGAAATGTGGGAGGAGCCATCGACCAGGCTGCCGGCGTCGTTCTGGAGCAGGTGAGAATAAAGGAAGAGAGGCATTTGTGTCTCAAAGCTTTCATTGCTGGATTCTGTTTTAGTGTAATGCACCAGTTACAGCCACTAGAGGGAGCGCTTGTTGTAGAGAGCAACAAAACCACCAGGATTAAAAATAAAAAGTCTGGTTCTCTAGTGTGAATTTCCACTTTAGTGCTAGTTTAGAGGTTTAAGTGTCTGAGCAGATAGCTTTGTCCTATGTTAAGCTTAAATGCTTCAGGGATCTGGGGAAAGTTCACAAACTAGTTAAAGCAGTTGTGCCCGAGGAGTTTTCCTGAGCCTGAATAAAGTGCGTTCAAACCTTTTCAGAGTAAACTTGAAAAACTTTAGCAACGAGGACACTAAGTGGAGCTCCCTCACTAAGCTGATCTTGGAAAGTGTTGGTAACGTGAAGTCTGAAAGTTTGAAATGCCTGTAAAAGTAGAAGTTACTTTCAGCTGTTTGCTTATTAACAAGGGGGTCTGTACGGGTAGCGCTGCATGTTTGATTTGTCAGGTTTTTATGCTGGAGACCCTTCCTGACACAACCCCAAAGGGGATTTTCCTTGCCTGGCTTTTTACCACCGTAAAAATATTCGGCAGTAGAACAAAAACGGAAGAAAACCATGAATCAACACATAAACATTACCTGATGCTGCTGAAGTGAAGCAGAGCAAAGGTTTGCAGAGGTTTAATTAGAGACTCAGCTAAGTATTTTGCAATTTCGCATAACTTTAAAAAGTTTAACTTTCTTCAGTATTGAACAGCAGAAATTAGGCTTTCTTGTTGGAAATCATTTAAATTAAAACAAACAAACAAACAGCGACAGTGCTGTAAACAACAGTAGACTGGTGCGTAATAAGCAAGTGAATAATGCAGAAAACAGATTTTTAGATGGGAAACTGTTCCTGAAGAACACTGAGAGAGAGAAAGAGAGAGCTGTGCAGGAAGTGTGATTTTTATCATGGTGGAAGCAAAAGTAAGAGGGAATTCATGACGATGTTTATGTGAAGCGAAATGTGAAGCTTAGTTTAGGTCTTCTTTTGCTGCTGGTTTTGAGACAACCTGCAGCTTCAGAATCTAGCGCGAAAAAATGGTAAACACGAAGTGCAGACCCGCCAACGCATCAGAATCCGTGAGCAGTCGGCTTTCAGCCCCAGCGGCGTGTCCGTGCCGTCAGGTGAGAAAGCCACATCTCACTGATTCTGATGCATCGGTGGGTCCGCGCTTTGTGTTTACGTCTTTGTGCAGAATCCTTGTACCTGCTCTCATTTACTGTTTAAGTTGTTTGGTGGTTGTTGAGATTTTGTGAGGTTTAACCTGAGATTCTGGTGTTTCTGGCAAAATAAATTTATATTTAAAAGTTGGATTTTAATAAATCGATATCATGTTATTCAAGCGAGAATTGATTTTAATCAGAAAATCGATAAAGAGGTGGTGAAGAAAGGAAAAACATTCAATGCATTTAAAAAAATGACAGAATCAGAAACATCAGGCATAATTTTTTGTACAAAAATTATAAATTCCTTCAAAAAGAATATGGGACCACACAGGTTAATTATGTGGGCTGCTAGAAAGCTGACCGCCTGAAGTTGTTAAACTGTGTTTAAACGACTCTGATTCATTACTTGATAATCACCAAAAAGCTGTGAATTTTTTTCCTTGCCCTCTAAACTTCTTCTGTGGTCAAATTTCTTAACTTAAGGCTGATAAATTAGAAAAAAATTACTATTTCTTATTTTTAACCACGTGAGAAAGCAAAATTGTTTGTAGTTGATACAAACTGCACACAAATGTGACTGACCTATGGAGATAGCTGCATGTGTTTTCTGGTTTCTCCACGAAGACATTAACATCGTTGGCTTTGGTTGTTCACCAGGCAGGAATTGTGAGAGGAGAAATTTAAACCCTTCCCATTTCCTTGCCTTCATTCACCTGGCTGGTGGCAGCATGAAGTGGATATCCAGCCCACTGGACTCTCGCCTGTGGCTCTTCTGAGGGACTTCGAGCCAATTTTTTTTATAGGTCATCCTAGGTCAGCTACATGGTCTCCTTTCAGAATACCTCACCTGGGGTGCATCCTAGTCAGATACCCGAAATTGCTGCTGCAGTAAATGAACGTAATCTGTCAGTATGAATAAATAAAAATGTATATTTACAGATTACGTGTGTAACTATATGTACACATGTAATCTGTAAAATTACAAAAGTTCTAGTAGCTCTCTGCCCAGACATGGCAGTGGGGAAGGTCCCTTATCAGTTGGAAAAGCTGCGAAATTTATGAAAATTAATGCTATCCTTTAGTTGTTTCAAAGCCATCAGTGGGCTAGACATGAGAGCCTGCCCAGTTCTGGCCCCCAGGCCTTATGTTGATACCCCTGCTCCAGAGGAAGCCAATTTCCGCTGCTCATATCTGTGATCTCATTCTTTCCGTCCCTACCCTCATGGCCATAGGTGAGTTAGATCTACTAGTCTATGGACAGCGCTGCGTTCACGCCTTTACCACAGCAGACCAGCATGACGTGGACATGAATGTCAGAAAGTCTAACACTGGGGACACCAATGGGGGAGGGGAGTGGACGGGGTGCTACACCCCTGTTTCCTGCACCCTACCCGGTGTAGGGGTGGGATGTTGTTTCAGAGGGTGCATCCGTTCACCCGCACTCTAGAGGGGGTGTGTGTGTGTGTGTGTGTGGTGTGTGTGTGTGTGTTTCTGTGTGTGTGTTTTGTGTGTGTGTGTGTGTGGTTGTGTGTGTGTGTGTGTGTGTGCTGTGTGAGTGTGAGAGATTGGCCTGCATGTTTGTTTATATAAGTGTACACGGTTAATTTGTCTGTGTGTTTGGGTGTGGCTGGGCCTGAGCTGATAGAGTCTATAGAGCTCATCTTGGAGCAGTCCAACACTGAGCTGCTGTGTGGGGAGGACATGTCTGAAGCTGCTGAGCCATCTGACGAGCAGCTGAAGCTGAAGGAGTATATTTGTTATCACATTGTGGTCCAACTGTATAACACATGCCAGTTTTTACCAGTTATTTGCAGACTGTGTTGGAGCTTGATGGCCTACATACAGCAGACTTATCAGGGCTTGTTTTCTGAAAGTGGCTCGACTGTTACTTCTTGTAACTGAGCTGATAAGAGAGGTGAGACTGAACCATGACCATGCAATAAATGTGTGACCCACGAAGCCTCAACAATGAAATACTGAAGGCCAGTTTGATGGTGCTCTTTGTGGATTATTGTAATGCTTTCACAAATATTTTTTGTTGAACAATGGTGATTATTAAGAACAGATAGAAATAAAAATGTATGATGTATGTATCCAACATGAAAAAGGACTGAAACAGAAAATGAAAGTGTTCCAGCCCTCAGAGGCTATCTGAAGTCCATTCTTGAATCTTGAGTTCACTTTCCTTACAAGTTCCTCGACCGTGCCATCGCTGGCAGAGTTTAAAAACGGTGATGGATACAGCAACCAGAACTGAAGTCAGCGAACACTGCAAGCACTCACATCAGCTCTCTCTCTCTCTCTCCTGTTATTTCTCCTTTCAGGCCACTGTGATGCTGAACAAGTCGAGAGGGACAAGCATGGTGGAGCACAAGAAAACCCGTTAAAAGACCGCCACACTCTCTTCATAATGCAAAGCAAACGGCGCCCACAGCAAACACACAGTCAGCACCCAAAGCCTTATCATGCCACCCAAACTCAACAACACTGACACGGGGTAGCGAGATGATGCCACTTCACCAGCATCTCTATTATGCACAATATTCTGCCTCTCAACGGTTCTGTTATTCTCTAAGGCAGGGACGTAAACTGTATTTTATGTCTTAAATTGACACTGCCATCACTTTACAAGTTTACAATTGGTCTTAATAGACAAGTCAAAGTTTACCTTAAACCTAAAAACACTTTTATTTTCTACTTCAAGCTTAATGCATCTTCGTTGGCCGTATGTTGCTAAGACAGGGTTTCTGCAGTGTGTCTTTAAATAGTTTCCTAAAATGCTAGCTTTAAAGCGTATACATTTATTCAGGTTCCTGGGAGGTTTTCTTTGTTTTCACTCATTGACTTTAAAACATTCCAGCTTGTTTGTAGATTGGCTTCATATTTTAACATGAACTAGCATTTCTTGGGAGGCTTTGAGGGGAGAGTAAACAGTTTTTTGCTCTACACAGCACAGCATGGAGGCTGTATGTAATGGGAGATTCACTTGTTTGTTCTTTTATGGAAATATGCTATACTTTGTTGATCTGAGTACTAAATAATAGACCATATGGAATATATATATATACTCCATAAAAAATTCCAAAGGAAAGACAGTATTAGAACGCTGATAAGTGTTGATTGACCAAATAAACTGCTTTCATTATGTTGTGAGCGCTAGTGTAAAATTTTAATCATGTCAAAAATCAGTTTAAGCGATAATACAGTCCACAGCATAAACAAGATAATTCTGTCTCTTTAAAGACATTTAAACATGCTAGTAATTTAATTGGAGACATACGTGAAACTAATGGCAAGCAAAATGTATGAATAGAACAAAAAAGCAGGAGAAATGAGCAGAAAATTGTAGCACAGCTGTCATCCTGAATTTTTGTACAAGTGTTTCATTTTTCCGAGGGCTGCAACACTTAGACGGATTATTATCATGTAACATATGATATTGTTAGTCATGCTTTCCCCTCAAATGATCTTGTGATGTTTTAAGTGACGGGTAATGGTCTATACTGTCAGCAGAGAAATAACATTGTGACACCCCACCTTATTCAAAAGCCCCACTGGTAAAATAGCTGTAAGTTAAATTAATGTTTAAACTGCTTCACATTAATTTGCTCTATAAAAAGACTGTTTAAATATTTGTTAAGCTGTGTGAGGTAAAACTTGGATTTATCTGGCTCCCAGTTCAGCTCAAAACTACCATTTCATATGACTGACTTTTACTGCGAAAGAAAAATAATCAATATGATCTTGATTCTTACATTCTTGTTTGCATGCAGCAAGTTAACCATTTAATCTTTAGCAAATCAGCAAGTTGTACTGAGAAATAAAAAGCTGGACCACTCAGTGGATTTATTATATTTTAGTTTGACTTTGTGGGGCCAAGCAGGGGCTGCTCCAGCCAGCTCAGAGTAAATCAGGTAGTGGATTAAAGGACGATGATTACTTGTAGCTATGCCCTACATCTCTAAATATGATAACGTGCATGATAACATGAAGATGGCTCCTGTAACTATGCAGCAGTATGCACTTTAATAACTATTCCAAAAAAAAAAAAAAAAATCCCCAAAAAGCTGTACAGTGATGCTTTATTCTCACAGTGATACCATATTACTCTTAATGATACAAATCCACATAGTAAAGGGCCAAAAATTTCCAAATTGAATATTTGTGGTTTTTGACCATCATTTTGCACTTTCCATTTCTGTCTCTTTCCACAAGAGGAGGGAACTGTTTAAATTGTTTTAAAAAAGCAGTTATTATTGCACTTCCCCTCTTCTTTGGTGCTTTTTGTACACAGCTTGTTCCAAAGGCGAGCAAATGCATGCAAGTAGTCCCAGCTAATGCAGTCATCTCTTGCAGGTGCATGGTGGCTTTAACTTGAGAAGTGCTGTTTTATAAAGAATAAACAGGAGCCTCAAACTGTTGATCCAGCGTTTCTGGTCTGTTCATTTCTCTGCCGTTTCCACCAGCAGGCTTGCCTCTGTGAATAAGCAAATCAGCACAGTTACAAAAATACTACTTATGCAAAGCTCTTACATCGCCATTGCATTTGATGTAACTGCGCAGCCAAAGAATTGATTGCCATAGATTGCGTTTGAATGATATTGGATTAGATTAAATCACATTAAACTCTGTTGTCATCGTGCAGCGAGAGCCTAGCAAAATGCTGTTCATAAAACTACATAGTGCAAGCAGTACTCAAGTGAATGTAGGTCTTCTAAACACGGATTATTGCACAAATGAGCAAAACACTGATAAAGAGAAAGTGTAATAGTACAGGATACATGTGTGTTTACAGTACAAATAATCAAGCAGTTTACATTATGTAATATTCAGTCCAATGAACGAGTAATGCACATAAACAATGAGTCAATACAGTATGTCATGTAGCGTGTAAAGTATATGTACTAGTAATACAAAGTGGGTACTATGTGGTAGGTATGTAGCTACAATATGAACAATAATAAATTGTAGGCTACTGTATGAGTTATTGTAGCTGTCTCCATTAATATGTGTTGCATCTTTGTCCAACAAACTAACTGTATTTTTTATAGTTTCCCCTCTGTACCCCACCACAGTGGATTTTAAATCAATCAATATGGGATTGGATTTTAGACTTTAATTCAAGATATTTATCTGAAGTGTTGCATTAACTGGTTAGAAATTACAATACTTTTTTATACACAGTCCCCCGTTTTCCCAAATTTGAGGATAACAATTAATTGGACAGTTGACTGACAATTATTTTCATGGCCAGGTTAAACCTGGTCCCTCTTATTTCATCACAAATGAAGCAAACATTGTGTGAACCTGATTCAGTGTGTGAAATTTATATTTTACAGCTTTGGCTTTAATTTTAAATATGGGGACCAAGGAGATGTCAGTACAGGTGAAGGAGGCTGGAAAGACCACACAAGAAAATTTAAGTGCATGATGACAGAATTGTTTCCATGCTTCAGAAAAACACCTTCATACCATCAAACCAAGTCAGGAACGCTCTCAAGCAGGTAAGTGTATCATTGTCAAGGTCTAAATTCAAGCCACACCTTCATGAATGGAAATGCAGAGGTTTTGGAACAATGTACCAGGAAACGCATGGGCAGATAAAACCAAGATTAACTTGTACCCGAATTTGTTTATTACAGGACAGTCTAGGCAATGAGGCAACAGTTTGTTTGTTTGTAATTTTACACATTTATTTCTTACAAATTAAGTCCAAAAAGTCCCACTGTCAGATTTATTTCATTAATTTGAACTAACTACTAAAAACAGTACTCTAATGTGTAGTTGAAATTCTTTACACTGACAGAAAGGGGAGTTTAGATGGTCTGGCCCACTTGAAATATGGCCCATAATGTAAAAGTTTGACATCCCTGGTCTAGGCCCTTAGAAAGCAGGGATTTTATAGTAAGTTTTACTTGCAGATAAGATAAAAATTCTTAATCCTTTCAAGAGTTTTACTCCCCACATAAAGGGAAAGATATTCCACTAATGGCCACTCATTTCTGTAGCACTTTAACATCACATGAGAATAATTATGTTGTATTTAAAATATATCAAATTCTCCTCCTGGAGCCATTCCCAGCTGGCAGTAAAAGAGATGCCTAAAATTATAGGCAATATAATCCTTTTGAATAAGTGAAAGCCTTACTTCTCCTTTTATATGTTCATAGAAAGCATTAACCCACCAGTGAGGGAACTCGGGATGTATACAAGCCATAAGAAAGGACAGCTTTGTTGACATGTGTTTCAGTTTAATGACTTAGATCCACAGCGATAAAGGAAACACTGTCCACCTCTTTGCTGCCCTCTCTTGTAGTCTTTAATGTATATATAGTGTTGTTCTTTTTTTAAACAATGAATGGTCATGACACCATCTTTGTTTTTATTCCGCGTAATGAATGTAGGTCAGTTTGCAAGCAGCGTGTTTACATAGCATCGCCGTAACTCGACCCATATTCCGCATAAGTCTGCGTGCACGAACTGAAATTTTTGCTTCATTTCACACCCTGTATACATGCACGGACTCTGCTATCCGCCTCACGTGACATTCTCGTCATTCATTTTCCACGCTGGCTTCGTTCTGCCTGAACATCTGCCCCTCGTCCTTTCCTCTCTCCCTGACTGCGTGCCGACGCCGTCCGTACAAAAACTCCGCTACAGCGAATTTCGGGTCCCTTGTTTCCTTATATGGTGATGAGCGTCGCAGCCTGGCCCCTCCCTGAAACTGTGAGCGAGGCGCGTGCACTAACCGCCGCCGCCGCCGCTCACCGTTCGCTTCCATATTTGGAAGTGAGTTCGACAAAAACCGCAAGGAGGGGAGGGCAGGGGAGAGGAGAGGAGAGAGGATGGATGATGAAGATTTTCCTCCCACTCTGGAAACCCGCTCCGCGTCCGGCTGGGAGATGAATGTCGGTCATTAAACAGCGACAGACTGGTCTCAACTATCAAACACCCCTCACGCGGTTTATGTAATAATTATTACGGCTTTTAAAGGGCAGTTAAAAATGGCAACTGGAATAAACGCTGCAGTCGTGCTAATTTTACTCATCATTAAGTGCCACTGAAGGTTAAATAGGTCTCACTTGCCGAGATTTGTAGGTTTTTTCACATTTTAAGAAAAACACATATTCCCATAATGCACTCTGTTATCGGTTTGGTATGTTTGATTTGTTCACGTACACTTGCCGCCACCACCCTAATGAAATATACATATATCAGATGGCAATGGGAAAATTGTGAAACGATACATATTATATATTTAAAAATATTATATATTTAAAAATGAGTTGACAATTAAACCAGGCGCCACTTAGTGCCTGGTTTCATTTTGCGTGGATTAGATTCGAGGCCCTCTCTGTGTTATCGTCATGTTTGTTAATGACCAGTAGGCACAACAGCCGGACTACCGCGGTTAACAGACATTCACTCCCGCTCGTGCACTTTGGTCTAACCGGGGCCGCGCTTAAGGGCGCGTTCACGCTTCGCATCCAGTGTTTGTGAGCAAGAGCGACGATTCAATCGCCTTTTCAATTTCTACGAGACGCAGACGAATCCAGAGCTACAGCTATGGTAGGTTTAACACAGCCTTTTCGTACTTTTGTGTTTTTTATGCATTCTCGATGGCTTTTCTGCCTAATAATGACTCAGTTTAAGCCCGCGGGGAATTTTAACTGGGTTTAATTTGTAAGTGTTTTAGCGTCACTCGAGCCGGCTGTATGCCGCAGGAGCCTGTGCTAGCGCTTGGCTAGGCTGGGGAGCTGACTAGGAAACTGGATGGCTAATAATGCCGTAACGCAGTGTAGTCTTTCAGTGTTCGCATTCAGTGAACTTTCCGAGCGGCAATTTTCACACGATGGAGATAACAGACTAGGTTAATCACTAACGATTTTTTTTTTTTTAAGTCAAAGCCACTGGCGCCATTTCGTTCATCTCCCAAGTGTTTCGCCGACAAAAAGCCGCTTTATCGAGGGGCCCCTGTCTGAGTTAACGTCCGCACCGTTGCCATGACACTGCTCCGGTGTTTCCACTGCATCATGTTTCAGTTATTTCACCTGTGCTCGCCCGTGTTCCCGCATCACAGGGCTGCGGCGCTGGCAGGTGCAGCAGCACCCGTGCCTCCGGGGCTGCCCGGCTAGCTGTATTGTTAGCCGGAGTAGCTGCGTTACAGTGCAGCCAGAAATGACACCCATTATGGCGCTAGCTGAAATTTTCTTCTTTGTCTGTACACGGCTCCCATACTGACGCTGTTGTTTTAAGTGCAGGTGCATTCGTAAAGCATTATTATTATATTATCCCACAGTGAGGGCAAAAGCACAAACCGCATGATTGTGGTGGAGGGACGCCGTGAGAATAAATGTGCGATTTGACAGACGACCGGTCCCTTTTAGAGCAGTTTTGCCTTATATAGCAAGCTAGCGTTCACATGTGCGTGTGCTGCATTCATGGCCCCACCCTGAATTTGGTGCAAAGACCATTTTGTTTGGGGCTGTATTTTTTTTTTTTTTTTTT
>NW_024582365.1:3118914-3139573 GCF_018398535.1 Haplochromis burtoni
CCCCCCCCCGTAGCTTTACTCCGTTTCTTCAGGGAGGAACCGCATCTTTGACCGGATTATTACCGTTATGAAACACCAATTTGGCAGCGTTAGGGGCCGCTTACTAGAAGCTAGCGGGGCCGCTGTGTCTTCACGTTCGGCGCTGCGCATCTTTTATTTTGCGTTGCGCATCTAATTCATACAGCTGTTTACTCACGCGGGTCGGGGGGGAAATAAATAGATGTCTATTCATTCATTCATTCATTCATTCATATGTGAAACACTAGAGAAGCAGGGATAGTTTTCCCCCACCGCCCCCAAAGGGAAAAATAATGTTTATCTAAGTACTATCGCCATTTTCCTCGCTATCCTCACAGACGTGCACTAAATCACCCCGAGAGTCTAGACATAAGCCTGCCGTGGTCTTCCAGTGAAATTGTCCTGCAGCATAAAGGTGAGAGGCCTGTAATCCTGATAAGGAAGACTTGGACTGTGACTCCTTTGTACTGATTCAGTTGAACCTTGGCGTCAGTGATTATCATTAGATAAGATTAGAGCTGGGTCTGAGCGCAGTCATAACGGTTCCACAAAAAAAAACAAAAAACTAGTACCATCTCTTTTTATTATTATTTAACAGTTGCAGGCCATGTTTGGTGGTTGTAGTCCTTATCCCTTCCTTCGAGGAAGAATGCAGTGAGATGACTGTGCTGTCTCATGTGCAAAATAGTGTGTGAACTTGACCAAACTGCGAAGGCACGGAGAAATGGTGCAGTACCAGTCTTACTTTATTAAGTAGGGCTGCTCACTGGTTAATTATTACTCTGGAATTCTCATTATCTTACAGGCCTTTAACGCCCTGAGCAAACATACAATGTCTGCCCCGGGCTGCTCCCCCAGTTTTCCGTGTTTCCTGCCCCATTATTTCCTTTTCATTGTCTTTTTTTTTTTTCTCTCCCATTGCTTGGGGGATCTGTTTTTTTGTTGTTGTTTTTTTTTTTCCTTTCCTATAAGGGGCCTTAAACAGAGTCAGAAGACATGATTGTGACAGTGAACTTGGGTAGCCTGTATTATACATTTCAACAGAAGCTTCATTGTTCATGACTAAGGGCGACGCTGAAATGCTCAAATCCTGACCACACCCTCACCCACGTGGTCATCTTTATAGCAGAGATGCCTGTTGCGTGAAGAAAGGCCGAAGCTGGGTAATGTTTTATAACTGCTCGTCCAGTCATAGTCACAGAAGTGTAGACACACCTGTTAGCTGAACTTACAGGGTTTTTTATGTTCAGTGTGGACTTTGGACAGTCTAGACTGGCCACAGTTTGCCGTTTTGTTTTCACTATTCCCTTGTTATATATTATTAAGGAAATTGTGTTTTTATGACAAAATCATCAGTGTTTATTTAATTGAAACTCGTGAAAATATTCAGTTTTGTTTTATCCAGCCCACATCTGGTAATCAACACATCTTTTGTGCGTTCAAGCCTTCTCATCAGTCACTGGGAGTGTTCCTGCTCTCTCTCTCTCTCTGTGTGATGGTCACATGCCACCCTCTCAGGCCATTCTTCAGCCTAACGACGTCTGTATTTACTGTAGTTGTCACGTGCGGCCTGTTGAAGACCACAGCTTCGTGTTGATGAAGCAGTGACTATAGAAAATGACAAAAACCCACCCTTTTGTTTGACTCCAGCTTAAAATACATTCAGTTCCTGTGCATCTCCTGCCAAGTTAAACAGTTACTATAAAAATATACCATCACCTTTTATAGTAAATGCAGAGGTGCTGAAAAATTACAGGGGTTTTTTCTTTGGGTTTTTTTTTTTTTGTTGTTGTTGTTTTGTTTTTTTTGAAGAAAAGAAATTCCAGCAGACCTGAAGCCATTTCTGCTTGGTTTGTATCAGGGAGGACACAATTATAATAAAAATGAATGTGGGTGTTTTACATGCCAAAATGTTCATGGCATTGTTTTTTGAAAAAACTCGTGCAGAGTCAGACAAACAAATTAATAATGATTCAGTGATGGGCGAGGAAACAGGTTTCGGAACCTTTTTTGAACTTTCTCTGTTGGATGTTTTTCCAGTCTGAATGACATATTTGTGTAAACTATCTAGTGTTTGGTTTATGTTCTGAATGATCAAAAAGTTTTTTAATTCATTGTAAACAATTGAAATAAAAAGTATACTTTAAAAAAACATTAAAGCTACCTCAAGTGATGTATATGAACTTGGAACACTAAACAAAATGAAAAACAAACTTAGAGGAAATGGCTTTTTAGTTTTTAGTATTAGTTAGTTTGGTAAAATATTGTTATCACAACTTTCCTAATGAGGTAATATCCTGGATAACCTGTTTCTCTGTCAGATCCGCCTCTTGCTTTTCGCATCTGGTTTCAAAAGATGGTGATGGCAGAGACGCTTAGTTCAAGGCTTCATAACAAGCCTTCATAAACTAGTGGATGACATCAGTGGCTGCATCGATCTTTTATTATGTGGATAATACTCACATTTGAAAAGTTAAAGGCATTTTTTGCAGACTTGTTGATGAGTAGAGGCATTAGTCAGTTCACATTAATAACATTTTGTTCTTAATTTTGGAACTTAATAAACTAGTGGCTCCGTATTTTGTGAATTATGAGTTATATACTGTACTGAAGCTATTCAGGCATGTTAGGGAATTACTTGAATTTTCAAGAGTTGTTTTAGGGCAGCTGTCGTGATTTTGATATATGAGACTCTGTATTAACACATGGTTCGATCCTTAGGCCTCCGGTGTGAAAGTCACAGATGAAGTCATCACGGTCTTCAATGACATGAAGGTGCGTAAGGCTCAGCCAAATGAGGACGAGAAGAAGAAGAGGAAGAAGGCCATCCTGTTCTGCCTGAGCAAGGACCTGAAGAACATCGTTCTGGACGACGGCAAAGAGATCCTCGTGGGCGACTTGGGAACCACCGTGCAGGACCCATACCAGCACTTTGTGAAGATGCTGCCCCCAAACGATTGCCGCTATGCTCTGTATGACGCCACCTACGAGACCAAAGAAACAAAGAAGGAGGACCTCGTCTTTATCTTCTGGTGAAAGCAACCGTTATTACACATTTAAAAGTTTTTGAGCTTCATTAAATTGACATTAGAGTTAAATTGTTTTCCTTACGTCACAGGGCTCCAGATAGCGCTCCCTTGAAGAGTAAGATGATCTATGCCAGCTCAAAAGATGCCATCAAGAGGAAATTTGAAGGTGAGTGTCTGGTTGTGATCAGAGAATCATCAGAAACAAGTATTCACACTTGATCTTGAACCACACTCAAACCTGAATTATGTAAACGCTCTCGAGACAACATGGAGGGTATCACCTGACTCTGCTGTCGCCCTCAGCTCACAAAGGATGAATGCATCTTTGAGTTAATTGTTTTAATATTGTTTTAATAATGTCAGTATTATAAGTGACGAGCCCTCAGTCCCCAGTATCACAATACTTTATTGATCCATAGGGAAATTATGTATTGGATGTTGTTGTTCATAGATGCGATGGGTGGATCCTTTAAATGTGGCCACATGTGAGCTTAAAGATGAAAATAAGATTTTTGGTGAGTAGAGACGCTGTTGCAATTGTGGTGTTTAGTGAGGGTGGATATAACTGTGAAACCCAGCACTGCACAAGACTTATGATTGTCATTTTGTTAGCCAACGAGCTTTCTGATTCTAATAATGATCACAAGTTGCATGTTTTATTAATTAACATATGAAATTAGTGGTCAAGTCTGTAAAGTCATCTGGGATGTGTTTACTGAGGTCTCAGATTGAGGGAACAGAGGGTCATTTTCACAGTGCACTTCCATAAAGAGGTGCTCTCTTTTGGTCAATAAGTTTGCTGATGGTGTCGCACCCAGCTTTTATATGATTTTAAACTCATCATGGTCCCCGTATTTTATTAAGGTTAAAAACAAGGTTTGTGACACAAGAAGGAGCTTTGTTTGTTTTTTTTGCAAGCCATAAAATGTTTAAGAACCACTGCCCTATGAGCAAAGGCTTGGTGATGGTTGACATGAAGACGAAAGAAGAAAATGAAAAGAGGAGCAGAAAACACGAGAAACTAACAGGGCCAAGCTACAGGAGAGAGAAAAGACAAGAATTAACGGCATGCTGTAGTGGCATCTAATAGGGCTCAGTGCATCATGGGAAGTTCATCAGCAGTGAGAGTGGTTCAGGGTCCGCTGATACAGCTCTAACCATCAAAAGGAAAGTTTAATGCTTGATCTTATGAGCAGAGAGGAGTGTTTGTCCCCTGAACCCAACTGGGAGAGGAGTCTAATAGCTGAAGAATCTGGCTCCCATTTTACTTTTTAGAAACTCAGGAACCACAAGTAAGGCTGCAGTCTGAGAGGGGACTGCTGTATTGGGATAATATGATACCATGAGTTCTATAAGAGCTCATTTGGGACTTTGTGTGTCTGTCCACCTTAGGTTTTTGTTTGTTTGTTTGTTTGTTTGTTATTTAAGTCATTTTGTATTAAAATTAAGTGGATTTGAAACGCTTCCAAATGTCAGGCATTGTTTGTAGGATGAGTGAATATTTTCTCCTGTTAAACTTGTTTGTCATCAAATGAGCTCACCTGCTGAGTTTTTTTTCCCCCCCTTGATGTATAACTCTGCCTGTCTATTTTGCAGGTATTAAGCACGAATGGCAGGTGAACGGTTTTGAAGACCTTAAAGACCGGCACACTCTGGCAGAAAAGCTCGGTGGCTCATCGGTAGTCAGTCTGGAAGGAGCTCCTTTATAAATATCCCTCCCCCTCTTCTCCGGCTTCGATTAAAGCCTTTCAGACACATCTGTCGGGTTTAGCTGTTCATTCCAGTGTGGTGTGGAGAAGGGCAAAAGCAGAACCAGCATCAATTCGTGGGACTCTCGGGGAGGGATATCATGGGTGGGTTTTTGGGGTCAAGTGACAGTTTTAAAAAAACGACAACAAAAATAAAACAACAACGAATCAGACTGTCATTCCAGTTCATGCAACGTAAAGATTATGAACAAAACACAAAGGAAAACATTAAGATACAACAAGAAGGAAAATGATGACGATGATTAAAACTTAAATACACACAGTTCGTGTTTAAGGACAGGGTTTCATTCTTTCCAGGTTCCATTTGACTGACTGCAGAGAAAGAGACGGTCAGCAAACCTTCTAGTTTCCCAACCACTGAATCCTGACAGATAATTGTTCCAACTACGTTTTTTTTTTTTTGTTTTGTTTTGTTTTTTTTTGCCAAACTTCTAGTTAAGTTTTGTAAGTGTGTATAGTTGAGTAGGTGTAGTAATGAACTAATTCATTTGATTACAGGAGCTGTATAAAAACACTCTGGGGGAACACGGTTAAATATATCTAATTTTTTTTCTTTGTTTTGTTATTCCATTGTTCTTTTTTTTGTTTTTGAAAGGTTCCAAAACTTGAGCAATTCCTTTATATTTCCAGTTCCGGGTGAGAAAAAACATGACATTTGATGTAGTGAACAGACATTCCTTGTACTCGTTAAAACCAGGATTTCCTCAACTTAAAAACTTTGGTGTTATGAAGGTCTGATGGGGAGCGATGTGTATATGAAAGACCAGTGGTCAGAGTTTAGACTGAATACTGAATGGTGGATGTTTTGTATCGTCTCCTTATCTCTAATAAAAAGCACTAAACTACTGACACGTGCTGCTCTTGAGTTTGTTTACTCTCTGCAGTGTTTTGGCTTTTTGATGATGTGTGACACAGAATTATTTTTAGTAGCTACATGGTCATGGGGGACCAGTATTTAAAGCACAACCTGCATGTCCAGTCCAAGAAAATCTATATCATTTTGCATGAAAGTGTCCTATGTTCAGTTAATGTACTGAACAATATTTCTTGATGAAATATTCATGTTGAAAATCTTTACTGACATATTGCCAGCAAAACGACAGTCGGTGAATACCAAAATAAACCCACTGAGGGCATGCTGTAAAATCAAAATGAAAAAACAAACACATAATGCAATGATTTGCAAATCCTAAACACAAAATTTATTCACAAAAGAACACAGGAAAGATTCCAGCTGATCATCAGCCTCTCATTTATTTTGTCTCATGGAGTCTCCAAATGTTTCCCGTTGGCGGTAGAATGACTGGTTCTTGCATAGCACGTTTCTACTCAAAGCAGGTATCGAAATGGCAACCTGCCAATTAACAGATGACCTGCTCTACCTCCTGAGCTTCAGCCACTCCCAAGTCTGGGCTGCAGGTCAGTTCAGCACCCGGACTCTACAGCTGTGAAGCCGTACTGTTGTAATAGAAGCAGTATGTGATTTAGCAATGTCTTGCTGAAATATGCAAGCTTTCAATGAAGCTCCATCATGCAAAGATGAAGCAATGTATGCTTCCATTGCTTCATCTTTGCATGATGGAGCTTTAAGCTAAATTTGTGGACTAAACAGTGAACTTTTTTAACAAACAATGATTTCTGGAAGTGCTCCTGAGCCTGTGCAGTGATTTCCATGACAGAATCGTGGGTGTTTTTAAAGCAGCGCTGCCTCAGTCCCCGAACATCACAGGCATGCAATATTGATTTTCATCCTTGTTCCTTGTGCACACATATCGTCAGATTCTCTTAATCTGTGGATGATAATATGTACTGTAGATAATGAGATATTCAAAAATCTTCACAATTTAGCCCATCCTTTTTATTGTAAATAAAATATGGCTTTATGAGATTTGTTAACCGTTCTGTTTTTATTTGCATTTTACAGTGTCCTAACCTGGAATTTGGACTGCAGTTTCTGAGCCAGGTAGACAGCTCAGTTTACCTTAAAATGAGCCGGATCATAAAATAAATACAATAAAATCATGTAATTTAACACTAATGTCTTTAGTTTGCATAGCCATCCAGGTCACATGTTGACACTCCTGTGTTGGATTCCTCAGCCTAAAACAAGGAGTGCCGATCTTTTTTTAGTTCCTGGGCCACATATAGCCGAATTTTTCTTAATCAGGATCAGTCTGCGAAACTATCTCTTAATAACCCTTAAAAAAAAAAACAAATGAAAAAAATTGCTTGTCTTTATTTAAGCGTAACAAATTTTAAGTAGATTTTGAAAATGTTCACATCTGAACATCTAAATGTCAACTACTGACACCCACCTAGCCTGAGATATCTTAATAAGAGTAAGACGTCTCAGTTTTTGCACATTACAAAGAAATGCTGCCATAATAACTGGCAGCTCATTACCTAAACTCTGCCCCACAATAAAAAAAAACTCCTCCACAGCGGCAGCAGGTGTTATGACCACAGGAGGGCAGCACAGCACCACTCCTGAACCAGAGTCAAGACTATGGACACACACAGTTATAAATCTCTGTTTATTAAAATATACCAAGCATTTTTTTAAAAATAAAATAAAGTCAAAACTCTGTGTTTCCAGTCCGGACCAAGAACAGCAAACGGTCTCTGCTCTCAAGATACCAAAAACCAAGTCCCCAAAGCCAGAGCAGGAAAGATGCAAATACAGCCTTGGTGGATTACATTTGTCCACAGTAGGAAAATAATGTGCAGCTACTGACACACACATGAGTTAGTGTTTTTTCCCCCTCTTGTTAAAAGTGGCTTCTGTTAATGCTGTGGAAACACTGACTTATTAATCTGACTGCGAGTGAAAACATATTAAAAGATGCCGTTCTGATGATCTCACAGGCTGGTTTATTTAATAGGCCCAGAGGTTACAGGGAGCAAATTAAAGACAGGAGAGAAATAACTCAGTGTTGAAATGGATCAGATATTTGACCCTGTGTGTGTGGGGTTTTTTTTAAGTCATTTTGAGCTTTATTGTGTTTTTCATGCTCTGCTTTAAACCTCCTGCCTTTGGTCTTTCTCAGTCCTGGACACAGTCTAGCCGGTTTCCATGAACCCAGTAACAGATCTGAGCGAACTTTAAAGGAGTGATGCGCACGGCCACATTGTAATCCCGGTTCTCGCCATCTATCTCCAGCCACTGGTGTCCAGAGAAGATGCCGATGACCTTCCTTTCCCAGCGCTCTAAGTTGTTGTCCCACACTC
Organism: Haplochromis burtoni; assembly: GCF_018398535.1. Lineage (NCBI taxonomy): Eukaryota > Metazoa > Chordata > Actinopteri > Cichliformes > Cichlidae > Haplochromis > Haplochromis burtoni. Next base: position 3,126,959 of record NW_024582365.1, read on the forward strand.
GGCCGTATACTCCAGAGCCACTGGCTCCAGGTCGGGCATCGCAGTGCTGATATATCAGGTCATTGGACTCTTCTTCCACGGGACAAAACCTGTACACGAGCTGCCCGGGCCTGTCGCTGTCGAAACCGGAGAAGTGGATGCGATGGCCTGCCAGATCGTCAGAGGACGGAGCCACAGAGAGGCGCATGAAGGGACGACGGTGAGGCCAACGCAGCTCCAGCAGGGCATAATCGAACTCCATGCTAACCTCCTGAGGACCCTGGATCCAGCCCTTTGGCACACGGGTGCGTCTCACCCGCACCCAGTGGACCAGAGGCTTCTTGGCAGAAGTGAAGTGTGTTTTTGTGCCGTTGATAGATGGAGGGATCAGGAAGCCCACCCTGAGCCTTCGCGCCCCATTGACATAATCCTTCCCATCATGCACACAGTGTGCAGCTGTAAGGACGTGCCGCTGAGACACGAGAACGCCGGTGCAGCCGGTGGAGATCCGCACAGCTGTGGAAAAGGGGTAATCCAACAGGAAGTTGTCACCTTGTATGTTAAAGCGGCCATCCGCTCCATAGATCTGCCGTCTCACACGCCTGGGCTTCACTCTCCAGGGCGAAGGTTCAGCTCCTCCTGACTCTGCGTCATCCTCCACATCTACCGTGGTGAGAGTGCGCGAGCCGTCGGCGTACAGGGTCTCGAATGCCAGTTTCTCCGTGAGCTGCTCTTCCTGCTCTCCTCTGTGGAAGCAACTTGCGTTGCAGTGAGTGGTGAAATCCAGCTGAGCGTAAGCACTGAAGCGGGAGCGGGCGAGAGGCGTCGGAGCGTGAGGGACCAGCGTGGGGACGTGGGCTGGAGGAGGGTGGAGGAGAGAGAAGGTGAGGGGGAGCTGAAGAAGCAGGTGAGTCAGGAGGGAGCTCCCGGACGGCGTCATCGTGGTGATGGAAAACACTGAAAGGACACAGAAAATGATCAGGCATCTCTGAGATCGCATGGATTCCTGCACGTTTGACAGGAACGACAAATGTGGAAAACATTCCCAAACAAGATGCCCCAGAAATACACAAACTCTAATCCCTTCATAAATCTGCACTTGTTTTCAGATGATTATTGATTGTAAATCACACCACAAGTGAGGTCAGCTTAGAAAGTTTTATGTTGCAACGCAGGCCTGAACTTCATGTGGTGTGGAGAGGCAACAATGAACCTCTTGTTCCTTCAATATAGATTACCAGGAAAATGGGATTTCAGCCCAGTGGAAGCAGAGACGTGGTTTAATGTATGACAAATTACAAAGAAAAGTCAGTGAAAGAGTCAGAAAAAAAGCTCTAAAAAACTCAAGTTTGTTAAACTTCTTTAACAAACTTGAGAGTTTTTAAAGGCACTCGGATGTAAGGAGGTATTTTTCATTAAACATTAACTATGTTACAGCGTACACAAGGCTTTCGGGCTTTCAGGGAAGATTAGCAGGGATAAGCAGACACTTGATCCCCTTTAAAGACTGTGGATCCCCAGGCACTCATGGCACGAAGAGAGCAGGTGTGTAAAAAAAGTGAAAAGGCTACAAGTCCAGGCAGGGCAGCAGAACAGAGCATTACTCCTAACTAAAGACAGGGTGGGGCCTGTCCACACACCTATGAGCTGCCCCATAAAGCACTGTAACGGAGGTAGAGCTGCAGCAAAGGGATCCTGTAAGCTGGGAAAGTACAAATATCCTTCCATGGCAGCTGTGAGGACATTCAAAGTGGTAACAGCCTGGGAAGACGTGTAATCCACGTTTTAGGATGTAAAATAAATGAAATAGTTGTCTTTTCACAGCCTTTTGTTTAATGTTGAATGTTTTAGAGAACTATTTTGATAGAAAATAAATAAAGATGAAAACACGGGAAAAGACACATTAATCTGGAGGAAAGATGGTGGGAAAGGTGTGGCTTTGTGGCCACTGCAATAACCTGAGATCATGGTGTGTCTTTGAGCAGACCAAGTGCAAACAGTTTTTGTATCGCATATCAAAGTCTAGCCCTTACAGGAAGTGAGTCCTGATGTTTGGATTTGTTTTTACTTATTTTGGTAAGCAGTTAGGATAAGATAAAGAAATGGCTGTGTCCTACATTACAAACAATCCATTTCCTTTTTTTTTTTACACTTAAAATATATTTATAGAGCTGTTATATCATATTTGTTGCCCTTTCTGCTGACCCCAGGTCTTTCCAGAAAAGAAGATTTTTAATCTCAATGAGATTTTTTAAAGCATATATAAAAATCACCTTGCCAAAAACTGATTTCAGCTTTTACCTTGTTCCTGAAATGTCTGGTTATCATTCGTGAGAGACTTGTTTAGCTGATTATAGGTCAACAAGTCATTTAGAACAGTTTAAATATCTACAATCATCCAAGGCAAGTATCTAAAACCCTGCAGAAAACTTCCCGATCAGCATCTGATCTAGTCCATATAGATCATATGCTGCAGTGAGATGGACCGTAGCTCAAAGTTTGCTTAAAAAACTTCTTAGAAAATCTTTCAACCACCTCATTCAGGAAATTGTTCACGTACAAAAATAATTCGTAAATGTGAATGTAACTCGAGTTTAGCGCTTTATGTGTCCCAGTAGAGACACAGCAGCAGTTCTCAGCCAAGCCTCCCATTATTACCTCCTGATTACAGATCGATAGTCCGTGTTTACATCCCAGTCAAGTTCTCCTCCCCATCAGACGACTCCTTCGGGATCATTTCCCCAGGATGTCCTCCACCTCTGCGCTGACAGGTTAGCTACTTTCTCCCACCTCCGACAGGTAAATCTCATAGGCTCTTTTACAGCGCGTGCACATGCAGCTCCAGGTGTGGAGCGAGTCTCGGGGCGTGCCGTGAAACCTGCTCTGCTCAGCCTGAGCGCCACAAATAAAACCTCGAGCCTGAAAACAAGTGTTTTCTCTTCATGCACCGGCCGGCCTCGCGGTCCTAGTGCCCCTCAATTTCCCGCCTGCCAGGGTGCCGAGGGGCAGCACGCGCTGTAGTTTTACAGGTTTAATCATAAGACAGAGTTAAACGGACTTTTTGACTGAATGGTACTGGTTTTAAACGGTTTATAAAGTTTTCCTTCTTTTAAAAAATACATGAAAAGTTTTACATGATAAATGTCAAATCACAAATCATCTTTCTACTGAATGTTCTTCAGGCTGCCCAAAAATCTCAATTTAAAGCAAGAAAGTTTCAGTTCAATTCAATTTCATTCAATTTTAGCTAAATAACACCAAATCACAACAACAGTTGCCTCAAGGTGCTTCATATTGTAATACAATAATAGAGCAAAAACCCCAAAAATCAAACAACTTCCTTTGAGCAAGCAGTATATTGGCGACAGTACATATTGTAAATCTCCTAAGGCTTTCAGTTCTGGTCAGACATTTGCATGCACTCATTGTGGGCGTGAATGCCATGGTAATTTGGGGCTTTTTACAGCATGCATCTTTAATGACTCTAAAAAACAATGTGTGCATAAGTTTACGTTTATTTTAGATTGTGTCTCATTCACACAGGGTCACATATATACATACAATAATTTAAATCTTTTAAGTGGTGCAGAAGGTTCTACAATATCTCTAAACTTGTCCTGTTAGAGTCTCATTGGTGATCATGATTGAAAACAACTGATAGCTTCTCTTTGCCAGCATGAAAAAGGATTTGTTTGACAGCACTCATTGTATCAACCAAAACTCAGAACAATGGGAAAGTCCAAGGACCTCAGTGAAGACATAAGAAGGAGAGCTGTATATTTACACATGCTTGGAAGGTCTCACTGAGCCATTTCTAAACAACTGCAGATTTCAAGATCATCAGTTTAAAAAATAACATGTCAGTACCAGTCATTCTGATGTGTCACCACTTTTTTAAAGTCTGGTCTTCGAACTTCATGCCCATGGTGAGTGCATGTAAGCTACCAAACATAACTGTATATAAATCGCCAATAAAAGCAGCCTACTTTTTAAGTTTTTGTTATACATGTGATTATATGACTTAGTATTAAATATGTGAGCATTCTGTTTGTTGCATGGGGGAAATTATATAAGTCTCACTGGACATATAGTTTATATATGTCATTTTGGAGGGAATGGGAAATTCCCTTTATTAGAAAAACTCTTTCTGTTTCTTTCCATAACACTCTCCCCACTATAATATCTTTAGTGTAGCTCTGTTGTGACATGAAGACTTAACATTCACTTCCATGAATCACCATTCCTGATTACTGTTTCTCCTCTACCGACTTAGTCACAGAATATAAGTGTTCATTTTCATATCATAATAAGTGTCTGGTGTTGAGCTTTGTAGCCCACAGCTACACCATAGCAAGAAAAATCTTGTTCCTGGCATCACACTTTTCATGCGTGCCAAAAGATAGATAAATTTGAAGACCAACTTCAGCGCACTCAGACACTCTAGCTGGCAGGCAGACGACTGTTAGGGCATGTTAGCTGCAGAGTTCACCGCGTCCTCTGACCTTGATTTCCAGAGGTCTTTCGAATCTGTCAACCTGTGGAATTTGGGAAGCCCTGGAGTGACACTATTCGACGACTTGTTGCAGAAAACAGAGCTCCCAGTCACAGAGACGGTGCTTTCAGGGAAGCCAAAGAATCTCCCACCAAAGACAGAAGTCTGTCTGTCGCTGCTGTCCTCAGAGCAAATGTCACCCGAGAAGAACACCTACCCAACCCGCTCCTCATCTCTGTAATTAGACATTCAGCTGGTGCTCAGGGAGAACTATGGTGCTGACAGATTGAGTGTAAGGTATATTCCCTCTGAGATAGGAAGGATGGTAAGAAAGATAGCATGCAAAAAGCTAGAGAAGTGTTGATGCGATTTCTGTAAGCAAGATGGTATCACTGCCTGTCTCTGTGCTACAGGCAGCGAGCACAAGAATTTTGTGTGTTCGCATGTGTGTGTTTGGCACCGAGCAGCTTGGCTTATGTTTCTCTCTGGAATTTCTCTCTTTCCGTCCTGTTCTTTTCAATGTTCCTCACAAAACGTTCTGCTCAAATTAAACAGGGCAGAAGATGCACATGTTACCAGAAACATTATGTAAAATACTGTTTGCTTTCCTGCCAGCGCGGAGATGAGGAGATTAACACCCCTCTGCAAAGTATTGATTTCCAGACACCAACCCGTTAGCTTAGCTTACTACAAAGACTGGAATAAAGGGGTAATTTCTGTTCAGTCACATGACTGCTAACCACACAACAATAACTATGACTGCTGTTTTGGACGTGTGACACTATCAAGTGATCAGGCCCCAGTCAGACAGGCCTAGAGACCAGTCAGTGATCCCCTGGCAACCACAAATCTGTACTCCCAGTCTGGTTGGCAAGTGGTTGTTGGGAGTTTCAAGGTGAAATTGGTTGCAAAGATGGTTTAAAAACCTCACTGTGATTGCTTTGGGCACTAGCAAATGGAAGTTACCCACTTTTCTGCAAACATTCCCCAAGTACTCTCCAAGTGGTTGTGAAACTGTGAAAAATGCGATGCAAACTGGAAACGGAGACCATTTTCTTTCAAAGTAAAAGTTACACTTTTTCAAATGTGTTGGCTGTAGCACTGCAGTACAGGTTTTAATGCTCTCAGTTTCCAGTTCGGATAGCATTTTTTACAGATCCACTATTTCCGTTCAATTTCAGTTCAGTTTTATTCATATAGCACCAAATCATAACAACAGTTGCCTCAAGGCGCTTTATATTGTAAGGCAATGACCCTACAATAACACAACTACTGCTTTGTGAGTAGCTGGTGACTGTTTGCAGACAAGTTGGTGGCCTTCATGCAAATTACAGGCAAGTACTACAAAATACTATCAAAACTTGTACATACCATCATAATATTGTTGTAAATCTATATTTTCAACCATCACTGCACATGTTGCATGCCAAATGTTTACATGCATGATTAGAAAGATAAACCACCAGTAATTATGCAGCCCAGCTGTACATAATTTTGTTATTAAGTGCAGTAATTAATTATATACACAATCATTTAACATTATCTGGCATTTTTTTTATGAAACGTTGAATGCACAATCAAATATAAACTGTTGGCTCTGCAGTTTCCTGCAATTCAATAAGAACAATTTTATTTCTCTCCTTGATGATTGCTGCAGCCGGTGGTAATTTGTGTGCAAACAATGTGTGAGTGCAGTGTCAAAGGTCGTGTCAGTAGGTTGTATCATCTCCACTATGGCCATCGTTTAACCACAAGTGATAAAATCTACCAACAGACCCTACAGCTACACAAAATCTCTGCAAAAGCTAAAGCATAATAATAACAATCATAGTTTGTATTTTTACACCACTTTAGAAGTTCCACAGATAACTTTTCACCTTCTACACTTAAAGCAAATTTAATAAATGTGATACAAGCAGTGAACTTTGGAGGTGCTGTGTGTGGACTAAGATAAAAGGTGTGATTTTACCTTTCAAAATATGAAAAAAAAAATCCTTCAATTGAAGAAAAAAGGTGTGCTACTAGGTGTGTTAGCAAAAGCTAAAGTAGAATTACAGTAGAGTAATATGCCCTTCAGAGGAAGCAGAAAACCTGATTTCCCCCAAAAGCTTTTATAGCCTGTATTTGTTCAGCTGTATTCAAATTTATTACATATGACTGAAACTCTCTGGTACAATTTACTCAGTTTGTTATCCTGCATAAATCAGTGTGTATAAAAAGCCTCCCAGTGTCCCACCTGTCTCCTGTTGGTAATGTGGTTGATTAGCAGATCGTTGTTAAGCACATGTTTCAAAGTTCGTCCATGGTTCAGTATTTAAGAAAAGGAACAGCCGCTATATTCAGTTAAAGGAAGAAGCTGTTAAAAAAAAAACCAGATGGTGGTGATATATCTTTCCTTTCCGAAACCATTTGTTATGCTTGCCAGCATTAATTCAATTCTTTAAGCTGTACCTGCCGATTCTGGTCAAAGGTCACAAAGGGCTAAAGCCTGGAAACCAAGCTGCCAGCTTTGGGTGCTGGTGAGTGAAAATAAACATGTTTCTAGACTAGTTTGCATATTTTAGACTGTAAAAGTGCCCGAGTTTCATGTTTTTGCTATTTGGAGGAAACACGTCAGCTCCACATGAAAGAAAATTCCTGGACTGAGACTCAAATGATGCTGACACACTGCTGCCTTTGTTAGAAGACAGATTTTTTTCCCACTGCATTGCAGACCTCAAACGCCACGTTACAGATTATGCTTGTCATACATGGACACCAGGTGGGACCCTCACTTCAGTGGAAATTCTTTGTCTAAGCACCAGGTCCTTCACAGACCAGATGTAAGAGCTATTTGACCAACACAGCATATATACTATACTATGTATATATACTGTACCATCCAACCATCCATCCATCCATTTTCTTAACCTCTTAACCAATTTAGGCTCACAGGGCGGTAGGTACCTTTCATGTCTCTCTGATATTAAAACCTCATCAGATACAAAGTCTTAAAGAGCTCATAGTTTCATATTATCCCAGCAGGCTTACTTGAAGTTCCTACTGTTTCTAGAAGTACCCCCCTGCCTTCCATTGGAACCAACTCCCAAGTTGAATTCCTACTTTTAAGATCAAACTTTAAACTTTCCTTTTTGATAAAGATTATAGTTAGGGCTGGATCAAGCGACCCTGAAGCATCCCTTAGTTATGCTGGTATAGGCTCAGACTCCTTGGGAGGAGGTTTTACTACTACATATCATTAAGTTTTGTCCTCTCTCTATGCTCTCTTTTCAGCTCTTCTCTTTCCCCAGGAGTCACCCTCAACGGTTGTGTCAGATGACTGCTCCTTCAATGAAAATGGTTCAGCCAGAGGTTTCTTCCTGTTTAACAGGAATTTTTCCTTCAGACTCTCACCAAATGCAGTTCACAGGGAATGGTCAGATTGTTGGGGTTTTCCCTCTAATACTTTGGGGTCTACCTTACAATATAAAGCAGCTTGAAGTGAGTGTGGTTGTGAATTCGTACTATGTAAATAAAACTGAATTTAGTAGCCCAGCTGTCATAGAGTGTGTACAACCTGGACAGATTAGCAGTCTAGTGGATGTGTTAACACAGAGAGACAGACATAGAATCACAAATTAACCTAAAATGTATGTCTGTGGACTGTGGGAAGAAGGTGGAGCACCCACACAGACACTGGGAGACTGCAAATGCCACATCCAAAAGCTGTTCAGATTAAACAGTCAGGCATGAAGGATTTACTCTAATTTACTTGTGATAACTGGTCTCAAGTAAACAAGGACTCATTACAAAAGATGTAACTGGTCAAAAAGTTCAAAAAGTCAGAAACCACTTCTTAGAAAAACTTGACTATTTTCTGATTGGTCCGTTGCATTGATGAGTCCGCCTTAAATGAGACCTATTTCACCTGTGTGGACGAAGTCCTTTTTAGATGAGTGAGCACTTTCTCCTCCATCCATTAAATGCTAATTTTAGAAAAAGTACAAAAAAATATTTTTTGTTGACTAGTTGTGGAAATTCACAAAACATTACATATCTCAGATGTTTAACATAGTTTCCTGGTGTATTTTTCCTCAACTTCACGTTTGTGTCTTTAACGCTTGGCTCCTGAAGGTCAGTGACCTCCCTGCTCAGCTCCCAGCTGACACCAGAGCTCTCAAAACTACCTCTCTCGCTGACCCACACTCACACTTTCCAAGATGATTCATTTAAGTAAACAAAGGCCCTGACTCTACACTCCTCTTTGCACCTGACCACTGTGAAGGGAATTCAGTGCTTAGTCTGTCACTGCCTGAAGAGGAAAGAGAAGAAAACAAATACAGGACACTGAAAATGAAAGTATGAGTGTCAGGTTTTTTTTTTCTTTTATCTATAATTCTGTGTTTGAATAGGGCTATCTAATAAATCTTGTCACTCCCACCAGTTCGAGCTGAGCTTATTCAGCCTGCAGAGTTCATGCTCAGTACAGCAGTGTGCATGCATACTTTAAATTTTCTTGAGAGTGGTGCTGTGGCACTGAACACATGTCAAAACCTGTAATAGCGCCATACTGTACAAACAGAGTTCATTCCTAACATATGTCTCCTCACTTGCACTTCAGGCTGAAATAAATAAACCAGCATGCAGTCTCCTTTCCTATTATCGAGCCAGCACGGTGGGCCGAGAGATCAAGACTTGTGTGACCGTTCAGCTGACATGCTGTGGGGGCCCCACGACAGTCTGTCTAAGAGATTGAGGGATTTATTAGCAGGATCAGAGGGTTTTCTCTGCACTCCTTAATCTGATAATTGGCTTCAAATTCAAACAAACTACCCGAGCCTTAAAACATTAGAATGAACTGTTCATAACAGTCCTGATGCTCTTGACACGATCTCGGCTGGGCCCTCCTGTCACTTTGAAAACACACAAACTGGAGCCTTTATTAGAGAGCAGCTCGTTTACAGAGCAGGGCTGTGAAAGGAAAGAGTGCTCCACTTCTCCCCTCTAGCCTGTGCCTCAGTGTTTTATCCCCCCCGCCCCCTTTTTCCATCCAGATATATTTATTGCGTCTTGACTCCTTCCCTTTTCATCCCATCTGTCTCTCCTCATCATCTGTTCAAAACAGAGCAGATATTTTCCATATTTCAGTCCTTGCGCTTCCCACTTCACTAAAAGCTTCATCTGTGCCACCAATGACCTTTTCAGAATTAAGATTTTCCTCTTTGATAACTACCTCATCCTCCTGTTGAGCAGATACCCTTCCTGCCATTAGTCCCTGGTTCTCCTGCAGGGCCTTGTGGGTACGCATTCAGCCTGACTTCCCCTCGGCATGATGTAATTTCATTTTTTGGCTGCATGAGCTGTAAGAGGAAAGGAGAAAAAAAAAGGGGGAAAAACACATTTAGCAGAAACAGAAGTAAGGAATGCAAACTGACTGCGATGAAATCCGTCAGGAGAGACGAGGAAAGTGTGCCTCCTCATATCTCTAACCACTCTGGGCAGAGAGTGTGGAAGTCATCCCAAACAGCCGGCTCTCGATTTCAGGCCTCCTTTAACAGCCTTTGAACTGGATATACGGAAAGGAAAAGGGCATCTGTTTGTTTAATCAAGTTACAAGTGATGGTGGGAGCAAAAATGATGAAAATAAATCCACTAATCATTATAAAATCGCCTCCCAGATTGTTGCTGCATTAGTTGTTGCTGCGTCACGAGAAAACACATTTTTTTTTGTTTTATCTTAACCCTGAACAAACCCTGACCCTAAAAACAAGTAAATAAGTTGTGCTTTCAGCTTAGCTATCTCCAAGCAAAATTAAAAAATCGCTCCTAGAATATTTGATAAAACTCAAGAGTGACAGGCACCAAAGAGCTGAATATCTGGGTAATTTATACCAGAAGGACAAAGGAATGCTGGCAATCTTTGGAGGTATTTGGTGAGACCAGACTTAATGCAGAATTGTCAATTGTCAACAACAGCGAAAGTATCTGGAGGAAAAGACAGGCGTGGATATGCTCTGCAAAATGCAAACACGTGTCTCAAGTAGGGCGACTGAGTGCGGAGCTTTCATCGCACCAATAAAGTCTGGATATCCAGAGATCATCAAAAGAGTCTGTGACAGGAACACAGGGCAGGCGACTGCAGACCATCTGATCACAAAAGATGGATCGCACTAAAGCTAAAGCTGTTTCTGCGGAGGTGATGGAGACAAAAAGCATTCAAGCTATTCGAGCGCAGGAACAAGTCTGGTGTGAAGGACTCTGTAAACACACTCAAATATTTACAGGCTCGGGGTGAACATTCCCACTGACACTCTGGCTGTGTGGATCTCTCGTGCAGGCACAGGCGCAGCAGAGTTTCGCTGATGAGTTTGCTGCTAAAAATACCCTCTGATCCACCTGCATGTCCTCACTCGACCCTCTGAGTAGCGTGATATTCCTTCAGATCTCTACCTGCCCTGAAAACCGGCTTAAGTTTCCATGAAACTAAACTTGTAACCAGGAGCACCAAATGAGCTCCTTTGAGTTTAATTTATTATATTTGATATTCTTTAACAAGTATCACCAATTTGTGTATAATCAGTCTTGGTAAAAAGCTTCAGGCCTATGGATAATAGATAAATAATCTTTTTTATGCACTGTTTATGAGTAAGTTTACAAAGAGTAAAGCATGCATGGGCTCCTTTGATTCACTAACATAATTAATTATGTTAATTAAGGCTGCATAGATTGATAAAGGACATAGAAACAAGCTAAAAAAAACAACTTTTAAGCTTTGCAGTGGGAAAGTGTTAGAACTAACCAATTTGCGTATCCAGTAGTAGATGGACATCGCTACTTCTTTAGCTTCTTAGTTGCTAACAGTGCTAATTGGTGGACTGTTTTGAAAACACAAGCATGTGTTGTTAATATAGAAAATGTCATATAGAGTTAGGCCATTAATTTGTTGGAAAAAGACAGTTTTTAGTTGCTGTTGGTGCTTCTTTCTGCATTCACTGAAAAGCTGTTCTGTTGAGCTGAGATCAGGTGACTGACCATTGAAGAATATCTCATTTGTTTTCTTGCTTTTGCAGCTTCCTTTGGGCCGTTATCCACTTGCACCGTGAATCGGTGTCAGTACATCCCTCTGCTTTTGTCTGCAGTCATACATGTCCATGGCATTACACTCTATCCACCATGTTTGACAGAAGATGTACACTTTGTGATATGTCTTGAATCATTCCCATAATTCTGGTGCAAGTATACTTTGGTTTCATCTGACTAAAAATTGGATTTTGGTGTGCAGGCCCTTCTAGATGTTTTCTGGTGAAGTCTAATCCGCCCTTTTCTGTTCTTCAGTGTAACCGGTGGTTTGCACCTTGTATTTGTAAACGCAACTCTTGATTGTAGACCTTGACAACTTCCTCTAGACTGTTTTTACCTTTGATGTTGTGAAGCTGTTTTTCTTAACCATGGAAATAATTCTGCCATCATGCACTTTAGTTGTCTTCTGTGGTCCTTTGGGCCTTTTGTTGTAGCTGAGGTGGCCAGAGCATTCGTTCTTCCTAAGAATGCACCAGACTGATGACTTGCTAAAACTTTTGCTGTCTCTTTGACCTCCTCCACTTGCACTCATATCTCTTTTGTCCTCATATTTAAAATTACAAAAGCTACAAAACAGAAATTAAACACTATTAATAAACTTTGTATATTATGTCTGCTTCATTTGTCATGAAACAACAAGGTAGCTGAGTGTGGTCCTGTATAAAAATGGCTGTAATTCCTAAACAATTTTGGTGTTTTTCATAGTGCCTGTTGATTGTGATTCAATTTTAATTAAGTGTTATTTTACTGAAGCTTTTATTGGAGACTAGAGAAAAGGTTTACATGTCTCACACAGTAACATGTCTTAAAAAAACAGAAACAATAACGTGATGTTTTCCAGTCTTGCATCATGTAGTGGACAGCTACATCCACTGAGTCAAGCCTGAGGCTGGGTGGTGGTGGTGGTGGTGGTGGAGGGGTACCTGAGTCCTGAATGGAATGTTCTGCGACATTCTGGAATGTTATCGCTACAGTTCTCCACTCTGAAGAACTCACAAAGAGCCCACCCACGAGAACTGTGCGGTTGCTGGGAAACTAAGAAGCCCTGATAACGACCACTGTGTGGAGTTTTGACTGAGGAGAGG
>NW_024582365.1:3139593-3168288 GCF_018398535.1 Haplochromis burtoni
GTATTCAGCAAATATATGGACATAGTACCGTCACACAGTCTGACACAGCTTTAGGCGCACTGCAGTATGGCGAGTGGCTTGTTTACTCGCACTAAAGCTCCTCATCTCAGGAGATACTCCCTCTTGTGGTGTAACGGAGGAATAACTACTCTCACCAGCACTGTCTCATTGGAGACTAGGGCACAGATCATTTTACAACTAAAGAGAATAACATATAACAATCAGAACCTGTGTGTGTGTGTGTGTGTGTGTGTGTGTGTGTGTGTGTGTGTGTGAGTGTGTTTACTCAAGCCCACCAAACACAACACACAACAGCACCTTTTAGAAATAAAGCAGTTCATGCTTGTAAAACAGTCAGGACTGAAGGTCACCAGCTAAACTAGTTTCAGAGTTTGCTTCACTAAATCACATACCAGAAAATCTTAAAGTAACTTCAGAAAAGCATAAATAATTTTAGAAAGAATGTATATCCCTCACCAAGAGCAATCATCTACTTAAAACTGAGTTACAAGTCAGTTTTAAACACAGATAACTGCTGCATTTATATCCACACAGAGGAGTTACTCTCAGATAACACTGATTGTTATCGTAATGCAGATAATAATGAATAACACATTCATCTTACACCTGAAAGAGCCCTGGCTCTATTCCAGGAGAAGACACAGACCTGACCTCAGGGATTCTCCTACTGTTGCTTCCAAGCCCAGATAAATGGGAGGGATGGATGAGGCGGGGGGCATTTGGCGTAAAATCAAACATGCAGATCCATCTGATAATAAGGGAACAGCTGAAAGTACCTACTGCATGTAGACATTTCATTCACTTAAATAAACGAACGTCCCAGAAAGCTAGTGGTAAACGGTTCTTACATAGTGCTTTTCTATTGTCCCTGAGCACTCAAAGCACTTTATACAACATGCATTATTCACACAAGCATTTTTAAAAAAATCTTTTATTTTTATTCCATCACACTGGTGCAAGTTGCCCTCTGGCCTTTTAATACACTTGGCATTTCCCCCTCTTCACTGAAAAAGCTGCTGTTCTTTTATTGTATGTTTCTTCTATAATTCTGTTATTTCGCTTTGTTTAATCAACTCCAAATTCACGATGGTAACGGCTGTCAGGATCACTTCCTTGACAAAATACTGAACAACTTCTCTGTGAATGAAAAAAAAACCCCACTGGGCTGGATTCAAGAGCCAGACAAACCCCAATCATTGTCTCTACCGAGCAAATTAAAGTTCCTAACAAGAACTTAATTACCAGTGCATGTGTTGGGCTTGCTCTCACTGAAATTAAAGCATTTTTTTCACCGCTCACCTCTCTCCTCCCACCGCCAAAGGATTTTTATGGTCATGACTATGCCAGAGCTGTGCAAGTGAATGAGCAGAGCTGTGCAAGCCAAAAGTGAGAACGCTGAAAAACAGTCTAAGAAGGACAAGAACGTGGCTTCTTCTGCCGCATTCTTTCCTTCATCAGGAATTCACTGAGGTTTGGCTGTGCATTTCATTTTTTTTTTTTTACTGGAGCCTTTTCCTGCTCGCCTGGGAATAACAAGGCCGTCCATTACTTGTCCCAGTGAGCTTTGAATGGGGAAGCCGCAGACTGGGCTTCAGAGCTGTCCAAGTGCTCAGGGCAACTACACACCCACAGTTTCATCCTTAAACACTGCATAAAACACATGAACAAAGTGTCTGTAACAGACCTCTGAACACAGCGGAGCTCATTTTCCTGAGAATAATACTCTCTGCGCAGACCAGCCAAAAGCTTTGACTCAGTGTTTTGTCCCCCAGACCTGTACTCCTTTCAGCTGCAGACAGATTCATGAAGAAAATGCATCTGATAATTAGATTCCAGCATGGGCACATCTCTCCTTTGTGCACAGCTGGAGCTTTGTTTTTGGTTTTGACCAACTTTTAATCCAAAGCTGACTCTGGTCTATAAATCCAGCAGACAGGAGGTGCAACAGATTTACAGCTCCAAAGAGACATCAGTGCAATTGCAAAACATTCCAGCGACAACTGTTTAATTGTAAACTTATCTAAAGATTATACGAAGCTAGAAGAACAAACAGCTCAGAGGCCTTTGATTTGTGGCGATCACAAAAGCTTTTCCTAAACCGTGTCTGTTTATAATAATGTGACGGGATCCAAAACACTCCGAGCCAAAGAAAAGTTGGAGAAAACACCGGAGATCCAGTTGGCGGGGATGTCCTGTATCACCAAAACCAGTGTGTGCAGTTAATCGGCGCTGCAGTCGTGTCTACCTGTTCCTCTATTTTATTCTCCTCTTCTGAACCCATGAAACATTTTAGTTTCCACTGTTCACAATTATCGCACTCTCTAATTGTTATGTAAGTGACTATTGTGCAATCCTGTGAAAAATTACAACCCATGATAATCACTTTGATACCTCCCACCACCCCACTCCCACTGATGAAACTCCTCTGACATCTCACACTAATTGTTCCTGTTTTTCCCAAAAGCATGTAAGGCGGCCTGAATGTCTGAAGGCACGGAGCAGGCAGTGGGAAGGGTGACAACAGTCTGAAATCGCACTGAAAAAGAGACACACACACGCACGAGGCAGCCGAGGTGGCCAAGGCCTGATCTCAGCTAAGAGAAGGCTGGGCTGCAGCTGTGTGTCCTCATGTTCAACTCCCCTTTAGATCCAGATTAGTAACACTGTTACTCAGCCAAGACCTGCTCCCACTGACACTTGGACCTAAATGCACTGTGGTATACATTTACACAAAGCTGGGGTCTTTATTTTTCTATTGATGTGTCTGCAGCATGTGTCTGTTCACAATTTGTAAATGGCTTCATTATTGCATTAACTACACGGACAAGGATGCAGATGTAAACTGTTAGCATGATAAATAGACCTGTCTAATGCACTAGACTGAGACATTACACAGCTGGATTTTTACCTGGCACAGGCCCTGGGCTCAAGGAGGCACAGGGCCTGATATTATAACAGAAAGTAATGCAAAACAACACAAATGAGACCAGAAACAATGCACACAACAACAAAAATAATAAATGACAGTAAAAGGAACCAAAAATAACCACAGAGACACAAAAAGCTCCAAAAAAGACCAGTAGGATCAACTACAGGATGCACACATCCTGTTTGTTCCTCTGTAGGCTGAGTCTGACTGTGCCCAGGGGACCATTGTCTCATAATCCATACTGAACTCTAACGCATACTGACAGCTGACGATGCTGTAATGTACTATACCACATATTAAAGCAATTATAAAAGAGGAAAAAAGAGAGACACCAAGCAACAGCTGTCCCATAACTGAATATTATCATTTAAAGACCTTTATATTGTATGGTCTTGTTTTAAGTCTGTAATGTTTTATAAAATGCAGTACATTTTTATAAACTTTTACAGGCCATAGAGTCTCACAAACGCTAACAGGATTTCAGATTTTCAAATCCGTTTGTCTGTTACAGCCAAATGAAGAAGAAAGCTAGGTCATATCTCAGCATGTAGTGACACCAAAGCTTGGTGTATGACTTGGAAAGCCTCTTCTGAGGTCGTCCAAAACCAGCTGCATCACTTTTCTGCTGAGGATGTTTCAGGACATCCAGTTAGAAGGCAAAAAAAACAAGGTTTGTAGATGTCCAATGCTAGAACAAATTTGTGACCTAAATATTCAGATTTTTTTTAATTACATAAATTAGAAACAAAACCCTGATCTCAGGTTGATCCAAGGAATCAAACTTGGTATAGTTTTACTTCAAAACGCTTGTGCTAGAGGTGCAGACATGAAACTCGGTGAAAAGAGTCAGGGAGTATCCACAGTCAGTGGGCCAAGCTTTCAATGGTTACATCAGGATTCATGAGCTGTTATAGACTCCAATGGCAGGAAGAAGAAATGATAGAAGAAGGGCTTCACTGCTTGGCCACAAAATTATTAATAAAAAGTAATAAAAAAATATTTGTTGTTTTGTTTTCTTCATCTTTGTGTGTTCACTGTGGTCAACACCGATGTGAATTGGGTGCACAGCCTGTCTATAAAACACGGGCCTAATCACCCACTGGCGGGTGAAAGTGTTGCTGTGAACAGTGCACTGGATGCAGGAATGATGAGTGTTTCTGACTGAGGGCCCTTTCTCATAGAAAATGGCATGCCCTCTGTAACCAATTTTTTTCTATGGTTTGTGCCGCACAATAATGGTTTCCTGATGCGTTGAGTAAGCGCACTGGCTGGGGAGCACTTGTGCAATGTGATGCACATTCATAAGACCAATGGAAATGCAGGATGACAGCTCGCTGATGCACGCAATGAGGACAAAATTATTAGCCACCACCATGCACATTTTTGTCAGATTCTTCCCCATGTGTTTTCTTTCAAAGCATTTAGATAGAAAACATAAACTATTTCTAATTACACACAACAGCAGAATTATTTCAGAAAAAAACTAAAATTGAGTTTTTTTATTGAGCAAATGCACAAACTACTGCTGTGCAATGATGTGCTTTGACTTGCAATGCTCAAAGCTTGTAGAAATCAAGTTAGAATTGAGGGTTATCTTCCAGGGTCTTCAAGGGTTTGAGCTGTCACTCCAAAAAAAATAAGCATGCCAAAACCAAAACAAATCAGTTTAGACTTGAGAAACAGAACTGTTGATGCTACAAAGCAGGAGATGGATATCCAAAGTTATCACAGCATTTCCACGTATTAAGAACTGGAGTGAGAAGTATCATTAAAAAATTCAAAGAGAGACAAACAGTAAAGAACAAGCCTGGCAGAGGTACGAAGATTCTGGGAAGACAACTACTGAGAGATGGTACTAAAGACCCCGGAACAACTGCCAAGACACTTGTGAATGACTTAGCCAAGTCTGGGACTGTGATCTGAAAGAAGAAAATCTTTGGAAGCGTGCACAGTAACGGACTGCGAGGTTAGAGACCAAGAAAAACTCCAGTTCTGCAGAAGAAACACCTTTAAGCCAGACTGGAGTATCCTAAGGACAACCTCAAGAAATGTGAAGCATATTTGAAGTGTGTTCAGCTTGAGAGATTCACTGAAGAACTACGGTGGCCCCTAGAGACAAAACACATACCGTACAAACTCTGAAGCACGTGCAAACTCCAAGACACAACCGAAGTGCTCCAGGACACTAGGGGCAGTGTTGAGCTTCTCTCTGAGCAAAGCACACTGACTGTTAGCTGACGTCAGATTTCACTCCACCATAAAGCAAGCGTTCATAGTAATTAAAAAACATTAAACGAACAACAGTTTGCACATTATCCTTTCTTATAAAGCGTGGTTGTTCTATCTTTGCAGGTGTTTTATCCAACTCCATGTGTTTGCAACAAACTTGCCGTTTATTTTGCACATCAAGCTCAACACTGCCCCTAGTGTCCTGAAGGACTTCAGTGGTGTTTTGGAGTTTGTACGTGCTTCAGGGTTTGTACATGTTTTGGAGTTTGTATGTGCTTTGTCTCTAGGGGCCACCGTAAAGAACAGACTGGAATTGCTCAGGAGGCACTGGGAGACTTACTGAAAACTACAACAAACAACTTCCGGGTGTTATCAAGAAAGAAGATACACAGTTGACTATTAGTATCAGGTGGGCTAATAATTTTGACCCTAGTAGTTTTTGCGAAAGCAGCCAACTCAAGATAGACTGTGGAGGATTTTCGCCCAGCCGAGTTGCCAATCACAAGACAGCTACGCCATAAGGATACCCTCCTCTTTGACTAAAATACATACCATGTTACATCCATTAGGATTTGAAAGTAATAACTGAGATCACAAACTTATTGGTAACATGGCTACTGAGGTTACGTTACTCATGTGGATCAGTTGCCCCCTATTGTTCATTAGAAAAATTGCAGGTTTCATGCTTTTCCTTGGTGGCTTTACTTTTCAGACCTAGGAGCTATGACCATCTTTTATATACAGTCTGTGTTATGTAGCCTATAACAGGTATACATTTGCATAAAAAAAACCCCGCTCTGATACTGATTTACTGTGCAACAGGGCTAAAGCCTATAAAAGCAGGTTTGAACCTTAACATTGACCATAAACAGAAATTTGAGAAGAGATTAAAGCTTTTTGGCTTTCTCTAGCTTCCCATTATTATCCTGTATTGTGTAAATGTGCCTCAGGGTTTGTGGGTAAACTAACCTAATCTTCAGAAAAAGTCATGACACAGAGTCCACATAAATAAACAACCTATGGTTTCAATAAAGTTCCTCTGGGTTCCTCCTTTAATTTAATCAGTGTATATATTTTGTTTCTTGTTACTCATTATGTAAAGGCTGCATTACGTCTCTCTGAAGCACCGCTCTGCGCTGGGTACAGGGTTTGTGCTGTCGTCACCCTCTCTTCTAATGCAGGGCCTCTGGAGCCAGAAGGTGTTTCTGAATCATGAGTCTGTGACTTGGCAGCGTGTTGAATGACTGTCAACTTAAAGAGCAGCAGTTCACCAACTCTGCTGTAAAACCAAAGCAACTCCATTCAGCCGCCAAGTCACCCACAGCAACCCCGTCACTCCCCCCGGGGACACATACAAAGCACAAAGGATGTAACCTGAACCGTGTCGTCATTAGGTCCCCAACATTAGGTGAAAAAAAGCACACAAAAAACCACTTTACGAGTATTATTATATTTAAAACAGCTCATAAAAACTTTATTTAGACTTTGTGGTATTCTTAGCACCCTGTTTCACAGCTGATTGTTGCATTTGTAGTTTAAGGTTGACTCTAGCGAACAATGTGTCACTCCCTGTCCTACTGCTACGAATCAGCAACACTGAAACCACAAACCAGTCTTTCTACCTTGTAAATACAACATAGCGGTAATTGGATCATTCACAGATGCGACTCGAAGATTGTTTTTTTTAAAGTTGTTCAGCAGAATAAAGTGTAAATTTCTTCCTTCAACTTCCCAATTATTTTTCAGGTTTCAATTGGACAATATAAGAAGTAACTTGCAGACAGAATGGTAAATATAGTTATAAATGGGCATTATATGCTTCATTTTATTTCTCTCTCTCTCTCGCTCTTTTTGTTTTACATTGTGTCACTTCCATACAACAGAGAAATGAAACAGAAGAGAGCTGTAAAAACAAAAACAGCTCAGGGACAAGAGCATATAATACTGTAATCAACAGTGATTTCAACACAAATAACAAGATGTTCTTGTGCTTTTATCTGAAACATCTTCATTCATTAGGCACGCCTGTTCCACTGCTCGTTAACACAAATCTTTAATAATTACATGGCAGCACGGACAATTAAAGCAGCTCTGAAGACAACTAGATACTAACAAGCTGTAACTAACAAAGTGGCCGGTTTATACGTAAATACACTTTCTTTCAAAAAAGATGTTTATAAAAGCAGCGTAATAAGCTCTTAACCCCTCTTTTGAATAATATTCATAAGAAGCATAAACATTTATTAGATGCTACTTAAACTTCACTAATCCACAGCCAACCTGTGCATGTTTACACTTTAACAGCAATTCAAGTACAGCCTCAGCAGATTGACTGATAGTAAATAGTAGTTCCAGCTCTGCTCTAAAGCTGCTATGATTAAAGTTCAAAAGTGAGACTGTGCAGCGATCGCACTGCAGGGTCTGCACGCTGCTTCCCGTCTGTATCTTATCTGTCTCTTCCTGTATATGAAACAAAAATATGGAAATAGTGGGTGAGTCAGGGCACTGCAAACAGTGTGAACCTGCTGCTCTGTAACAATGGACTCCACCTGACCTTTCTTTGTTGTTGCTCTCAGCACCAGAGCGCCTCTGCTGCTGCTGCTGCAGGGTGGTGTGAGTCTGATGATCTGTGCAGCCCAGCAGGGTTACGGGCATGAGCGCGCTGTTTCAACACAAAATAAGGAGTGTGTGAAAGCACCGCGAGCTACGTGCTACAGTATGCTTTATTATAACTGGCTGCTGTCATTGACACACAACCTTCTCATCAACCATTTGATGAACAACATGGAAACAAACACGCTGAAGGAGGAGGTGGAGAATTACTGAGCTGTGTTGTTGCTTTTAAAGAGTCGCCCAGACGCCATGTGAACCACAGATGGGGCGTTAAGTCGTGACTCACACAGACTGTAGCGACTGAGCGTGATGAAGGTTTAAGATACACAAAAGAGGACAGAGACAAGCTGAGAGGAACAATTCCTGCTCTGTTGCAATATCTCGATAAAAGGGATGATTTTCTCAGCCGGTCTCCTCCTTCACAGCTTTTTTCGCCTCAACACTTTATTTGTCCTCCAAGTTCAGTTTTTCTCACTCTGTCCTCTTTCTTCCTCCCTGCCTGTATTGCTGGGAAACCCCAGAACACATACAACAATGTCACTCAAGTCAAACAGAGTAGAAGATTAACATTCAGATGGTGTCCCAGCGCTCCATCATCTGATACTCTCTCAGCGACTTGCACGAGGAGTCAGAGGTGTGGAAAGGCAGAAATGCTGCAAATGTGCAAGGAGAGGCTGCATGTAAGATAGATCCCTAACAATCTGGGTGTGAGCACGTAACTCCCCTTCCACTTTTGTGTATCCAGAAGATGTTTAGGTTAGAGCAGCAGCAGGAGCAGAAGTCTGAGCATGTGCAACATATTTGCTGTGCCCCACATGGCCAGGTATCTTAATCCCCACCACCCTTGGGATTCCCCACCAAGAGATCCCATTAGTGAGGATAAAAGCTGTAATGTAGTCCAGAGAGGTCTGATGGACATGTGGTGCACTGCAAACCCCCCAACAGGCCAGCGGTGACCTCCATCTGATCCCTAACTAACTGGAATTACAGCTCCGGCTCCAGCGGGCAGTGTAAAAGAGCAATGAACTGTAAAGCATTTTGATGTCTTAATGAACAACATGCACACACAGCAACAAGTCCAATAAGGCGCACTTATAAATTTGAAACGAGCAGCAGAGTTTGCAGACAGCAAAGAAACCGCTTCAAACAAGCGACGGCTCACAGCGAAGACAGAAAATGTTAAACAGTAAGAAACACTTTGAGAGCTGAAGTTGGGACAGATGCAGCTTGGCGGTTTTTAAAACTGGTGGAGATTATAGTTCAGTGCATCTTCATGAGTCTTAATACAAGTCTTCATCTTTAAAGTGAAATTAAAGAATCTGAGGAGTATGTGGGGGGGCGGGGGGCTGTCTACATTCTTCTCAGACCTACAGAAGGGTAACATAGCTCTGGGTCAGCATCTGGTGTCACTGAGCAATAATCACACACGATATGAACACGAGAAATAATTCAAGGACTAGATCCGGAGATCAGGAAATTTATTCACTTTAATGATGTCTGGAGAGTGATCAGAGCGGGTGTTGGAGCATGAAGGTGAAGAAATCGGAGACACCTGAACACAAATCGCAACCCTGATCCTCAACCTAAAAAAAGGAGGGAAAGGGAAAAAAGGCCGATCATGTGCTGAGGAGAGCTGAGCAAGGCTCGCGTATAAATTCAGTGATCATTAGAAGACCTATAATTCAGGTATCCAAGTCGCAGGTACACAAACAAAGCAGTAATCAGCAGGAGATTATGGGTAATGAGCAAGCCTGAATTACTCTGGGCTCCATTTTCCACATTTTGGCCTCGGCTCTGAGTGTAATCACTTTAGTATGTTTCCCCTCAAAGTTTGTGCTTTTCAGTCGAAGGGAAATAAAGGCAGAAAGTTCTGGTGAGAAGCCAATACCCTCCAGTGACCACTTGTCCTAACAAAACAATGAGGACACCATTTCTGGAGCCAAGAAGAACAGAAAAGCGTTCCTGTGGGGGAAAGATTTCTAGTGTTTGGAATCATCTGAGCCATTACAATTCTGGTTTTACTATCGGGTTCTGATGTGTAATATTGCAGCTTATAAAATAAAGTTTCAATGAGCCGACTGGTTTCTAAAACCTTATTACTGCCACTGACACCTTTAGCCTCCAGCTAAACTTTGATTTTTTTGGCAAACGTTCACTATGGAGCATGAAAACTGCACTGTGAAGTCCTGAAGTTTACTTACACTCATCAAAGGCATGAAGGTTTTGGTAATTTGGGGCTTTTAATAATTTCTTTAAACTGTCTGTTTTGACAGGGTGGAATGATTGTACAGCACACATCTTTAATGACTTTAAAAAAACAAAAATTGGGTGCAAGTTTTAATTTATCTTGGATTTTTGGTTGATTTTTCCCTAATCCACACAGATATATATACAGACTCAAATATACATAAATATATGTACATATACTGTACACTTAAATCTTTTGATAACTGGTGCTGAAGGTTTTAAACTTTTTAAACGTTATTATTATAATCTGATATTTTCCCACTTTGTTAAAAATATAAAAACCAGGAAACATGTTTGAAAATTAGGCTAGTTTTAAAGATTAGACTGTGCAGCTTCTAGAGAAAATTGCAGTAGGATTGTTGCTGTTGCCAGTTATTGTCTTCTTGCATTGTCTGGTGAGGCTTAAGTTGTAAGATTTTGCATTTTTCAAAGCATATTTATCTTCCATTAATAAACTGAAAGACTTTGCACAGACTGAAAGAAATTCAGAGGTCTTTTTTCTGTTGTCTGCCAGACTTTGTTGTTTGCTACTCAACAGGTGTGGCTAAAAAAAGCTGAAGAGGCAAAATATTTGACAATAAAAAGTTTAAAAAAGCTAAACAGAATGCTCTTATTTTGAAATTCTGATTCTTTAAAGCATGCCAGTAAATATTTTCGTGATTATTTGGATTATTGCCGGATTATTTGTCACATGAGCCACATATAATACATACATTAATATGTAATGTGGATCTAACTGCATTAAAATTAAAGGCGTGCAAACTTGCAACCTGTGGACAATGTGAAAGAGGTCAAAGTTCACCCCTGCTTTGGACTGAAGGAACTTTTACCCAAGCACACAAATCAGAAAAGACTATTTGTAGAATAATGATAGAATTACTTTTCAGACTATAAATTATATACAAGCATATCAGCCATGAAGTTTGGCCATTTTTTTCCTGAAGGAGTCAGCAAAAGTCTGTTTTTTTTTCTTTTTTATTGCACCTTTAGAGGTTTCTGCACCAAAGTACTGCAGAGAAGTGTTTAGATTTCCATCTTGTATATGATCCCTGGAGGTTTCCTTCTCTCTCTCCCATGCACAGAGTTGACCTTCCTGCTAAAGCCATGGCTCCCTCACAGCAGCACATTACAAGAAACTGGGGACCATCTGGGAAAATAAACGGTTAATAAACCGACCCATCCTTCAGTCACGCTTCTGCTGCAGCTCGGTTATGGAAACATCAAAGGTAAAACACACACCTGGTTCAGAGTACCGGTTACATCCCCTTCATTCAGAAACCAGGAACCAGTGTCGTTTTCCCAATTAGGAGAAGAAAGGAGGGCTGGAGATGAAGAGAGACAGCAGCAGCTTCTGGAAGCAGCATGAAAGCTGCTCATTTGCTAACACCCTGCTGGGTTAATTCAACCCCTGCATGAGTGTGTATGTTTTCACACTGGCCTACTGAACTCTTTCATTTCATGCCATCAGAGGACCTCTGGTGTGGACAAATAGACTCAAAGGAGGGAAAAGTTGATAATGGACACGTAGAGCTGCCAGCGTCTCACATGTGACAAAAATATGACGAATAAGAAAACAAAGTGCTTGACTTTGATTTACGTGGCTTTCAATTTGGCGTGGCTGTTGGTGGCAGACCGGCCTGTCTGACTATTTCAGCAGCCGCTGATCTACTGGGATTTTCCATCATAACTGTCTCTAGGATTTACAGAGAAGGTGCGAAAAAGAGAAAAAATTCTCTGGGTGTCTTGTTAATATCAGAGGTCAGAAGAAAATGGCCAGACTGCTTTGAGCTGATAAGAAGGCAACATTAACTCAAATAACCCCTCGTTGGAACCAAAGTAAGCTATGCAGAAGAGCATCTCTGATTCCAGAATGGCTACAGCAGCAGAAGACCACACCTGGTACCACTGCTGCCAGCAAAGAACAGAAGAGCGGGGGCTACAACTCGCGTAGATTCACTAACATTGGACAATAGATCATTTGAAAAATGTTGCCTGGTGTGATGAGTCTCGATTTCTGCTAAGATATCTGGATGGTAAGGTGATAATTTATCGTAAAAAACTGAAAACATGGATCCATCCTGCCTTCTAGTAGTGGTTCAGGCTGTTGGTGATTTAACACTGTGGGGAATATTTTCCAGGCACTCTTTGTGGCTCTTTGTACAAAGTGAGCATTGCTGCAACGCCACAGCCTGCCTGAGTATCGTTGTTGACCATGTCGGCCCTTCTATGACCACAGTCTGATTCAATGTCACAGAGCTCAAATAATCTCAAACTGGTTTCTTGAACATGACTGCGAGTTCACTGTACTCCAATGTTCTCCACATAATCAGGTCTCAATCCAATAGAGCACCTTTGGGATGAGGTGGAACAGAAGATTCACGCCATCAGTCAAACACAGAACAAGCAACATGCACCTAATAAAGTGGCTTGTTAATATATATAAACACGTGTTTGTTGTAAAAGGTGAAATTTTGGTTAAAAAAATGGCAAAATTAATATAAACGGAAACAAAGCATAGAGAGGAAATTAAGTCTCTATAAGCCTGAAACATTTTGACTAATTACAATAAAACATTTGTCAAATTTTAGGCATGTTTCTAATTTTTTAAATAATGTTTTTGTAGCTGAATTTGCACTCTAAAAATGATACTATGCAGTATGAAAGGTGTCAAAACATAAACTCAGCCTCCAAACGGTTAACTTTAGTGTATCAGTAGCTTGCGGTATGTGCTTGCTTTTGTGTGTGTGTGTTAACAGCTGGTCACAGCTGGTTTTAATACAGAAGGAACTGGCAGATTAGAAACTGAGTTACAATGAAGGGAAAGGGGGATTTGGAGCTCAAAATACCATCAAAGAAAATAACACATATATCAGAGTCGCCTGTGGATTCAGGCATTCAGCTCTTTTCTCTCCATCCAGTCCAGCTACTATGTGCATTTCCACAAAAAGCAGAAGTTCTGAACTGTTATGAGTCTAACAAACTAAAGTGAGCTTTTATTTTTCAGTCTTCATGTGAAGCTGCATTTCCTGTTCTTCAGTTGTCCTGCATTACACTCAGAGATGAGAGGGACATTAATGAGCAAATATGATCATTTCTTAAAACTACCAAAGTTTTCTTTTCTTTTCAACCTTAAAACTTTACTCTGGAGCTTGGCAACAGCTTCTAATTGTAAAAGAACAATTTCACCTCAAGGTCAGTACAGTAAGGACCTTTTTGCCTCCATCTCACCCTGTCCCTGGCATCGTCATCTGTCACACTGACCCCTCTGCATGGGACGAAAAGAAACTCTCCTCCTTTGCTACATCCACGAACCTCCTCTGTGCCACCGCCTCTAAATTTGTTAAATAAAAAGAAACGACAAAGATGCAAAGATGAATGAATGGATTTGAGGTTACACGCCCACAAAAGTCTGCAAAATTACCCTGAAGTTTGGCAAAGTGTTTAATATTATCAAACATCAGCAGAAAATATGGTCCAGCAGCTGTTTCATAGCTTCTTATCACATCTCATGGCCTTCTTCAGCAGAGAGACAGAAAAAATGAGAATCTGGTGCATTCTTAAGCAACACCAAAAAGACCACAGAAGAAGTGCATGATGACAGAATTATTTCCATGGTGAAACTTCTAAACAAGTCAAGAACACACTCAAGGAGGTAAACATGTCATTGTCGGAGTCTACAAGCACGAGACTCCTTCATGAATGGAAACAGAGGGTTGGACACAACAAGGTGCAAACAAGACAAGAAAACAAAAAAGGAAGGACAGGTTGGACTTTGCCAGGAAATATCTAAAAGAGCGTGCACAGTTCTGGAAAAAAATAGATCTTCGGACAGATGAAACCACAATTAACTGGAGCCAGAATGATGGGAAGAGAAAAGTATGGACGTGGAGAGAAACAGCACTTCGTAGTGCATGTGGATAATGAGCCACAGCAAACCGCAAAAGCAACCCAAGAGCTTCTCAAGGCAAATACAATGTTTATTTTTCAATGGTCAAGTCAGTCACCTGATCCCAGCCTAGTAGAGCAGCTTTTCAGTTATTAAATACAAACCTGAATGCAGACAGACACAGAAACCAGCAGCAACTGAAGGCGGCTGCAGTAAAGGCCTAGCAGAGCAGAGAGTCTCCAGAAAGGAGACGCCGTGTCTGGTGACGTCCACGTGTTCTAGAGTTCAGGCAGTCATCGACTGCAAAGGATTTTCATCCAACCAACAAAAAAAATCCAAGAATTAAAAATCTGTTAGTTTGTCCAGTTGATATTGATCCTTCGAAAGTGGGAGACTGAATAAATATGGCTGCATTTAGGAAACCCCTTGACTTATAGCTGAAAGTCTGCATTCAATCATAGATTGATGCTTGATTTAAAATCCTCTGTGATAGTCCACATAAGGTAAGCCACAAACTTACGGGCCTAGTTTGTTTTCTTCCCACTAACAAAAAAAGCTAAAATAATAATAATACAGTTTAACTACAGCAGTGTTTCGACTTAACATGACATTCCTGGAGCAGAAAGCAGCAAGAACCTCTGCTGTCAGAGTGGGAGTTAAGCCCTACATATCAGGAGTGCAGTCCGCCCTCAGAGGGACAACATGCCACGAGCGAACGGTGGTTTGAGTGCAGCACACCGCAGCACACTCAAGAAACTGTCTGCATGCGTGCTTTGAGTCATGTTGACCACAGAAAGCAATTCATCCTGCAGAAGCAGCTGTGAATGTGGTGGTCTTAAGTAGCCAAGATTTCAGCAGATTGCCTCCCTGGACTCCTCTGCGGTCAGCTCCTGTTCAGGCTCTTCTCTCCACTGAATTCTGTCAAAACTCCCAAAACTACTGGGGTCACAGGGAAAAGGTGAGGGGACACAGAAAGAAAAAAGGCTTCTGCACAGCAGCAGGTTTAAAAGTGCAGTATGTTCAGGGGGATGTGGGTGGACTGCACTTTTCCTACGTTACGCTGCCAGTGTCAACTGGAAACCTGGATGTCTTGCAGCGACACGTCAGGAGCGGATTCCTGAGGCAGACAAGGAGAAATCAGCTCAACACAAAGTCATGACCCCGATGTAACAACACAGCAGTGACTGGAGCTGATGGAGATGACAGCATGTGGGTCGCAAGCTGTTTCCTTTCGCTTGGTTCTGTCAGACTTAACCCTCAAACGACTTCATTTAAACTTCAAGCAGTCTCAAAAGCCATCCGTGGAAACACTCCTCACCGCTTTGTACTTTTAAACCCTCCACCAGCAGCCTCTAACAGCCTTCACTCATTAGGCAAAAAGAGGAACAATGCCACCTACAGGTCAAAACGTTAAACTGCAACAATACTACCAAGTAGATCTTTAGAAGTTTGTCCATCGGCCTTCTTCTCGTTAAAGCTCCAAACAGAAAATTTGTGCAACTATAACCTTTAGAAATATCCGTGTAGACCATTCTTTCAAGGTTAATTTAACCCCAATAATAGAAAAACATCCCTTACTTCAATTTTGTGCAGTTAAATAAACAAAAAACACAAAAAGATTACAGCACAGATCAGGTGGAAAAAAAATCTAGATGCCAACTTTTATGTGAAGAAAAAAGGTTCTCAGTGATTAAATAAATTATCTAATCAATCACTGATCATTCTAACCAAGGGATAACCCTGCCTCCTTAAAATTCTTCATTCAGAGTATGACAGTTGATCATATTACATTGAAAACTATGGTTAATATTTTAAGGCAACTCTATTATCTTTTTCCTTATTTTTAGCCATAAACATTTGCTCTTACAGTGGTGCCATGTTCTTATTTGATATGACCGGAATTTAAAGTAATAAGGTCAGAGTACAAACAAGTCAAATCTTTAACTTTTACAACTTGAAAACAGACTAGGACTAATCCGTGAAGCTCTTTCCTGAACTGAGTGGTTTCTGTCATAGCTCAGGCCTGCTTATAGAACAGAATGACAGAGTTTGCATAAGACGTTAGTGAAGGTGGCCTCTGCCTGTGTAGCTACCCTTGGAAAAACTCTATTCTGATGGTTATCAAACTACGTCTTTATTGATACGAACTGAGGAAAACTCATCCTCAAGGTTACAGGGGAGCTCGTCACATGTCATTTTTATAGGTGAAACAGTTAACATCGAATACAATACCTGCAACAGTTTTTCCATTACCACATCAACAACATGGACAAAAGTATTAGGCAACACCTCTTTAATATTTGAATTCAAGTGTTTTCAGTCCCATTGCCATTGTGTATAAGATCAAGTGCCGAGCCACACAGTCTGACTTTACAATGACTTGTGAAAGATTTGGTCTAAAGAGCTCATTGAAATCTGTAATGGGATGCAACTGCTGTCACAAGTCACTTAGTGACATTTCATTTTCTTAATTCCACAATCTTCTGGCATAAACACTCTGTGCTGGGAGCATCGTGGCTGAGTACTGCCTGTATGTATAATGTGCACATGGCTCAGTAATTCTGTCCATGTAGTGTGCTTGTCCTCCAAACATCTTATCAGACACTTTCACAAAACATTTAGGTTCTTGTGAAATCCTTCAAGGGGACTTTTGGTCCTGGTGCCTCTTTTAGCTTGTTAGCTAGTTTTTGTGATACTTCCTTCCTTTTTAGTTTCTTTTCATCCTTATTAACCTCCTTACTGTCAGTCACATCATTTGATGACTCAGTATCCTGTAGCTGCATACACAGATTATGTGGAGTTTTTCTTTATAGGCTTGTTTTATGGGAAATGTGTACATTAAAAAAAAAAAAAGCACAAAGCCCTTAAAACACACCTTATTTTGGCTTGCGGGACACTAGCCCCTCCCACCTGCTGTAAACCTTCTGTATGTGGAGGACAGCCAATCACAACAATACTGTCTTAAAGGAGCGGCAGTTGAAATGTTTCAGAGCATGAGCTGAACCATCAAGGTGCGGTATAAGATCAATAAGGGCCTTTAGTAACATTAGTCATGCAAAGCTACTCAAAAGAAAGTAAACAGTCAAATATGCAGAAGAAGTTGCCTTATGTAAAGATTTATTAATTTATAATACAAGCTTTGATGTAGACCACATTGCATTTTAGTTTTTACATTTATTCATACTGAGCTAATCTTCATAGCAGTGACATTGATTGACAAAAACACAAACCAAAAGACACTCGATGGAAGGAATCAAAAGGTTTCCGACTGTTTCTGAAGAAACCACAGCCCATCAACACGCCCAGTGCACCACCTTCTTCTTTTTTTAAAGACCACTTGCCCCCCCACCCCCCAAATTAGTCCACATTATGCCACGCATTCACACACCCTCAGACACACTCGCACACAAACTCACCCACACAAAAATTCAACAAATACATATACACAAGATAAAAATTGATATATTTAAATTTCAATATTAATGATATTACTGAATTCCACAATAAAAGGCAAACGAGAAGAAACGACAGCATCCAAATGAAAAAAAGAAGCCAAAAAACTCCAAAAACTTCCCTTTTTTTCTCTCTCTCTAGTCATCCAACGAGAGAAACTCAGCCTCGTTTTCAGTGTCCTGTAGAGGAGGGCGTCAAACCGATACCCGCTCGCATCTTCTGTCTGCGTTTAACTGGCCCGCCGTGCCGGCTCCCATCACCAGGGAGCATCGACAGCCTAGTCATTAAAGTCTCCACCAGAGGAACGAAAACGACACCTGATGGCGCGCACATGATCCGCTGAAATCCTCTGACTGCATTTATTCAAGCCTCGCCAGGGAGTCTGTTCCCGTTTCCCGCGGACCCTCAGGTGTTTTTACTCTTCCAGATAAAAGTACTTCCTCGATTGGTCCATGAACAGACGCAGGTGACGGCCTACTGACCGTCAGTTACTGAGAGGCAGAAACAGTCTGTGAGGAGGATGGCACGTTTTCTACCACCTGGGTTCGGGAGGAGTTAAGGTCTGTTCATCTGACCAAAAACAAAAAGCCACAAAGGAGGAGGAGATGAAACACAGCAAACACTTTAGAATTAAACTGGTTAAGTGCAACGAGAGGGTTAACACCACTCAGTAAGACCTGGGGAAAACATCCAAGTGACTAGTATGGAAGGGTTAAAGCCCACACATCCTTTGTAGCACTTCTGTGTCCATGAAGAGAGGCGAGTTCCTGGGTTGTTGTTTGCTTTGTTTTGTTTTTTCACTACATGACAGCTCTTCAAAAATGTCTCCAGCAGTGAAGGGATCTGCGATGTTGTTCAATGTCATGATGTTCAAAGAAAAAGTAGTAACAACAGTAGAAGTTTGGGGGCAGAAAAGTGAACATTATTGGCACAAAAAAGCCTCCGATTGGACAGTTCAACCAAAGTGTGAGAGAGAGAGAGAGAGAGAGAGAGAAAGAAAGAGGGGGACCCCAAACGGACTTCCTGCATTTTATTCCAGATCCACAGCTGACGGGACGACAGGCAGGAAAGAGCGGAGAGGGAGTGTATTCTTGTTTGAATGTGTGTGTTTTATATATATATATATGTGTGTATGTGTGTGCATGTGTGTGGATGTGTGTGCGTAATTAAAGGAAGGGAAGGGGCTGTTTCTGTAGCTTTACAAGAGGAGGCAGCAGTTGCTCTCTGTTGTTTTTTCTCTGTTCCTTTGACCTACAAAGACAAGAGAGCAGAGACATGAGGTGAGACAAAAAACCCCACAAAAACATCCAGCTGACATGAGACAGACCTCACTGGGATCTGTTTCCTGTTAGAAGGGGGTTCTTCCTCCCGACAGCTGCAAAGAGTTTGTTCATGTGGGGGTCATCTGATCATTATTAAAAGCTTCTCAAAACTGTTTACGCATTCTTCAACAATCAAAACATACAAAAAGCTGCTGAAATGTGTGGGCCACTGCACTGTGCACAGTGTAAAAAATGTCCGTAGCTATAATCACAGTGACAATGTAGCATCAAGTGAATTAGACCTGAGTCACACAGGCCTAGAGACTGGTCAGCAACCATCTGATAACCACAGGTTTTGAGGGAAAAACGAGTATTCTCCATCCGGTTGCTGTTGGTTGAGTGCAATTGTTAGGAAAATGATTGCTGAACTCCCAGTCAAGCAGGTGTACAGACGAGTTACTGGCAACCACCTGTTGCTAAGGAAAACCGTGTGTTAGCCTCAGCTAGCCGAGTGTGGCTAAAGTTAGTCTTTTTAGCAGCACTCATCTTCTTTCTTTACACGCTGGCATCCACACGCCTGTCATGAGTTTGGCTGCTGGTAGTAACGGGATGGATTACATCCAGCATACGGCTGAGAACTTTTACATCAAAGTACTGAAGAAGCATGATGGTTTATGCATGACGGTATATTAGAGCCAGGGACAGTTTAACAATTTTTTTTTAATAGTTTGGCACCTCGAGAAAAAACTAAAACAAGGAGCAGATGAAAGTTCCTCACCATGAGAGTTGGGCTCTGGAAGAGTCTCCCTGGCAACCAAGTGCATGACAGTTGTTCGGCCCGGCGGCAGCTTTAGAGCTGAAAACACATAAAACACGTTAGGATTCATCCTTGTACTTTCCCATGTAATCAAATGGTGGCAGCAACAACAGCTGCATACAAATACTATGAATTATGACCTTGTCAGTATCTATATTTGTCTCGCCTAGGAATCACTTTATTTTCAGACATCGTAACCTTCAATTAACCAAGCTGGATCATGAATATTTACATGTGCCACTAGGATATCTTTAATTGTAAAAACTTTCCTTACACATATTAATAAGTCTACCTGGCATCAGGTTTGAAGCTGAAATGAGATGGTCACATAAAAAAAAACTGTTCTATATACTAAAAGTGCTGCTGTCGCTTTCACTTCTTCAGACTCTCTGCAATTTAGAAGTCGGTGAAGCTGCACCAGAAACCTCCTCTGTTTCCTCTGTTATACATATTTAATCAGACAGTCTCACCTCACTGATATTAAAATCTTTTACAAGAGACCTGAGAACAAGAAAACGTGCAAAACCAGCCATTTTTTTCTTGATTGCAGAACAGTGATAAGCACCAGATGTGACACTAGTGACGAATCGCAGTGCACTGTGATATACAGAGTTTAAAGCTCCTCAGTCACACAGGAGATGAGATCAAAGGTTGCCAACAGGTTGCATGGAAGACAGTGATTTCTCTGCAAACATTTGCAAACTATTTGACCACTAGTAAAACGGTTTAAAAATGCGATGCAAACCAGAGACAAAGATTACTCAGATGGAAAAGTTCAACAAAAGCTGGAGACTAAGAGCACTTTCCTTCAAACATTTACAGTTTAAATACCACTCAGAGTGCAGCTGGCGAGCGTTTGCAGTCAGCTGGTGTCTTCCATACAAACGACAGGCAACCATGGTGCAGTACTGTATATCTCTTTGCAACAGATTTTACCTAGCAACACCAAGCAACCTCCATCAACTGTTGATGCACTAGGTTGTATCTACACTAATTTTCCAACTGGAAGAGAAAGACAACCCTTTAAAAAAAATAAAAAATAAATAAATAAATCAAACTCTGCTTTTAAAGCCAAGCCCAAATGTGTTTCTAAGTCTCCACAAGAGTGATGAGGGTGACAGGCCTCAGGTAGAGGTGGAGAACACCACATACTTCAGAATTAAGGAGTAGCTTAAGCTTCTTCAGTGCAGCTTCCCATGTACAATGCTGTTGGGATTCTCAATCTCAAACCAAGGTCACATTCTAGAAGGTTTAATCTGACTTATAAACTCAGGACTTCTTTAAATGTTCCTAATGAGTGCTAAGACAATCAGCAGCCACACCTTCTTCAGCGGATAGCCTTTTAAATGTAGGCAATCTGCGGTCAGAGGTACATGATCACTACCATGATTCATACTGGCAAACAATTTGTTCTACACGTGAGCAAAAATACGTGCACTTCCTGTCACGGTTACAGAGTAAAAGGCAGATTTCCTGGTACTGTTTGATTAAAATTTCTGAACAGAAACGCAGAAAGAGGAACTGCAGCCACCATCAGAAGACTCCACAACAAATCACAAGAAGAAAGAAGTTGATGGGCTGTTGAAGGCAGCGACACAATATACAGATGTTACCGGACATCTGAATATTATGAATATTGGCGTTATATAAAAATGTAAGCTTTATATTTTTGTATCTTTTTACAGAGAGATCTTCTTTTATCTGACCGACTCGATTTCTTCTATTGCACATTAAACTGTGTGTTTTCTAAAGTATAAATTTATAAAGTAAAGCTTGAATTAAAGCCACGCTTAATGCAATATAATTACTTTATACAACTAAACCAACATTTTCTTCATGGATCTCAGAAACAGCTTCATAGACTGGCTTCTTAAAAAGAGTTTCTGACATGGCGATTTTCATTGTCTTATATTAGACATTCTTAAAACAAGAAAAAAAAAAGGTTTATTTAAAAACACAAACAAAAACAAAAAACCCATAAGTACTGAAATGAAAGAAAAAAAATCTTGACTCTAATCCTGTAATCTGTTGTGCTTTTTAAGCCATTTTATGTACAACAGCCAAGCAGTGACTATGTCAAGGACCTTTATTGTGAAAGGAACAGGAAGAAGCCCATTTCGTATGTGTGGACAAAGCTCACGTTTCCTGTATGGCGTTTTCGGACATGCATAAAACAAATCAGGTCATATTACCCCATTATTGTTGATAAGCAGTTTCAGTATTGGCATCACTCGCTCCACTGGAGCAAGCCTGCAAACCCAGCATCCAAATGACTGAGGCTGTGCTGGAGAGGAGGTTAAAGAACTGTTAACCATCATGGACCATCCTCTGCATCACTTACTGGAAGGCAGCGGAGCACTTTAAGATGCATTTCACAAGGACAGACACAGGAAATCTTCACTGCCTCATACCACAATACCTGCATTTATTTTATATGATTTCTTATTGAGCCATTTCACTCTGGGTTGTTTGGTTTTTTTTTTATTGAGCTATCACAGGTTGTGTTCAGTCTTTTAGCTAATGTAACAAGTTTACAAATTCTGGTATTAATAAAGTATAATTTGTTCATAAAATCTAAATGGTACCTACTGCTACCGCTGCATACTGCATGAATAAAAACTCATACCAGCAGATAATTCTCAGATGAGTCTCAGAAGATAAAGGCTGTTTTCAATTTCACTTCCCATTTATTTCTACACGAAACAGAGAGACACACATCCTTGCGTCGCATCGCTCTGATTAAAGGGAAATGTCCAGCCAGTGTGAGAGATCAGAAGCACTGAGACTGGTTCTCAATCAGGAAATACTGTCTGCTTCAGTTCATGTTTTGGGTACAGTGAAATAATCCAAACAGCAGCAAAGGAGGAAGGATGCTGCCTGGGAATCTGAGGACACTGGCAGAAGTTCATGACTGTAAATCGTTAGACTAAGAGCTTTGTGTACTGCTGCTAGATATGCCCGCATGCCGTTTTTGGCATTAGTAAGTTAACAACAGCGTTTACAGTAAGATAAAAGCATAAAGATGCCATTCTGTTTCTCTCTGATGCTTTCTCTGGCCAGCGATGGTCTTACCTCCCAGGGTGACGTTGCCATGAAGGAAGCGTCCCTGGAAAATGAGGCGGAGTATACTGGGACTGCTCACCTGCTCTTCCTCCCACCCTGCCAAGGAGGGAAAGAAGAGATGTATCACTTTCCCAACTGATCCAGCCAGCAGTATTTTATTGTCCTAGAAACACTAAACACAAGAGCCAAGATACAGATTGCTGAGCATATTTCTGAAGACTGTGATATATGCAAAGCCCACAGTTTACAATTTAAACCTTTAAATAAGTTCTGGATTCTGTTTCCAAATGAACTCAAACTGGCAGTTTCTTGTATTTTAATCAGCTGGCATGCACACTGGTACCCAGTACATCAATGAGCTAATACTAGCTAATGTACTGGCCTGGCTAGTTTATTGCCCTGGCTCCAATGTTAATTCCCCCATCCAACACCATAACACGAGGTGTGATCCAAAAATTAGGGTGATAAAAAAAAGTTCAAAAACCTCGCAATAATCTCCTTGGGCAGGTCCGGATGACTTTCAGCATGGCTGCCTGTCCTGACCACTTGTACTGCAGCCTTGTCCCCAACTCCAGTATCCACAATAAATCTCAGAATTATTATGAAGAGCTAAACTCTCCACTGAGGTCAATATCGCTGTCTTACCAGGCTGTAAACATGGGAGTCTATGGGGATTGACTCAAGTGGCTCTTGAGTTGAAACTGCAGTTTCTGGCAGTTCAGCGCAGCTTTCATTCATGAATGAATTCATGAAGTCTCGAGAGGCTTCAGCCGAGGAGTTTTCATTTGAAGAGTCTGCAGTTTCTAAGTCCAAAGGCTGCGTGTCACATGATGAGCAAACCCAGCAGCGTGCTTGCCATTTTTTGACACTCACATGGTTGTGCACAGCAAATCTGTCCCCCTGGATGAGGCAGTAAAAGCAGAGTTTACTGCCCACCTCACACTGTTACAAACTCACCTGTCTGCTTTGGACTTCGAAAGCTTGTCAGTTTGTTTAAATCAGCGAGTGTGAATACTTGCATATTTTTAAACAGAGATTATATCAGGTTTTGATTCCACATCTGTTAAATATTTGCAGAAACTGGCAAACTGTATGAGATTGAATCAGTCTGACTTTGAGGTTCAAAGTGTGAAATATATTAAAAGTGAAGAACAGGAGACTGAACCCTTTAAAACGTACCTGCAGGCCAGTTGTCAAATACGTGCTTGGCGATGTCCGTGGCCGAGTCATTTGGGGAGAAGGTGAAGTCCTGTGTTTTGCCACTGACCAGGATAAGGCGGAGGTGTACCTAAAGCAACAAACAAAAGCATTCAAATATGGGTCCATAGAAATGTCATGCCAGCCACACTTCCATTAAAATTCTTCTCAATTAGTCGTGGCGAAATCCCTTCACTTCCTCTAACCTCCTCAGACATGAGGTGACCTTCTGAAGGGTGCGAACAGACGGACATTCCAGTCTAATTAGATTTAGCCACACCAGATCTTCACCCTCTGACTGGGCGACTTCATTCATCGAGGGCTTACGGTGAAGTGAGCCTCTGTTGCTGGAGATAACACCAGATAAGGGTGGGGCAGAGGGGGGAGAACACTGGGCCTTTAGTTCCAGGGTGCTGCTGCTCCTCTCCGGGCTGTCGGCCTAATGCGATAACCCCAGGTGTCCCAGACAGCTCTGGGCCATGTTATTAAATTTACATGGCCAGTGCGTAGCCCCAAGGGGGACTCGTGCAAGTGTGTGTGGGAAGGTCTCTTAACAGAGGGGCTTCCTTCTTCTTCTTTTAAAAAAAATTTTTTAAAAAATCCTCTGGGCATCTACACAAAGATATCTGTTAAAAAACAAATAAAAGGGGAAACTTCATGGGCAACATGCCTTTAAGCAGTGTCCAACATTTTATGCCCACTGGAACCAGAAGATCAGACTATTAATAGGACACCAAAAAAAAGCTAATTTAATTACTTTAATTGGCGCCAACTTAAAATATAAGAGTATCACATAAATTATCGGTTGATTTAGATTTAAAATCTGTATCTGAAAATAAGTAGTAAGCTTGAAAATGAATGTAACAGAGTAAATGTCACAACTGAAGGTCATAACAATGTGTCATAAAATCTTTTTCACTAACAGTTACCTCAAGTTTTTTTTCCCTGCATATGCAATTAAAAAAAAGAAATTACCAGGACTTTGACCAAGTGTAC
Source organism: Haplochromis burtoni (assembly GCF_018398535.1). Taxonomy (NCBI): domain Eukaryota; kingdom Metazoa; phylum Chordata; class Actinopteri; order Cichliformes; family Cichlidae; genus Haplochromis; species Haplochromis burtoni. Next base: position 3,164,307 of record NW_024582365.1, read on the forward strand.
TTGCTCCTCCATAAAAGCTGAAACTCGCTGGCTTTACAGTCAAAAATCACCCAGCAGTCAGGGGCTAGCTGCACCCTCACGCACAGAAACCTCTTTGCCATTTATTCATTGGTTTTGCAATTGAAAGAAATTGTTTAATGTAATAAATAATCAGTTAACAGCATTTTCTTGAGAATCGTCACAAGGCTGCGCTCATGAATGTAGATCCTGCACCTTTTCCTATCAACAAACTATCACGACCTAGACGGGGATAAGTGGTAGAAAATGGTTGGGTGTACTTTTATGGAAAATAGTAAAGCAAAACTAATGTTGAAGATTAAAGCAAGACAGTGTAGAGCTTCTATGAAGCAGACTGTGATCAGCAAGTGCTTTAACATGTGTGGCATCCCAGGTGATAAAGGTGTAAAACGTTTTAACCAAGAGAAAACTATGATTACTATGACTAGTGGAGTAACTCTGGTTTAATTGTCTACTACTTATATTTTAATAGAACACAGTTTCGCGACAATAAAAGGGCAATTCTATTCTATTTCATTCTATTCTTTACAGCCGTTTAACAACTACAAAAATTTCATTGTATCTGTACCCACAGTTAGGCTGTTTAAGGCATTTTTATAAAATATGGTTTCATTTTCCACCATAATGCTTCATTTCTGCTGACTGCTTCATTGCTGCTGCATGTGTCACCCTCCTCACACACTATTTTAAATTTAAAAAATAATTTTAAAAAAATGTGAATATTTTAGTCAAATTTTTCCACCAACATTAGACTACATGAAGGTAGGCTCGTGGTCAGGATTAAAAACATCACCCTTAACTGAATAATTATCTTGAGCCCATTTTGGACCTCTGTCGCTGGACCTCATTGAGCTCTCATCTCTGATCAAACATTCCACAAAAACATACAAAAAGAACAATACTAAATCTTTTTGCTGGGACATCTCTGCTCTAGATTCAGAGCTGACAGATGGGGGAACGTTCCTCCTACATTTGCCCTTCTTAAAAAAAGAAACATGAACTTTCTTTGGTTCACAAATCACAGAGGAGAGAACAAAGAGACTTAATCACGAGGTGTGACGTCAGGAAGGGACAACCCTACTCTCTGATCTGTTTACAAATACACCCTCCCACCTCCCTTTCCTCTCGGTGGTCCCCTGCTCACCCATCCCCCTATGAACTGAATAACCTCAATGTGGGATTGCATACCCATGTCATTATTAACAAGCTTTGTCCCCCTTCCCTCATCCTGAACAAAACAAAAACAAAGTCAAATCTGCCATGGCAACATCCTGCATCACAAAGTCATTGAGGTTCACCAATCGAAAGGAAGTCTTCCAAGTGGCTGTTATGATTACTTTTTAAGGGTTAAAGGTAATAGCAGAGGCTTATCTGTTCTTCATGCCGGTCAAGTTTCCTAAAAACATAGTCAGCCACGAGCTTCAGGATAGCTGCCAAGAGAGATGATCTATTAAATCCCACTCTGGCCTCCTGTGGGTTTTACCTCATGTTGGTGTCCTACATAAAACATCTGACAACATTTATTCTTTTTTAAAAACTAAACATGGGTTCCGTTAATATGGGGATGTCAAACTCATTTTACATCATGTGCAACATACATTCCACTTTGATGTGAAGTGGGCAAAAGTACTACCAAGTAACAGAAAAGGTTCTGGATTGTCCTGTAATTACAATTTTAGAATATCCTTGTGCTTTGGTGTAGTATAACTGGAGCAATAGGAAAAGCTGAAAACTTGTGAAAATAGAGTTAAAAATTCAAAAACTAACCATGCTTTCACATTTTCTAAGTGAGCCAGATTGGAGTCTTTGCTGGGCCAGTTCTGGCCTAAGGGCTTTATGTCTGGCACCCCTATTCTAATATCTGCAGTTTAACACTCTTCTTATTCAATAAAGCGTACGCTTCAGAAATATAAAATTAAATGACACAAATAACACTAAAATAACATAGAACAACACAAAAAGTTGAATCATTGTCCTTAAAAAGTCATGTTTTGCCTCACCAACAATCCAAAACCTGAAATATGCACACACGTGTGATCAATGCTGTACATTTTCATACTAGGAACTCAGTATGGAGACAGCAATTGTAAAAATGTGGGCCAGTAATAACATTTGAATTAAAAAACAAAAAATTGGCAATCCCATATGCAAATATTTTATTTCAAGAGAAATAGCATTTAGCATTGCCCTTAATATGACAAGCTCCAGATATCTATGTTTTATGTTTTGGTGAGCAGTTGATAACAGAAAGAAACAGCTGTTTCATATCTTTTGGGTTTAGAAGTGGCTACCTTTGTTTCTAAAGCTTAGGTGACATGGTGCTACTTCTTTGTTCTTTGTTAATCCTATTTGAACCGGGCACATTTATTTAATTATTGTGTCATAAATAAAACAAACTGATCTAAAACTACAGCCAAACATCAGCCTGTCTGACTGATAAATGTCGCCTCTTTTGACTTTTTATTTCTTCTAATTTCTGATACTGTCGCTGCTCTTATTTACAGCAGAACTTTTAATTACATAAAAATTACAGACAAACTGCAGTTTAATACCCCAAAATGCAAATAACTGTCATCTTTTTCTTGGTAATAATGGTACTAATAAGTAAACAAAGCCAACAAAAACTTGTATTATTGTATCCATTCCTGTGGTTGGGTTGGATTAGGTGGGGGCAGGATGTAATAAGAGGGTGCAATCAATTGGCATCTAAACCTTGAAAGGAAAGTAGGCCAACGTTTTAACTCAGATTAGACAGATGGTGTTCACAGGAACAGCAGTCACTATCCAGCTAAGTGTTTGTGCACGTTGGCTAATCCACAAACAACCCCCACCCCCATACAAACACCTACACCAGTCACAGAGATAATCAAACGTATTAATGTTAAATGATGTTTTGAGTACTCAGAGAGCATCGCCTCAGTTGTGTGTTTTGAAATGTGACAGAGCCTCACTCACCATATCAAGATCCCTCTGAGTGGTCATGGCTCAGCGAGGAGGAAGGCCGTGGACGGGGAGCAGAGAGGACAGGATCGGTGTGCTTCAGCAGCTGGAGACGGGGCCAGAGCCCTGATACAAACACCAACACTGTCAGGTTGACTTCCACAAAAACAGCAAAACAAAACAAAAAAAAAACCTGACACCATAAGATTGCACCGCTCACAAACTGTTACCCACCGAGCTCGAAGGAGGCTAACGCTGCAGCTAACATGACAACACTATCGGTCGAAACTGCACATGATCGATTAGTTGCCTGGACCGCAACAGCACCGAGCAACTTGTGTTTTACCACACCGTGATTTAACTAACCCAAATTAGTAGTCTTGGCGTGTTAAACTAGGACGAGCTTTAAAGATTAATCCCACAGTTAGCCTTACGTTACGCTAGGGGGCTACATCCCATTCAGGCATCACGGCTCATAAATTTACTGGAAGCTGAAGCGGTGCATTAGGTGGGAGTGTGTCTCGCCCGGAGACACCGATCACCTCAGAGTTTCACCCAGATAAGGTGTATAAACAAAGCCCTGCAAGCTAAACAAGCTACCGCTGTTAACGTTAGCATTAGCTGTTATGTTAGCCCGATCTTCCTGTCGATGGCTACCTGCAGGCTAACAGCCTAAGGACGGTTTCCGTGCTGCGGGCCTCACCTGCATCTGATGAATACGATGAAATTTTGCATTCAGTTGAGTCAACCAGTCAGCGGGAAACGTTTTCCATGGGGAAATGATCGAGCGTAGATGGATGGCGTTATGGTTGACTCTGGGTATCAGAGGCTAATGGACGGGAAGACACCGGAAGTCAGCTGGTAGTAAACACAGAGAAGAACTACAAAGGCTTCTGGGAGTCCGAGTCCAAGTATGAGAAAAATATAATAGAAATGAGAAATAGTTTATTATTATTATTATTATTATTATTATTATTATTATTATTATTATTATTATTATTATTATTATTATTATTATTATTAT
>NW_024582365.1:3168308-3204223 GCF_018398535.1 Haplochromis burtoni
ATGAAAGATGAAAATCAGAATACTTTAATAATCCCTAAGGAAATTATGTGGGTTACAGTTGCTTCAAGAGAGTAACAGTAACAGACTAAACTAATTAAATAAGACAATATAGTACACAGTTTACAAATTTAAGAAATAGCACTAATATATACAAATTGCTCAATTATAAATATCAAGAATATTACAAAGTCACGTATATTACAGAAAAATATACATGATTGACATTTAACTCTAACCTGTGAACTTTGTCATTTGACTGTAGAGCATGTGCAAAAGGGTGTAACTATTGCAGTGTTTACAGTGTATTAGATTGAGGAGTTGTACAGGGCAGGAATGATTTCCTGTGTCGTTCAGTGGTGCTTTTTAAAACGTAAACATTAGATGAAAACATATAAAACAAATTACAACCAAGATTAAAGTGAAATGTTAAATTAAAACTCTATATTCCAAAGTTAAAACAATACAGAGTATAGACAAGGTATTATATAATCCACATATCACAAGGAGTTATAAAGTTTGATGGCCACAAGTAGGAATGATTTTCTGTGCCATTCTGTTAGTGTCAGTTTTATTTATATAGCACATTCCATCACATGCGAACTCAGTGTGATTAACAAAAGAGATAAAACAGAAGAAACTATGCAGGTCTACTGTGTCTTATGGCAATAAAAACAACAACAAAAACAGAAGTTAACAAACACACACACCATCATTGCCATCAGAACTGCCAGCAGTAGCTGAAGTCCATAGTGTAGAGGGTGAAGAGAAAGTGAGATGGAAGGGTCTCGTGTGGGGCTCCTGTGTTGCTGACCTCCCTGTTCGACACACAGTGCTGTAGGAGTACATTTTCTGGTCTCCCAGTTAGGCAGTCAGTCAACCATACAAGTCAGTATCACTGTCAGCTTATCAGGCAGTAGAGCCGGCCGGATGGCATTGAAGTCACCGAAGAAGTAAAAAAACCCCAAACACGATTCTTACAGTGTTTGCTGCTTTGTCCAGGTGGGTAGAGACATGGGTGAGCAGGCAAAGAATGGCTTCCTTAAATTCAAGTCTGGGCTGGTAGGCAAACTAGAGTGGGTCCATCAGTGGGTGGACCACAGCCTGGAGCTGGTCCAGGATGAGTCTCTCCAGGGTCTTCTTGATTCATCCCATATTTGTGAATTTTTTTTTGCTATACCAAAAGGGTAAAGTGAACAATAATAATGACAATAATGACAATGAAGTCCCATATGATGATATATTTAACAATAGCTGACCATAATATGTCACATCTTGGAAACAGAGGTGTGGGCTGATGACATAAAGACTTAGAGTGACAGGAAAATGTATATTTTAAAAAAACACTTTCTACAGAATATCATCTGCTGTGTATACTTATGTATCCTGAATCCAACCCATCCAGCCAAAAAGTAAAAAGAAAATACAATAAAAATCTAAAAACAAACAAAAAAACCCCAAAACAATAGAAAGCAGTCTTGAATGATGCAGTATTCCTTCATATATTTTTGACTCTGTCTTCTGTTGCATCAGTGGCAGATATAGAGAATTTTAGATTGGGTGGAAAAGGAGGGGCAAGAGCTCTAGGCAGGGTGGCACCTAGCTCTTCAGTGAAGTATACTAAAATCCCCTATATGTAAATGGCCTCAACAAAATATCCACAAAAACACTATTATATACAACTATTTATTGTATCATAACTAGAGATGGCACGATACCACTTTTTTATGTCCGATACTGATACCGATATCATAAATTTGGATATCTGCCGATACCGATATGAATCCAATATAGTGTGTTTTTTAATCAATAAAACTGTTTTTTAATATCTTGCTGCATTTTGTATAAGTTCATACTCAAGTTTAAATAAACAACAACACTAAAGCTATTCTGTTATACCTGTATGTAAAAAAATACACTGCACCCAAAATATTTCATAGTTCAGCAATACTGATCACTCTAATAAACTTAAACCTGCACCATCCTTCCTATTCTGGTATTTTGAAGAGTACTTAGCAGAAATATTAAGCAACCTAACTAATAGGTTTGTAAACTCCCACCAAAAAAAAATAGTGCCCCCCTTTTCGCTGTTAATGCCCTATTGGCCCCCCTGGCTAAACTGCTAGATCCGCCCCTGCACAGTTACCAGCCGTCAGCTACGTCAGCGGTCCCTAACCCCCGGGCCACGGACCGATACTGGTCCGTGAGTCGTTTGGTACCGGGCCGCGAGAGTTGAGGCTCAGGTGTGAAATGTATGGTTTTCAGGGTTTTTATCGGTTTTCAGTGTTATTTTGTTATTGTTTTTATCGTTTACTCGGTTTTCCTTGGTCTTTTCACGTGTGTTATGAATAAATCTTCTTTTTTTCGGTACCGGTACTAGTTTTATTTTGTTGTATTTATCCGCGACATCTTAAAGGCCGGTCCATGAAAATATTGTCGGGCATAAACCGGTCCGTGGTGCAAAAAAGGTTGGAGACCGCTGAGCTACGTAGAAAAGGATCCTGGTGTAGAAAGTAATATTAAATAAATTCTAACAACAGCTTATCAAGCTTAAACGTGCTGCTGTTATTCAGCCGCTGGTTTCCTCTTTCTGGTGCAAAGTGAGCCAAAAACAAACAAGAGAAACGGACTCGCAACAGAAAAGCTGATCAGCTGATCATTAAGCAGTTTCACGATTGAAGTAGCAGCAGGAGAGGGAGGGAGAGAGAATATATCCATATATCGGTTAACGTGGGAATGCTTTACAAACATTCAGAGATGAACTTACACACTTGCTTTACTTCTCTCTGGGATAACTTCCTCGGAGATGAAATGCTGGTTTGGTAGCGAGGCTACAAATACACACAGCCGCTCTATCACGTGAGCACACTGCTCCAACGTGCAATGGTTATGAGGCGAGTTATGCCATGTTGCAAGTTTTGTGAGGTGCTTTTTTGATATTTAATGGATCGATTACGTTTTTTATTTCTCTCCGATCCAATAATTTATGTCAGTATCGGACCGATACTGATACATAATATCGGATCGGTCCATCTCTAATCATTACATTAAATATATTCTGTACCACTTTACAAATTACAGGAAAGTTTGGTTGCTTAGAACCAAAATTCAAAGAAAGGAAGTTTGACTTAAGATTTTTGCACAGTATTATTGATAGTATTAATATTGTTATTTGTTTTACTTTTTCTTTATCTCATTTGACCATGGTCAGAACACGGTTAACATGCTCAGCACCACTTTAAATGTGGAAGCCAACACACACCATACACATCCTGATATCCCCTCATCTGTCCTGATTATCCCAGTTTGTCTTGTTTTGCATGGTCTATATCCACACCTTGTTTCATTATTGCCCTACTTTTATTAATAAAGTTAAAAATACAAATAAAAAACTATTAACAAGCAGGATTGATGACATTAAGATATTAATATAAACCGTCTTTACAGAAGCTACCAGAAAACTGTGGCTATGGATCTGTAATAAGACATTACGGCACAACTAAAGTCAAAGTCAAAGTCAAACTATTTGGTTTACTACTACTGTTTATAGCGTTGCCCAAAATTACTTAATTGTAACTAACCAGACTTTATCTGCAGACTGCAAATCACAGCAATCACAGACCACACACAGAGTCTGGCAGCAAAACAAAACCTGACTCAGTGTTAATATTTGAGGGAGAATACCGAGGGGTTTCTGTTATCTGCTGATCTGCTGGCTGACATGTCTCCCTCCTCATTCCAGCGGTCGCAAAACACCCAGAAACCCAGACATCACAGTCTCACAGTAACATGCAAATCTTAGTCAACAACTATATCTGTTTTGTTTTTATCTTTTTTTCTTTCTTTTTTTTAACTCCGCCTCTGGGTAGCTCGCTTCCCAGTGCCGGTCCCAAGCCCGGATAAAGGAGGAGGGTTTGGTCGGGGCTAGCAACCCCTTCCTGTAAAAACCTGCTATGCTACAGAAACGACAAGTGAAAACCAACGAGCAATCAGTGGAGAGGAAGGTCAATTGCTAGTGACGAGGACGGACCAAAGTCTTGCGACCATCCCTCCCTCAATGGATCGACCATTCCTCAATGCAAGAATATCGACTTGTATCGGGACATGGAATGTCAGATCACTCTACCGAATGGGATACCGCATGCAAAGGCTAAAGGCCTTCGATGACTATCGACTATCGACTTGTTGAAGTTGGCTTCAAAGCCAACTTCAAAGTTGGCTTCAAAGGCATTGATCGGTTGGGAACCAGTTTCCGACCGCATCGTCTCGGCTTGATTTCGAACTTGGCAGGCCAAGATCACGTTCATCCAGGACTATGCCCCCACGGAGGAGGGCGAACGATACAATCAAGGATGCCTTCTACAACCAGCTCCAAGACTTTTTAGCAGCCATTCCGTGGCACAATCACCTGTTAATGGTTAGCGACTATAACGCACAACTGGACGGGGACCGGGCTGGATTTGAATCGACCATCAGGCCCCATGGATTGGGGGCATGCACGACTGATAATGGCGACCAGCTCTGTTCATTTTGCGCCACGAACGACCTTTGCTTTGGGAATACCTTTTTCCAACACAAGAGAGCACACAAGACGACGTGGCGGGCTCCGGGAGGAACATACGAAAACAAAACCAATTTCGTTTGTGTATGGAGACTATTGCGGTCATTGTTACTCGACGTGCGATGTTGGCGGGGCGCGGACACTCATCGCCAAGCGTCGACTCTGGCTCATGAGAACAGTGTCCAACGGTCAGTGCCCCAAGCCTTTCGATGTCACTCGTCTCAGGGATCCAGAAATGGCCAGCCAGTATTGATTGGACGGGGGACCTTATTGATGAGCGGAACAAGGTAAAGCAAGTATGCGAACGAGAGCCACCAGGACAAGTCTTGGATGCAGTGGACATGCGTTATCGGCTGATAGATCAAATCGTCACACGGAGTTGCAGATGGGACAAACGGGATTGGATCGGACGGAAAGGACAAGAAGCGCAAGAGGCAGCAAACAAGAATGATACCAAAACGCTTTATCGAATCGTTCAGGAATTGAGCGGTGCTCCAAGCGGCAGAGGAGTACCAGTCAAGCGCAAGGACGGCCGCTTCTTAACAACAGCGGAGGAACAAGACCAACGATGGGTCCAGCATTTCGAGGAAATCCTGAATCAACCGGCACCTATGTCGACAACACGCCTTCCGCCCCGTGGATGACCTTCCAGTTAACGTTGGTCCAATCTGGTCAGTGTTATAACACTGGACGGTGGCTTGGACAAGCACATCGCCTGTTGGCTCGGAAAGGCAGCATTGGCCATGCGCAACTTGAATCTGGTTTGGAGATCGACCACCATCTCGATATCATCCAAAGTCCGTTTGTTCAATACAATAGTCGTAACAATGGCTATCTATGCGAGTGAAACATGGAAGTCAACGGCAACAATCACCCGATGACTGAATGTTTTCCAACAGCGCAGCCTCCGACGGATTTTCAAGATTTCGTATCGAGATCAAAACAGACATGGAGACAGTCATTCATTGAGGACCTAAAAGCGGTCGATCTTTCATGGGACGAGGCTGAAGATGTGGCTGCAAACCGAGCTCGTTGGCGATCCCTTGCCGCCTAATGTGCCATCCGGCACAGGAGGAACTAAGTCTAAGTAAGTAAAAGTAAGTTTATTCATTTTTGATGGTTAAAGGTTAAATACAGTTAAATACATTATTTTCATATCTATGCATAAATATGACCCAAAATATTTTGAAATGTTTAAGTCATAAAGTTAGACAAATGGATGAAAGCTTTGGTATGAAATGATCCAATATAAACAAAAGTTCGCGAACTTCTAGGATGAACAGCCAACTTGAAGGTGAATTTAGAATCAGGTGTGTTGATCGGTCTGATCATCACAACTAATCCACATCATTGTCACTGTCACACAGGAGTAGCTGAAGGTTGTAAAAGTCCTTGATGTAAAAAGGAAACACAGGATTCCAGTAACCAAAGGCCTCTATCGCACTGAGTAATGCCATTGTTCACAAGTCCACCATCAGGAGATCACTGAGTAATGATGGTATGCATGTTTTTCACTTCTCATTCAAGAGATTTCTGCCACCACGGGGCTGTCTCGTTCAAAGTGGTCCTGAGGTTTATTGACCCACCCTCATGCAAGTTGTTAAGGGCCACTTGAATGGTATGAATCAAGGCGTTGAGATATAATCACAGTTTCCTTAGCAAAGCTGCACTAATTTAACATCAGTGACAGAGTAATAGAAAATAAGCGTTGGTACAGTGAATGTTTTATCTGTTTTATGAGAATTCCCCGGAAAGAAATTAAGGGCAGTAAACTTTCACAGGTTTTATCACCGATGTTTTATTTGCCGCTCCATATAGTGTTATCAGGTAAACTCATATAAATGGACTGCAGTAGAATTACCAGATGACAGCTGAGGAAGAGTGTTCATACAAAATACACTTGGAGCTTTTAATAGACTGTGAAACTTCCCGCTGAACCAGGTTATCAAATTTTAGGCTTGCAGAATACTGAACGTGGCAGTGGACCAAGTAATTAAATGAGATGGGATAAAATAAGCCAGTGATATAGAGGAGCTTTTTCTGACCCCTTTCCTGTGCAGAATCATGGCCTGTGTGCTACATTCACCTTTTTTGTTGTAAGCCCCTGTTGAAGCCTTAACTTCAAAAAACTGAATTACAAAAATGTGTTTAATGTGAATTAAAACACCACAAACGCTCACACCGAGTCTGCTTTTGGGGTTAAAGGGTGCACAGCCACACACAGACAGAGCTAATCGACATGTTGATTGCACATGTTGATCCTGCAGCATGTACATTTACAGAGCATTAGTCATAGCAGAGCGGCAGACAAACTTTGTCTGCACCTGGCAGTCAGACACTTGGTGCCACTGAAGCATTTTACACAGGAAGCCTTTTACCTACCTCCTCTGAATTATGACTCAGCTAATGAGGAAGGGTGCAGGATTTAAAGACAAACATTAAAGATGGAGATTAAGCGCAGTATCGGTGGGGTGTGTTACTTTTCATCACAATGAGCAGGAAGCCACACGAGTATTCAAAATGAAAAAGGATTACCACAAAAAAAGGTATGTGGAGGTGAAAGCACGAACCATTCAAAGAGAGATCAGACGGGCTAATGTACCTGCCTTTAATAAACAATGGTGGAGTAAGCTAAGCCTTTTCTCACTTCCTAATTTACAAGTTTTTCACTGCTCATTAAGCTCCCACCACACAAAGACCAAAACACAGAAAACACCATCTGAGAGTTGAGTCTTCTTAAAAAAAATGCTTCTGTATTCGATTATGTGTCGTTGCTTCATGAGTCAGACGGGTGACAGACTAAAGGAAAAAACCCTATAAAGTGTCTCTGGAGGTCTCCTGAAGAGATGCAACACCATTCTTTAAAAGATATTTCCTGATTTTTTGATTTGGATCCAAAAATCTCCTCTTTGTGTTTATTGGGGTTGAGGTCTTGTCCCAGTGAAAGCCATAGCAAAGCATGAAGAACAACTCTGTCCCTTCCCTCTATAAAGATGCCACATGTCCTCTGTACAGTTCTGTGGAGCTCCATTATTTCCCCAGGGGTCTTCACGTGTTTGATGTGCCACAGATTTTAGACTGCATACCCCTCCTAACACAACCCTCCCATTTATCCGGGCAGCACAGGGAGTACTCTGGCTTGTGAGAGAGGAGACTTCTGTGACTAAAGTCTAGCATAAATCTAGTAAAAGAAAGCTGGATTAACAGCTATGAGCCTAGGTTACTGAGTATGCATTAGCTTCACACGGAGCATCGGGTATCCGGTGGTTAAGACACACACCTGTAGCATACCTGGATCATCCAAGACCTAAAAACTAGGTTGGCCCAAGCATTTTTTTTAATGTTTTGAATAACTGAACATATAACTTACAGAATACATACAGAGATACACTGTGCCTGAGTGGAAACTTAAAAGCAATAATCACATTTTCAATTCACAAAAAGTCTTAAAGTTTAAGTTGAAAATAGAGCAGGTTTTTCATGAGGTTTAATGTAAATGCCCTTCTCATATCTCTTGTTTCATTCCATTTATAACACAGACTACTCTATTGTTCCACATATATTACTCTGTCATGATATATAAATAAACCAATAAATAAATGAATATACCTATGTTTTTGGTAATAGGAATATCAAGGTTTTAATTTTAATTGACTGGTATTTAGTATCCACATCCAGCCATTCACATTCATACAAAGCTTTACTCGGTACACGTTATAATGTTTTTATCTCACTCTTCGGTGCTTGCATCAGGTGCGACATCTTGCCCAAGGACACTCCAACATGTGAACTGAAAGAACAAGTTATTGAACCACAGACCTTCAGTGGTGGCATGGCCTGTGCCAAACTGGATATTCCAACCCAAATCCTTGTATTTAACTCTGGCCTGAGGCCTATAATGAAGACTATGTCGCTCTTCATCCATTTCGATTTCATATTTAAAGTTCAAATCCAAAGACATGCAGCTTGTGGGGATAGGTTAATTGGATAATCCAAATTGCCACTAGGTGTGAATGTGCGTGTGAATGGTTGTCTGTCCCTATGTGTTAGCCCTGCGACAGACTGGCGACCTGTCCAGGGTGTACCCCGCCTTTCGCCCTATGACAGCTGGGATAGGCTCCAGTGCCCCGCGCGACCCTGAAAAGGATAAGCGGAAGCAAATGGATGGATGGATGGAAGTTCAAATCCAGTCTGGGGCCTTGTCTGTGTGGAGTCTGCACGTTCTTCACGTGTCTGTGTTAATGTAAATGTAAATGGTTCTCTGTCTCTATGTGTTAGTCCTGTGATACACTGGCAATCTGTCCAGGGTGTACCCCACCTCTCACCCTGTGGCAACTGGTATAGGCTCCAACCCAACCTGAATTGAATAAGTGGAAGAAAATGGATAGATTTAGATTTTTAACACACTTAAGGTGGGTTCTGAATTACCTATGGATGCAAAATTGTTTTTCAGTTGTAGTAGCCACAGTGGGTAGAACTGCATATTTGATTTGGCACAGTTTTACACATAACTGATGCAGTACCTAATAGATTGGTGTCTCTACTCCTCCTGAGTGTACATATTGCTAATTAATATAATTATTTATAAAATGCCATAAAATCTTATTTATTCGTTTCCCAGGTAATAAGACAAGATGTTTTTAAATAGCATTAACGAATAGCTTAAATTAGGATATAGCTCAGTAAAATGTAACTAATCTGAAAATTACAATAAATCACAAATAACTACATTAAAGTTAAAACAAATTATTAAGTAATATCACATGTAATAAAGTAATAAAGCACAGTCAAATTCAACAAAGCTAAATAAAACAGAATCCATACAAGTTTACTAAATGTATTATTAAAAACTGGAAATTTGAGGAGGTATTCAGAGGGACCTCTATGTATGAGTAAAAATTAAAATTTAAGGTTATAATTATTGTTTGTTTGTTTCTGGAAATAATGTAATTTTGCAGTCTTTTCTTGTCTCGTGTCTCTAATTACCGGTAATACCTTAAATGGCTTAAGAGTACTTAGGACACTTTCATAAACTGTTACATAATGTTCCACTACAGGTACATGTTGCCATCGAGCGCGGCTGTTTACGTCGGAACCGTCTGCCACACACAGGACTCGCCTTCCCAGAATTCCATTGTGCGCAGGCGCAGAGTGCGCTGCCTGACAGTGGTAAACAGACGTCAGAAGGGAGTCTTCGCCTCGAGTCAAAACAAAACAAAACAAGTCGAAAAGATCCCGAAGGAGTGAATATTTGTACCGACACAACAACAGGAAGTTTTACAAAAGTCAGCGCGGACTAGAAACGGCAACTTGGATGAAGTTATCGGAGGCTTTTCACGGACTTTTCCACGGATTGTAAACTCTGGAGTAGCAGGAGCTTAAGCGGCTAACGTTACGGAGGCTATCGGTGCTGTTTTCAAAGTGCGGCGAGTGGGAGCCGACAGACCTGCGGGAGACCCCAGTTTCACCCAAGCGCCTGCGGAGAAACTGCGAGGCTTGGTTAGCGACACAACGAGACGAGGGTCGGCTGAGTTCCGGGCTGCGGTCGAGTGGGCTTTTTAAAACCCGCTTCTTCGAGTATCGTGTGCCGCGGCAGGACTGTGGGGAAACATGGCAGATGGTGACATGCGCCCGACCGCAATGTGGCGGACCGTGCAGACCTGAGGCGCGGACTTCTCTTTGCACATTTCTGTCATCTCTCTAGTGTTATAAACAAATCCCGAAGCGTCCTTACTGACATCTTATCCTCGCTGGAGGCTCGTTTTTCCCACCAGAAGACAGACAGAGACGTGTGCCAGCGTACCGGGGCAGTGTTGAACAGACCGCCAGCTCGGACAGTCAGCCGCCGCACATCTTCACTTTGACTGACTAAGCCGCACCGGTTAGTGGATGTCTGCGGAACTTAAAATAAATAAATAAATAAACTTTGGTCGTTTTCTCTCCCTTTTTCTGGTCTTGTGGAGACCTCAGACTGCCCGGTTGTTTACAAGAACAGCCAGAAGCTCCTTTGTAACCGCAGCCAGCTAATCCTCGCATGCATACTGCATAGTTTCACAAGAAAACTTCACGTGTGAGTTCACAAATTTAATCCGCAATAATTACAAAATCTCCATCCGCATATAAACCACTCTCTCCTTGAAAGTAAAATATAGCAATGTAAGCGATTTTAAATGGCTTCAATTTCTATTTTTAGCCACACATGTTCATATATTTTTTATTATTATTTATTTATTTTTATTTTTTTTATTATTATTATTAATAATAATAATTTCCAGATGCGGCCCCAAACCCCGTCTAGGTCCAGATGTTTTGGTGCTCATTGTCATTGTGCGACTATCTTTTTAGATTTCATTCAAACAAAGAGAGTCCCGCCCCAGCCCTCCTTATTTCTATATAAATCTGAAGGTTTATGATAGTTACTATTAAGGAGATTATTTGGGTTCCCTAATCTCCAATCTGAGGATTAACCGAGGCTATTGGCGTGTTCAGATTATTACGTCTCTTTTCTAGGCCCTTCGGTTGACACCCCCGCGGAGGGTGAAGTATATTGTTTGTTTATTTTTGTTTGTTTATTTATTTATTTTAAAGGTGGTGTGTTTGTTTTCTCTTAAGGTGTCATCGGCTCAAACTTACCTGTCAAACTTTAAATGTTTTAAGTTGAACACCTCTCTGAGTGGAAGTTCAGAGGACCGCCATGGAGGAGTCGCCAGTGCCCCCGATTGACCCAGATTTTGAGCCGCAGAGCAGACCTCGCTCTTGCACGTGGCCGCTGCCGAGGCCCGACATCACGGCTGTCAAGTCGGAGGGGGCGGACGGCGCCGAGTCCGCCGCCGGGACCCCGCCCGCTGACGAGGACAAGCCCGAGCCCCAGCAAATCGCGTCCGAGCCCGAGAAAGCGGCTGCGGCGTCCGTGGAGGGCGGGGTCGTGGCCGGCGTGGGCGGACCCGGAGCGACGCCGCGCAAAGGATCCTCCCGGCGCAACGCGTGGGGGAACCAGAGCTACGCGGACCTGATCAGCCAGGCCATCGAGAACTCACCCGAGAAGAGGCTGACGCTAGCGCAGATATATGAGTGGATGGTGAAAACTGTGCCTTACTTCAGAGACAAAGGAGACAGCAACAGCTCCGCCGGCTGGAAGGTGAGGGCTTCATCTGCAGGGAATCATCTGAGTCAGTACACAGCCAAGGTTATCTTTATGTTTATGGGCCTTTTAGTTTTAAGAGTTAAGCTGAACTGTAATAAAATAAACACTTAGGTCCACCAGGTAAATGTGTCAGTAAGAGTTTTTCCTGGCACACCACAGAGCTGCATTAAGAGTTAAGGCAGAGAGTGTGTGTTTCCTTATTTAACCCAAGTTTGTGCATAGGCCAGCCATTCTGGTTGTCCTAGTTTTAAAAATAAACTAAAATACTTAACTTTAAGTAAATAAGCTTTGGGAAAAGTGGTTAAACATATTATTAATCACAGTTCTGCTTATTTTCCTTTTAGTGGGCAGGAAAACCCCTGGATGGCATTTACAGGCAGTACTGAGGTTAATCACGTGACCTCGTGCACATTGTTAAAAGTTTTAAACATTTTGGAGGTGATACAGCTACTAGTTGCTAGGTGGTTGGCATTGGTTGTTGACTGTCACTGGGTGAAAAAAGATGCTTTTCTACTCTACCTGAGGACTGGGAGCGCTTCATACAACATGCCTCATTTACACAAACACCCCCCAAATGCTTAAGTGCTTTCTATCTAACAGTCACACTCTGATGGTTGCATCAGGGATGCTCAAGGATGTTTGGGATGGAGACTGGAGCAGCCAGGGATCGATCCACCAACCTTCTGGTTATCCTTGGGCAAGATACTGAACAGTCTGAATGTTAGATAGAAGGCACCCAGGTAGAAAAAGAAGTGCTGGTGTGAGTGAGGCATGTTGTGTGCATGCTTTGAGTGCTCGAGTAAAAAAGCGATCAATAAGAAGCAGTCCAAGTTAAATAAAAAGCACTGGAAACATCTTCATTTTTACACTTTTGACAATTTTGTCAAGCTACAAGAAGCACCAGGAGGCTTTGGTGCAGATGTTTATTCAAACTTGTGGTGTCTGCGTCACGCCGGCTGCCTAAACAGCATGTTGAGTTTGTATTTTAATACCTCTTCTGATATTGTTATGCTAGGAGGAGACAGATACCTCCTCAATAAAACTAAAGCTGAGGCCCCACTCATTTGTACTGATGTGGACCCTGTAATCGAAAACAGCCACACCGAGACCCTCTGGATGAGGTGATCTTAGTCCGATTACAAATGAACTCCAGAGCATTTTGTTTATGATCTGATCCCGATCTGACACAACTAGCAGGTGCAAGTATAAGCTAAACAGCTTCCTGTAGCATTCTGCAGAGTACTTTACTTGACTGTAAAATTAATGTAAATTCTCCGTCTTATCCACTAGTCAAGAAAACCTTACTGTTCGCTCTTTTTGTTGCTCCTGGCCCAGACAAATCTGGCCAATACTTGGATGTTTCTGGGGGAGTCCATTAATTGGTCACATGATTTGAAGTGATGCGGTTTTTTAAATTATTTTTTTCTTTTAGTTCATTTGGAGTTTTATTTTTGTGAAAATAAGCCAAACCACCGGAAAAAGCTACAAGTTTAAAAACTCAAAAACTGATTATAATGAGAATAAACTGATTTCATGTGTGAAAACAACATGAAAAAAGCAAAAAATGTTGAGCATTAAAAAACGAATGGAAAACAAAATTTAAAAAAATTCTGAAATATAATAACTCTGGATAACTAATGGCACCTTTTTTAACTCTTGTAGAATAAATGATTAGCTCTGAAGGGAATTTTGAGATACATTTTTGTACTGTTAGCACAGACGGGTGGTTCCCAGCAAGCGTTGGTGTGAACCCTTCGAAACAAAGTTGTAATTGCTCGGGCTTATTACCGTCTACGATCGTCTGTTTTGGTATAAACCCTTTTCAAAGATAATAAATACATTTTGTGTCATCCAAGATGAGACAAAAACTATTTTGAAAATCCTTTACTAAAGATTATATCCACAGTAGCCATACTTTAATTTTATTATTCTCATTTAAAGATAAGTGATTAATCTGCAAATCACCAGTGTAATAAAAAGCAAGTTTCACCACTCTGCAACCAACTTGAAATACCTTTGGGGAGTTATTGTAAAGCATTATTTAATAAATAAACTTTAATTTCAGTGGCTACTTGGATGTAAAAATGCATTCACGGAATAAAAAGTCAAATCTGTTAAAAAACACAAAAAAAGTAGAAAAGTTTGCTCCAAAATAAGGTTTAAAATGCTTTTTAATCCTGAAAGTTTTCATTCAGTCAGCATCTTTTCTGTTGCTGGATTCCTGTGAGTTTCAATTCATGACTCTCTCTTCATTGTTGTGTTTTGTGTTTTTTTTTTTGTTGTTTTTTTACCTTTTGATTTTCAGAATTCAATTCGCCACAATTTGTCCCTCCACAACAAGTTCCTGAGGGTACACAATGAATCGACCGGAAAGAGCTCTTGGTGGATGCTCAACCCCGAAGGAGGCAAGACCGGCAAGGCGCCGCGTCGCCGGGCTGCATCTATGGACAACAGCAGTAAGCTGCTGAAGAGCCGCATGAGGGCCAAGCAGACCAAGAAGCAGGCGGGAGCGGCCGGCCTGGGAGGCACCGCAGGTGTGTTGCAGGGCGATGGTGCCACGGGCTCGGCGGGCGCGGACAGCCCTAACTCATCCCAGCAGTTCTCCAAATGGGGGGTGAACAGCAGCAGCCCCTCGTCCCGCGGCAGCCTGGACGACACGGATATGTGGACCACCTTCCGCCCGCGCACGAGCTCTAACGCCAGCACCCTGAGCGGACGTCTGTCCCCCATTGCTCCGGGCCAGGAGGATGACGACAACCTGCCTGATGACGGCCTGCTGGGGCGGTTCTCTGCCAGCAACTTGACTCCCACCCTCACCGAGACGCTCATGGAGGAGCTGGACCTGATCGATGGCCTCACTCTGATGACTGGACAGCAGGGAGGGGCCAGTCCCAGCACAGCCCCACCAGCGCCTCCCACTCCGCTGCCCTCCGCCTCCACCCTGCTGCCTCGAGGCTCCAGCTTCCCCTCCTTCCATCAGCTTTCATCCAGCCTCCCACAGGCCCCTACCCACACCAGGGCCACAACCTCCGTGTCTCCCTGCGGGCCCGGCAGCAAAGAGCAGACGACGTTCAGCAACTCCCTCTTCAACCCAATGCCCACCCCCAGCTCCCGTGGGAGCGGCCATTACAGCGCCCACGTACCCTCCAGCTTGGAAGCGCTGCTCACCTCCGACTCCCCTCCTCCCAGCGATGTCCTGATGGCCCAAGTGGATTCCATCATGCCGAATTCTGGAGGGGTGGGAATGATAGGTTTGGGCACGTCTGTTGCAGGAGTAAGGTTGGGTAAGGGGTTGGAGCCGAACACCGTGTCCCCCATCGGGCTGCAGGCACAGATGCAGCCTCAGCAGCATCACCTTCACCACCAGCAGCAGCAGCAGCCACCACCACCGGCGCAGCAGCAGCAGCAACAACACCAGCATCACTCTCAGATGGAGTTGGGGATGATCCTCTCAGGTCTGTCTCAGGACCCGTCACAGCTCTCTGCCCTCAAAGCCCAACACGCCGCGCTACCAGCCGTTGGCTCGCAACACGGGGGGCCCATCACCACCCTGCCGGGGATCGGTCAGTTTGGAGTGCCGTCCTGCTTCCCCACCGGTCCGGGTCGGCTCCCTACGGACTTGGACATTGACATGTTCACCGAAAACCTGGATTGCGATGTGGACTACATAATCAACAGTGACCTCATGGACGGAGACGGCCTCGATTTCAACTTCGACCCCATGCTGCCTGGAGGCCAAGGCTACCCGGGACCGACCACCACGCAGGGCTCCGCTCACAACTGGGTGCCCAGCTAATCACTCACCTGACCACACGGTGTTAGCCAGGTACACCAACCACTGTCAGAGACACGAACTATTTACTAGTCTAAAGAATTTTTAAAAAATTGTCTTTAGCTGTTGAAAACTTAAATATATTCAATTCACGGTGGTGCGAAGTAAAGAAAAGCAGCAAATCTAGAGAATATTTAGCATTTTAATTTAGGATTTAGTGAAAATGACCATCGGTGATCAACTGTTCCTTAAAAAAAATCAATATTATATTAAATGAAAAAAACTTAATATTTTCAGTATTTTCCGACTTTCTAATCTAAAGCGTTTATATCTTTATTCTGTTTTTTTCTGTCACTGTAGATTGAATATTTCCACCCCTTTTAGTTTTTTCCACAAAGATCTGCTCATTACTCACAGCATTGCATGCAGATATGGCTAACAGATCTTCTCAAACGGCCTTTTTAAGCGACAGCGAGGTGAATGATCCTCTCTATCGTCTTTGCAGGAAACTAATCTCCCATCAAGATAACGTCACGCAACCACCGGTTGATCCCTCCTCCCTGCTGGCCGAAGATGCTTGTCTTCAAAGCGCGCCGTTTCTCTTGGACTTTTACAAACGAAGACCTCACTCATATCACGTGCCAAGACATGCAGAGGACGCGGAGGAGATTCAGGCTACTATGCACAACTTTCTGTTTATTTTTATTTTGTTTTGTTTTGGGGGTTTTTAAATAACACTCGGACGATTGGGCTGCTAGCCATTTTTGTTGTTGTTGTTTGTTTTTTTGTTTGTTTGTTTTTTCACTGCAAACTGATTTTTTTTAAATGTGTGACTTGATGGTTTTTGGTTTGGTTTTGTTTTGTTTTTTTAGATTGACAAGACAAATCACCTATTTCCCCGTCCCCACCCCTCCTCCCTCCCTCCCTCCCTCTGGCTGGAATGAGTTTCCACTTTAGTTATGTTACACGACAAAAGCTTTAGGGCGGATATGGTACTCCGGATCTCAAAGGCGCTGGTTTGAGAGACTTGATGGACTGTTTTTTTGTTGTTGTTGTTGTTTGTTTTGTTTTGATTTTTTGAGAAATGGCCAGTTTTCCTGCTCGGCGTGACTTGCCAGACCAAATGCTCGTCTGAATGAGGTACATTTGCCCTGCTGCACCGACCTCGATACAGATAAAGCGAGCGAGAGGACTGTTGTGAACAGGTGGAAGATAAAGATGGGACGGCCGGAGGCATGAAACATGTGGTTGCACATCTTGCCCTGATTAAATGTACGATTTTAAATTCATTTTTAGAGAAAAGAGTTGAGAGGGTATGTACTTGCAGTTTGGCATTTTTTTTTTTTTTTACTTCAATCCATTGTGTTAAGGTAGATGTCAGATAGAGGGTGTTTTGTTTTGTTTTTTTAATCTCTGATGTGCAGTTGAACTAACAAAATGAAGAAATGGGATTTGTGAATTTACACACGGGGCATTCAAGGGTAAATCCATACGCTAACGAGTGATTGGTTGGCCAAGTATTACATTGTCCTAGACAGCTGACATGCCTCCACTGTCCAACCTGACTCCTTCTTCTTCTTCTTCTTCCTTTATTTCCCTCGAGCCTGTGCATTTTCAAAGCACTTAGGTTTCCTGCAACACAGGGACCCCACACTAAAAGATGCATCCATATTAGGTTGTACCATTTCAAAAGAAGAGAGTTTATGATCCTGTAAATGTACAAATTGCGCAGGTACACGATGCTATGCAGACCTATCTTTTGAAGGAAATTTGAGAAAGAAAAAAAAAGTCCCTCCCTCAAGGGTTTGTTTTTGCTATTTAACATTTTCCCGATATATTGTTAGACGTTTTCTTTTATTATTCAGTACTAACGTTGGAAAAGAAAAATTAATTCACTGTGTGAGAAGTACAAAAAAAGAATATATTTGATGATAGTTTTAATATACAGTTTAGATGGAAATCAGATATTAATACGTATGAATATATTACTAATGACAAGTGATGTTTTTTTACACATTGGAAGAAGCATTCTCAGATCATTTTTAACTGTAATTTTCTATACTTTTATTTTTGTAAAGAATAAGATGCATGTAGATTTCTTTCTTTTTTTTTTACATAACCAAAGGAACACTAATATTTGCATTGGCATGGCATGTAGGGAGCGCTTGGGCCTGAGTATACTCAGTGTACATAAGCTTTGCAAAACAGCAAATATACATACATACATACATACATACATACATACATACACATATATATATATATATATAAGCGAGAGATACCTGTAAGGTGACTTTAAAAGTTGAAAGAGGCAAATACTTGACAGTTTTAAGGCAGATTTCCAGCCGCCTGCCTCGTGCTTCCTGTTTTCTTTTTTCTTTCTTTGAGTCCAAGTAAAAAAAACGATTTTTAAAAAATGCATCAAATAGGAAAAAAACTTTCATCTCAAAACGAGGCTCATGCAACCGTTACCTCTCAGGAAAAACAACACTTGTGCACAGACCTAATCAGATGCCGGCAAAAAAATAAACAAAAATGAATAAATGAACTTTATTTTGCACAATTTGTCTTGTATGCAGACTGGAAACCAACTCACAGCTCCCCCCCCTCGCATCCCAAATTTGACTTCACCTTTAATTTTAGCTTCTCAGCCGTGTAAATCACAGCTAGCTTGTCCCCTCGGTTGTTTTGTTTTGTTTTTCTGCCAATATTTAAAACACTATAGCACGATTTTACTCTGTAGCGACGCTTTATTTTGTCATCTCTCCCCTTTCTTAACTAACTTTTTGTGTTTTTGTTTCGTTTTTTTAATTTAATTTAAAAAATCCCTGGAGTTTATTATTCATCATTTCGCTGTAGCTGTGTGAATATGTTAGCCTCTGATATGTTTAAAGCACTCTTCTTCTTTCTGTTTTGTTTTTGTCACCCACAAATATTTCCTTTTTTTAAAATTCTCCTTTGTTTGGTTTTGTAATGGTGCTAGATGTCATATCAGTTGTGATGTTATCCTGGAATATGCCACAATGCAAGGGGTGCATATCGGGGGAATTTTTTTGTATACGGCACAAGGATAACGACTTGGTGTTATGGTAGAAGTTCACACGCAATCAGTAGGAATTAATACAGAACCCCTACTGTGCCGTGTGAGGATATTATCATGTGCACACAAGTTAATTATGTCCGCAGGAGTTATTTTAATTCGTGCAAGAGTTATTTATCTCCTGCAGGAGTTATTTACCTTGTGTGCACTAGTAATTTATATTTTGCAGACAAGATTTGAAAAAAAAAAAAGACTCCATACTTTCCTCGTCCTTGTTATTTTTATTTTTATAAACCCGACCCCTGACCCAACCTGGTCTTTTAAATCTAAAAGCAGGGTAACTGCACTTATTTTGAATCATAACACGATTACTTTTGTTATTATGTTTTGCACCCTTTTTTCTGTTTTTTTTTTTTCCCTTAACCGAGTTCCACAGTTGGGGAAATTTTAGTAACATCTGACTAAAGGAGCGGCGGCTGGTTGGTGAGAATCTACTTTGATGTCTCTAGTTTACTGTTGCCTCCTTGAAGCAGTCAGGTGTGATGTTATTACTTCTCTTGTGTCTCCCCTTATGTAACTTTGTGAATATTCTTCATCCTTCAGCTTTTTTAAGTAGCAGTTAGTCCCTTCATGTTTTTACATTTTAAATCGCCCCTATTTGATACAGTATTGTAGCATTTGGCAAGGGTGAAATTGTTTTTTCCATTGGGGAGGGTGGGAAGTTGTGCATAAGCCAATTATGTTAATGATTTTTTTAAAATCATGTTGATAGTTTTTTTTTTCATCCCCTGCGCCCCTCTTTATTAGTTTTCTTTCTTTACACATTGTTAAAGTCAGCCAGAGATGACAAACAGTTCTGAACAGCAAAAATCGATTCAATAAACTGTTTAACCCACTTTTCCTGCTCATTGATGACTTGTGACGCTTCAGACATGGTGCACTTGTGCAGGTCTTCCACTAGAGGCCGCTGTGATCCAATGATCCCGTCACTTACGTACAGGTATGCACTTTGTGCTGGTAGTTATTCATCTTAAAACCAAGTCACAGCCTTCCTGAGTATGCACAAATTAAAACTTAAACACCGTCATTCAAAAAAAAAACAAAAAAAACCTCAAAGACTTATTGTAAGCCTACAATTATAACTCTTTCCAGGACCTAGTAATATTTTTTCCTAGGAGGATATGCTATGCAAATATGAGGTGATCTGAGAGTAGAATCTGCTGCCATGATGATAAATCTGCATCCCCTGATTTGAAAAGTGACACACAAGAGATTAGCACTGATGATCCCCAGTGGATATTGTCTACATTAAATTAAAATAAATGCTAAAAAATAAGAGGAATATAAATGTAAATGTGAACAGTTGTGTTTTCTGTCATTTCTGTCATTTCTGGATTCTCACAATGGTGGATATGAATATTAAACACGGCTGTAGTTTCAGATAACGAGGTCAGTACATGTATGAGTAATCCTTATGAGCCAAACACTTCAGTCTGTTCCAAACACTCAGATCCTGACGTTTTTTTGTTCTTGTTGTTGTTGTTGTTTCCCCAAATCTTGGCTCTGTAAAACGTCACAGAAGGCATAACCATAATATGGTCAGGATCACGGAAGCCCCTCCCAGTTGCTGATGAAAGAGGTAGCCAATCAGAAAAAAGTTTCTTTAAGGGAAAAGCATTAAAAAGGCCTTATTTCCGACGGTACATGAACAGAAGGTCTGCATCTAGACCCAGCGTGCGATAAATAAGTAACATTATAAACTGCGAGTCATGCAAAGTATCCGTATTCAGTACCTAACTGTCTGGACAGCCTCTGCCTGTTGGCTAAGATCTGATCGGCGCAGCTGTTTCAGAATGATGTAACTGGCTATAAATTGGAAAATGCGGTGTTTTATTGATCATTTGCTTTCCCTGCTGCACCTACAAGATCTGTAATCTCTCAAAGAGTCGACATGTGTCATTTTGTGTCATCACTGTATTTTATCATTTGCAGTTTTGAGCAGATGGAGATCACAGTGGATAAGAATATATTAAAGAGCTTTCTTGACTTGACTTGACTTGATAAACAGAGCGTTATTTTATGCTTTATTATGCTGTGTGCATCATGCATCACTTGATTCTATCAGCAGATCTGTTTTTAATCTAACGATCTGAAACAACTGCAGTGAGAGCTGCAGGAGCAGATGGCAGGTGTGGTGCAGTCTATGTACCATTAATTACTCAGAGGTAATTCAGGGCTTGTCAAAAAATGTTTCTTCAGGTAATAACGGGTAATCTTGTTTGTTTCTGTGAATTATTTTGATGAATAATTACTTTTCCATTACAAAACAGCTTTAAAGACAGCTTGTAGTAGTAGTTAAATACACTTACAGATGTCATTAGAAGTTTGTATGCACTTATTTCTAATGCCACTAACAAGAAGTTAATAGGTCTCGGCCTTGCCAAGATAAAAGACATTGTAGAACCTTCAGCACCACCTATTAACAGATTTAAGGGAGTTTGTGTATATATTTAAGTTTGTATGTAAACTTTTGAACATATAAATTAGAGAAAATACGAGTGTGACTGTTCCTCTCCTTCCCATCACAGCAGCTGCACCATGAGCTGCAAAGTCAATAAACTGACAACTAAAGTATGTAGAATAGCATTTTTAAATGCACAACATGTCAAACCTTGCAGCAGATGGGTCACGGCAGCAGAAGACCACACCGAGTGCCACTCCTACCAGGTAAAAACAGTTAACTGAGACAGTTCACATGGGCTCACCAAAACTGCACAATAGAAGATTAGAAAAATGGTGCCTGGTCCATTGAGACTCCATTTCCACTGCGATATTCAGATGGTGTAAATAGTATGAATCCATATTGCCTTGATCAGTGGTTCAGGCTGTTGATGGTGGTGTAACCATGTGAGGGATATTTTCTTACCACACATTGGGAAACTTAGCTACAGCTGAGCATTGCTTAATCCCACAGCCTGCTTGAGTATAGTTGCTGACCATGTCCATGTACCGGTTTTTTTGACGGCTGCTTCCAGGAGGATAACACGCCAATATGGACCACAATCACTGAGGAATGTTTCCTGCACCTTGTTGACCTCATGGCACGAAGATTTAAGGGTCTTTTAATGTCATCTGACATCATTTACTGTGTATATTTTTTACTTTAGTTTTTACCTCATTAAGATATTTGTCTTGTCATGTTGCATAGGAATTTCCTAACTGGGAGACAAAGTATATGTTGTTTTATTTTAATTATCTACACATCCCTTGATTACTTAGAAATATATCTAAAAGTAATGACTGAATAAAAATGCAGACCTAAACAAATGTTTATTTAATGTGTGCAAATGTGTCTTGCTGAGCTGGTTATTCCTTTGCAGGTGGAGAGAACTGATGGCGAGACCAGGAAGCAGTACATCACTGAAAGGAAGTTCCCAGCGAGGAGCACCGGGTATTGGTCCGCACACGCCGAGCTTTTCCGCCGCCTTTGGGCAGCGATACATCCCTTGGTGTGTGTGATGTGCACCCGCTCTTTCTGAAATCCGCCGTCCTCAGCTCAAGGACTGTGCCGAAACTGGTATGTAGACACAGCTTTTCCCCTAAACTGCGAGCTGGCAGTGAAAGAGTTGTGTTTAAGCACACGTCCTACCGGTGCAGGCTTTGTCCCAGAAAATGTGTGCATGCTAACAGATTCTGGCTAATGTTATGAGGCTTTGCTCGATGACCGGTTACTCTTGCAAAATAATGATACAATGATCTGACAGTACACTGTGCCGCAGCTCTAAAATCTGATTTTGCATTTAATGCTCTAATATTGTGGCAGACTGCAGCGGCCGAAGAGCAGGAGCAGCACTAGAAAACTGGACCTTAGCATTAGCTCTGCCGCTAGTGAAAAGAGACATTAACGTCAACGACATTAACGGCTCGCTATGAGGGAGCTAGGCTAACATGACGTTAGCTGTTCTGTTGTTGAATGTAGCACACAATAATGTCTTCATTTACTGTACCTGTTTTCACGTGTTTATGAAATGTGCACTGAGGTGAGCTAGCTTAAAATTAAAGACCTTTGTGCATTTGTGCATGCAATTTCAGTTAGTTGTTTGTCGCTATAAAAGCGTTCAGGCCCAAATAAGTAATGCATTAAAACGCGAGGCATTAGTATGACTATTATACAATAGAAACTGAGCACAGCTACACCAGCAGGCAGTGTTGTCACAGCCTTAACGTCAATTACACAGCTTTGTAAAACCTTCAGTTTATAAAAGCTCCTTTTAGGGTCTCCACAACACAAAAAACCAAAGCACTGAGACCCAGTTTAAATCCTGTTCACCAATAATCACTGTAAATAATCAGGGGTTTGTACTGTAGGGTAAAAAAACGGTAATGGTACCCACTAATGAGATTTTTCCAGGTTGAAAATAACCTGAAGCATGTTTAAGTCATGTATTCAAAGCAAAAATAAATAAATAAAAATCTAAACAAACTGGCCAAACATTGTGCGCCATGAAGTGAAAGTGATGCCATTAGGGCTGCAGCTATTGATTATTTTCAGAATGGAGTAGTATATCGATTATTCCATCAATTAATCAAGTAATCGAATAAGAAATACTTTTGTATTATTAACGAGAAATAATAAATATCAAAAAGATTAAAAAAAAATCCACGTCTTACCTTTACTCTGTCTTCTTAGAAGGCTTTCTAAAATAGGAGGCAAGTTTTAATGCAGCTGAAAAAAGACATGATGTTGCAGATGTTAATTCATATTAATAATAATTCTGTGTCTGACCTAACAACCCTCAGGTCAGTGGCTCAGAGTTTAATGGCCCTTTTACATTTTAATTGGCTTGTGAAGAAAGCTTTTATTTTTAAACATTAATGCAATTTAATGAATAAAATATTTTATATTATTTCACTTTTAGTCTGAAAAATGTTATGAAAGCCTTGGAATAAGTATGGTCTCGTGCACCCCATACCCCCCTTTAGACTCACCCCTGTTTGCTGCAGGTATTGCTTCCATGTAAAAAAAAAAGCTGTATAATTTAACCAGTCTTGTATCAGACTAACTAACTCACTAAGTTAACAGTTTATCTGCATATTTTAATACTTCTGGAGATTTATTGTAGAAATAAACGGCGGTGGATGGATAAGCTACAAAGTTTGCTTTTCTTCACGTCCGGTGTCAAATGACTAATTACATACTGTATAATATTTAGGTACCTGTGTTTATGCGCCAGTGGCTGGTTCAAATTATGGCATCGGCCCCTTATTGTGGCACCCTCAGATGCAATGAAATGCCATGCAATTTGAGGGCTGGATCAAATTGTGGCATCAGCCTCTAACTGTGGCACCCATGGTGGAGGCTTACCATGTCATTTAGGGGTGATGCCATGGCTGCTTAGACTAATACCTCAATCTGTTGCGGCGTTTGGGGTGATGCTGTAGCATATGGAGATGATTCCGTGGCATTTTGGGGTGGTGCCGCACACTGCCAAGGCATTTGGAGAGGATAAGTCAGAATTGTTTAAAACCAAACCAGATGAAGTCATTTGTCTGAACTATGTTATTTTCTTTGATTCGTGATTTGGGTGTTTTCTTAGCTTTTTGTTTGATTGCTGTTAAACTGAAGTATTGAGCTAGTTTGTTATCAGGGTCCTTACGAAGAGGATTAGGGCCCCACTGGGGGGGGGGGGGGGAGGGAGCACGTCTTTTTTTTTTTCTTCTTTTCCAGAATTCTGAGAAAAAATAATTCTGACTTTTCTGACTCATTCCAAACCATGGCCAACCTAAAAACATTTCCAGACAACCACTATACATTGTGACATTCCAGTATTTCAAAAAAGCCACAGTAAAGACATTATTAAAAAAAACACACACCCACAAGCACACAGCTGTGGCAGCTCAGCTGTTTGGACGAGGTATGTAATGGCACCGTCTCAAAAACCCGGGATAGGTCGTGGCATCACCCTTAAAACGCTGTGGCATAACCCCAAGATGCCATGTCAAATGGTAGCATCTGAGTATACCACCAGTTTATAATCAATTTCTAATCTAAATTCAAGGAAATCCGTTTGAATACACAAAGTCTCTTCTTATTAAGTTTAAGAAATCTAGCTACTTAACATGTTGAGTAATCGATTATCAGTTCTACTAAAAGCAGCCCCACTCCAGCTAGTAAAGCCCTCATCAGGGGTCATTTATTTTATGCTCAGCTTGTTTATTCTTGTAGAACCGAGTGCTGACCAGCTGTATGCCAAATGCAGATTTTGCAGTTTTTTGGTGCAGACTCAGGCACCGGATGCTCAGATTGCACACCTGAATCGAATTTCTCCCAGTAACCCGTTTTCCATGCATTTGCTGCAGCAATTCTTATCGTTACTTTTTTAATAGGCATAATCAGAAAAAGTAATCACAGGTAAAGATCAAATGCCTGTTTCGACAGTTTATCGTGAAATACTTTGGGAACACCATTTTTGTTTGTTTTTTTCTTTCAATAATTAGATCATCCAAGGATCTGTACCTAAGTGGGCCACCATCAGTGATATCTGTGTTTCTTATTTCATCTCAAAGTGGCTGATGGGAGATACGTGTGTTGTTTGCTGAAGCAGTAACTTTAATGTTTTTCTGTTGTAGGTCCACAATGTCTGAACTTTTTATGGAGTGTGTAGAGGAGGAGCTGGAGCCGTGGCAGAAACAAGTTCCTGAAGTTCACTTGATAGAAGATGATGACGATGAGCCCATCTTTGTTGGAGTGCTCTGTATGTTACACCACATTTTTAGAAATATAAAAACGTCTTATTTTATTGTTAAAACTTTAATGGCACCAATGAATGTATGATAATACAAAAACAGACTGGATTCCTCCACCAAAGCTGAAATTTCCCTGGAGAGCTTCCCTGTGCCCAGATCCAGATTAGTTTGTTAAATATTCGGGAACATCCACACAGTATCGCCCAGTTCTTAATATGCACTTGTAAATATAGGATAACTAAATGTCCACTTTTAACCATTTGGAGACAGGATAAAAGTCCTTTCAAAGAAATTTCTGGCACCAGATCAAATATTGTCTCTGACATGTAGAGCTGTTTGTCCTGCTAGATTGTTTTAGTTTACTCTATAGTACTCATTTATGCCATCAGGCATACAAGATTCAGTTTTTTTAAATAATTGGGTCGTGTTTTCTGGAAGGAGGCAGTGACAATGTCTGTAAATTTTTGGCTCAGTACGCCACCCTGTACACCATCTAGTGAAGTTATGAGGAAGTAAATGTGTCATTGACAAAGCCTACAATGGGGAAAAAAAGCTGTCACGAATAGATGCAGTTCTTTGACTCGTGATCTGAAGCATATCACATCATCTGTCAAACATGATGGTGGTAATGTTATGGCTGCCACGTATGACTGCCAGTAGAACTGAGTCGATGGGGTTTGTTGATGATGTTACTGCAGATTGAAGTAGCAGGATAAATTGTTGAACTGTGTACAGGGTTATACTCTCTGCTCAGATTCACCCACATACTGCGGAACTGATTGGATAGTGCATTATAAACTGTAGGCAGAGAAACCCACAAACTGCAAGTTGTACCAAACACAGTTCGGATGTATAAATGTCCCTATATTGTCCCAGCATCCAGAGGAGAAATAGTGTACATTTAATTTTCTGTAACTCGCTATTTTTAGTCAATTGCAGCTCATTACAGAAGTTTTTTTTCTAGGGTTTTTACTTGTTGTCCAGCAAGTTGCACATATTGCCTGCTAAAATTCTAAGTTTTCAATGCTTTGACTTTGTTTCTGGTTGTTGTTGTTGTTGAATTGCCTATTTTTGCCCCCCTTAATGTTCTCACAGCGAATAACCAGAAGGATGGAAAGCCTTCTAACCCTCCGACTCCTCAAAGGAAAAGTGCAGCAAAACAAGAAGTAAAGTGCCCCCCTCCTCAGCCTGCTGTGGTCCCCTCACCAATAGTGCTGCCATTGAATATACCTGGGAAAACAAAGAGTATTGTACCAACCAGTCTGACAACAGTAACTCCACAGCCTGTTATTGTCAATAATCAGGTATTTTTGCATTTAAGTGTTTCTAAATACCAAAAAACTAAATGATAAGAGCAGGCAGAAGGAACAGAAGCTGATAAGGGTGATTTTTGTTTGTTTTTTCAGGGCTTTATTGTCACTTCTCCACAGTTAACAAATAGCAGTGACTTTATTGCCTCTTTTGGGGCCGCGTATCCCCCAAGACCATCAATTACAATCATTCCAGGTAAATCTCAGTTTAATATAGTAATCCTTTTGTGAGTAAATCTTCATTGCATTACATTTTGTTTGTTTATTTTCTTTAGTTTGAGTCTTGCAATGCCAAGTGCGTATCCTGTTGCTTACAGCTGGTCAGCAGCAGATTTTTCAGCAGGTCTCTCCAGCCACAGTCATACCTGGCGCTGTCCACAGGCCACAGGTGCAACAAATTAGCAACAATGTTGTGACACTGTCAAATGTCCAGAGTCCTGCTGTATACTCAACACAGCCTAGTCAGCTTCAACCAAACAGATCCACCTCACAACCTCTTCAGACCTTTTCTATGTCTGCAAAGGACACCAATAGCAGAGGTAAGGCTCTAAAAGTTAGCTATTTTGCTTTTCCTGATTTTTTTTCTGCCACGTGTACATGTTTTGTAGTGGTGGTTCCTCATATTAAGTTTCAGATAATGAGGTCTGTATTTGTGCAAATAGTCTTTATTAGTCAAAAGCTCTAGCTCACACCTTAATGAAGAGCAGTGAAATAGAAAAAAGTCAACTTTAAGGGGGGAGGAGGTTAAAATGAATTGGTTCAGAAAGCGCAGGAATTGTTGGATTATTTTGATCTATGAATCATGTGAAGCTACTCTTGTAGAACTTAGAACATATAACTTTTATTGTCAGTATACAGTTGCTTGCACAGTGAAATTAAGTAGCAAGACCACAAAGATGAAAAAGTAAAGAAAACAATATACCTCTTCACAACCTCTTGCTGTGTATACCTCTAGTGTATGTTTATTGTAGAGTCTAGGGATAAAAATGTGGAACTGTGACAAAAAAAAAACTGTGTTTTTAGCCTCAGGCAGCTCAATTATCTCAATTGTCAATTGTTTTACATTTCGGTACAGATCAGAGCTTACTGAAACGAGGACTGGCACCACAGGAAATGGACAACGTAGCAAAAAAATCAAAGCCTGACTTGTGTAAGTTTTATTGACAATTTTTTTCTTTTAAACTCAAAAAGATTCTAATCCAAGTTCCTGCTGTATTTTATTAAGTTTAACCTTCAGTTCCTTTTCTGTAGCACCACAAAAAGTAGTCATCAGAGTGGAAAATGGCATGGTAAAGAGAAAGTGTCCCAATTGTCAAGAAGAAATTCTCACAGAGGAAGCTCTAAAATATCACATGATGGTGAGTAAAACTCTGGTAAGAATATGTTATTGTCAAATGGGATTATATGAAATAATTATATAAAATAATGTTTTTAAAAGCCGTCAGTTTTAGCAAACAATCATTCGTGTGTTGGTTTCCATGAAACATTAATATGTTTAATCCGTTTATGTCAGAACTGCCGTGCCAACGGAGGAAGCACAGCTCCAGCGGCCCTGAACACGAACTCAAACAAGCGCATCATGCTGGTCGCAGATTTCTATTACGGTAACTTTGAGGGAGACGTGCAAAAGAAGGAGGCACAGAAGACCAACACCACCTTTAAGTGCCAGAGCTGCTTAAAAGTTCTCAAGAATAATATCAGGTAGGAAAATTAGCTTTCATTCTTAAGTAGATAGCCATAATTTTTCTTTATGAATTGTCATTTTTCCCACAAAGAGTGCAGACTTCTTGCTGATTTCAGCATTTTGCCTTTGTAAGTTTGAATTATTTACATTATTTTATTGGTTCCTATTGGCTGGCACCACATGTAAAACAACAGGACGCAAATACACAGTAATTAAAGCATAATGAATGGTGCACATCCATAAATGTCAGCAATGACTTCGGCCACTTGCGCAAGTTACATGAAAAGCTCTACAAAGATTCCCCAAAAGTCTAAATCAGACCTCACTCCTTGATTGGTACATATGCCACTATATTAATATGCATAATATCCTCCTGAGAACTGAGGAAATTGATTTTATGATTTCCTGCCTCTTTCGAGCTCAAAGAAGCCACCCAAACATATGAGATATCGTTGGAAAGGCCAGCATGTCCTCTGTGAGCACATCGGCACCTAGTAAGGGTAGCTCAAACAAGTCAAAAGATATAGAAAGAAAACAAATGTCCAAAATAGAGGAAAAAATGAATAGGCTGGGTCTCAGGAGGATATAATGTACTATATATTTACAAATATTGGTTTGTTTTTGTGTGTGTTTTTCTTGTCACTAAATAGAAATTAACCAGCATATATTTGCTCCAAATATCCATTAGATTGGGTCGTCGTGTTATTGTTTTATAGTAGTAATTGGGCTTCCTGCTTTAAGGAAGTCTGAGCAGCTCGGCTTACAGGTGGCTGCTCACCTCATAACCAGGCTAATCGCTTTCTGCTGGGGAACATCTGATTGTATTACAGTAATAAATAGGCAGGTTGGTCTAGTAGTAATTATTCAACTTTAGTATTCTGTTTTGCACAGTAATAGGAAGGCGTACGGATACTGATCTAAACTCCAATGATATTGTTAATTTGTGGGAATTATATTTTGAAATCAACATTCCCTTCATGAAGGGGAGTAAAGGCAAAACCATCTGCCTTTTGCAACTCTAACATGGATTTGAATAAAGTATTAGTGAATATTTATGGTGTTTATAGACAGTGCTGTAGTGTTTGACTTGTTTTGTCTACACATATAATGTTCAAAAACCAAACTAAGTTTTCAAGGACTTTGTGTCTAGTGCCAATAAAACAAAAGAGAGGATGGGGAGGGAGGTTATCTGCCTCTGCCCTAACTGCAGCTTTTGTCTCAGATGGATGACAGTATCTGACCATTTTCCCTCATGGGCGTAGAGATGAAAAATGACTGCTAGTTTAGGTGGCGTAAGAAGTGCTCCTTTGATTAAATAACTTTGCTTCAGAACAGTGGGGCAAAAAAAGCTTCTGTAAGCTGCTTTTAATGGGAGAACACATGTGTACTGCAACCACACTCTCACAGCGGAGGTCAGAGATCAGCCACATAAAAATTTCTATTAGGGGAGCTGAGGTAGCAGAATGTGCAGGCTGAAAAATGGGCCATGCCTCGTCAGGGCAGCAGTGGCAGGTAGCTGAGGAGGTGCTCAGTGCAGCCGTGGGGCACTGTATCATTAAGCAAAACAAAAATCTTTGTGTAATTGCTGATATTATAGCAGCCATTATACATGCTTAGAAAGTGAAGCGTGAGCAGAGCGCTTCATTCATCTTAAAAACCTTTGGGACCTGGATCCGGTGCATGTACACAGGCCATGAATATTTAATTTTTCCCCCACAAAGCTAAAGTTGATGCTGTTTTAGTGCACCTATTTTCTCTTTAAAGATAAATCGTGATCAAATTTGTTCAAGTCTGCACTTGTGTATTTATTTATTCAACCTTGAGCTGTTTGTGCTGACCAAACGCAAACATTTTTATGATGAATGAATGGAAGGGCTGTGTGGAAAATACACTTAAATGTAAAGTAATAGCTCACCTAATAGTTTCTGGCTTATAAATTAATTCTTTAATGTAGCAGCTTTGAAAATGTAGGGCTTAGACAACCAGCAGTATACAGATGTGGAGTAAGTTCAGTTAGCATGCACTGTAGCTGATCTCAACAGGTTTAAGCTGATCTTTAACTATTCAACAAATATATAAGTGGCCTGCCAAAATTTTCAATCAGTAGTACCAACACTAATATCTTGAAAATATATTTTTGTTATGGGTTAAATTTAACCAATTTAAATACATTTAAAACAGGGTTAATAATGAGCAAAAACTGAACTGTAAAGTCAGAACACCTGTTCATCATATAAAGTATATTTGTGAACAATTATAGAAACACTTCCTTTCGTTTATAACCTGAAATGAACTTTTTTTTTAAATTAATTAAAAAAAAAATGTTACTCTTAGTTTACTCACTCCACCTTTTGTTTCTTAGGATTCAGGATTCAATATTACAGGTGCAACAAATATAATAAGACATGAATGGGGGGGGAAAAAGTTGAAATTATATGAAAACATTAGTCAAAGTATGAAAAGCAATTATTAAGATTAATTTTGCATTCCAGCAGCAGGTGGTTTGGGCTAGAATGAATAAATACGGGTAAATGCATCCATTTCATACTTTCTAAGGTTTCAATCACACAGGGCTAGAGACCAGTTGGCAACCTCCAGTAACTTGGTAACAACTGGATGATGAGTGGTTGCTTGAGGTTGCTGGCTGTTGCTAGGGGATATCAGTTGTAATGATATGATGCTACACTGAAAGCCTCATTGTGATTTCTTTGGTAATGAGCAGATTAACACGGTCACCTGTGCTTTGCACAAAAGTCATGTCTGCAAACACTCAGCAACTACTCACTGATCTGTAACAAAGATGAAAACACGATGAAAACCAGAAACGGCCGTTTGCCTTATGAGCACAGTTGTGCCTCGACGCTAAAACCAAAAGGTTTCAAAACTTTTTCGATGAAGGCGATTGCTCTTTCTAGCCTGCTTCATGCTTTTCACAGGTTCAGTTCCACTCTGCAAATAATTAGTGTTTGCAGACAAGCTAGCATCTTTTATGAGCAAGCAATGCTAGCAACCAAAGCAATCACTAAGAATACATCTTTGTGACCAACTATTTGCG
This sequence comes from Haplochromis burtoni, assembly GCF_018398535.1. Classification (NCBI taxonomy): domain Eukaryota; kingdom Metazoa; phylum Chordata; class Actinopteri; order Cichliformes; family Cichlidae; genus Haplochromis; species Haplochromis burtoni. The sequence goes on from NW_024582365.1 coordinate 3,199,619, forward strand.
AACCAGTTGGGAACACCGATTTTTCTTAGCAACCTGTTCTGAGTGGTCTCTAGGTCTTTACTGAGGCCTGAATCGTCAGTTCAAATAAACGTCAGCAGTCTGTTCTTGATAACAGTTAAAAGCTGGCTAATTGTTCAAAGGCTGCCACATGCTAACGAGTTGGTTGACATTTCCGTGCTCTGTGTGTTTCCATTCTTCGCTGCAGGTTCATGAACCATATGAAACACCACTTGGAGCTGGAAAAGCAGAACAGCGAGAGCTGGGAAAGCCACACAACCTGCCACCACTGCTACCGACAGTACATGACCCCGTTCCAGCTGCAGTGCCACATCGAGAGTGCTCACAGCCCAATTGAATCCTCAAGTATAACACGATGATTCATGAAGCTCATTCTGGCTTTTTGGTTAGAAATGTATTTTCCATATCTGATTTTATTCTATTTTTTTCCCTTTTAGCCAATTGCAAGATATGTGAGCTGGCGTTTGAATCAGAGCAGGTGCTTCTGGAGCACATGAAGGGAAACCACAAACCTGGGGAAATGCCTTATGTGTGCCAGGTCTACACTCGTCTTAGGGTTACAGTTTCTTTTAATGTGTGCAGAGAATCGGTGGCCAGTACTGAATTTGTGGTTTTACTGCTTCCACAGGTTTGCAATTACAGGTCTTCCTTCTTCTCTGATTTGGAGACACATTTCAGGAGCGTCCACGAAAACACAAAAGACCTGCTGTGTCCCTTCTGTCTCAAAGTTCTTAGAACTAGTCATATATACATGCAGCACTACATGAAACATCAGGTATGAAGCTAAGTTCACGCTCAGTTTGAAAGCCTTTCAGAAACAGATGTCAGTTTTAACTGCCGCAGTGCAAAATACAGTTTAGTGAATTCAGATTTTCTCCAGGAAATTTTAAACATTTACAGGCTTGGAGTTGTTTTTGGTTCCTGCCATTACCTCCAAGTTTGAATTGATTTAGGTGTCTGCCGAGCACACAAGTGTAATACATAAAAGCTTCCACAATAAAACCTGCTTCTCTTGCCCTACAAAGCAATAAATTTGGTCGAATTAGAACCAAAAAAAATTAATTGCCACTCTATTAATAGAAGTGAAATTAGTCTATTTCGTACTTGTTACACTCTTTCAGCGAATCCAAATGAAACATATCAGCTATTAGCCTCCCATAGAACCACTTATTAATCACATTTTTTTGTGTTTCTGCCCCCCCCATTTCAGAAAAAAAAGATCCATCGCTGTGGAAAATGTAGACTGAATTTTCTCACCTACAAGGAGAAAGTGGAGCACAGGACTCATGTCCACAAGACTTTTAGGAAGCCTAAAGCCCTGGAGGGCCTTCCTCCTGGTACAAAGGTCTGAGGCAGTCATAATAAGATCTGTGCTATTATGTTAAATGTTAAAGAAATATAAATTTGATCCAGTGTTGTGTTCTCACTGCAGGTGACCATTAGAGCTTCCCTCACAGGAAAGTCACCTGCACTGCCGGTGTCCCCTAAGCAACCTGGTTTTGTTGTCAGTACAGAAAGTCTGAGTGTGAATCATCCAATAAAACCTCATGTTACTGTATCTAAGTCTAAACCAACCACCTCAGAAACAGGAAAGGCAAAGATGCCTCAGAGCAAGAAGCAAAACCCTCAGTCCAAGCACAACCTGGCACTCAGGAATCTCAGGTTGGCAACTTTTTCACACAGCACTCAGGAGCAGACTCTAAAGATGTGCAGCATGTAAACATCAGTGAAGATCAATTTAGATTTCAGAGTGTTCTTTTTTTAAAACCTCACTTGGTATGATAACATTAGAACTGCCACGAAGGTTCAGCCATTTCTTCAGATCTGAAACTCGAGCTATTCAGGTCCTCTGGATTTCGCTCTTTATTTGCTTGGATTAGTTCACACTCTGGACTCTTGGCTCATTTCAGCTTCAGCTATGCTGCTTCGCACAGCCAACAGCCTGATCAATATCTCAGCAGTCCTTATTATAAAACTTTTCACAGACAAAGCCATCACAGACTTTCTTATTTCAGGATTTAATGTGACCCATGTCTACCTGTTGTAGCTCTGTGTTGTCACCAGGGGGCGGTGTCAGATGTGTAAAAAAAAACAACATCTAATGTTGGCTGTTGTTCCTCCTCTGCTTGTGGACTGCTATTCGTTTTCTTGTTAAAGACAGCTTTTTCCAACCAATCAGTTTTTGACATTTTCATGGCATCATTGCATCAATCGCTCTAGTTGTAGTTGTCTCTTGTTGGATTACTTGTTCCTGCGTTCCACTGTAGGTGGTGTAAATAAATACATTTGGACTCTTTTAAACTATTGTGAAGTCGCAAACGTTGAGCCCTTAATACAATTTGAGCTGATGCAAATTTATTAAGAAGTTAAATATCAAGACCCTTTAAAATGACTGTAGTCTTTAAATAAATTAAATGTTTACACTGCAGTCTTCACTAAAGTGCAGATCATTTATCTTAATGACACAATGGGTCTTTTGCATGTGGTTAAAATTGCACCACAACCACTAACATGGAGCCCCACCTCTTGGGTATCCAAGGCAGGGTGGGAGCAAATTAATGGAGGTTATTAAAGCCCCGCAGTACACAAAATAAATGAACGTATTTCCAATTAATTTTCTGGACACTCTTCATTAGGCTGAGTAAAAATAACATTGAGTATAGCAGGATTTCTGTCTTTAAAAAAATTAATGTGTTTGTGTGATATTTGGCTAATTAGGCTCAGTAATCAACAGCGATTTGCTGGCTTCAGTCACATTATTTGGGCTTTTAAGCAGATCAGACATAAGATGATGTAGTGGTACAACAAGTCGGACTGTACAATTAGAAACCTACAGACCTCTCAGCAGACAATTAACGCATCATACTAATGAGAAATTCAAATCATCATTAACAGTATCTTAAAGTGTTACATTTTGTGTTTTCAGTGCTAGCGGAGGGATTTACACATGCATCGAATGCAACGCACACGTGGACGACTTTTTCTCTCATTTCCCAATGGTTTCCAGTTGCGGCGCATGCAAATATCGCACAAGTTGCAAAGTTTCTATCGGGAATCATATGATAAGGTCAGCAAGACCCTGATTTCCATTGATATTTGAGTGACTTTTAGCATCTGCTGACTTTTTTTATGACAAAACTTTCTTTCTTTTTTTAAAAAAAAAAAAAAAAAAAAATCAGATTTCACAGCACCATCACCAAGAACAGATTTTTGAAAATGGATCACAAGAAAAATTCATTGGCCTCAAAGTAAGAGTACTTCTCAAGTTATATTTTCACTTGGCAGTAAATCTGAGTTAAAATAGTAATACAATTTCTTCTTCTGTTTTCAGGTTCACGTTGGTTTGTCTCAACTGTGACCTTCTCGTCGATGCATCACGTGGCGACCTGATGACCAAACATTTAAACGATCGGCCGAATCACGTATGCAAAGTCATAGCTGAGAAAGGTTTGTGTTTGTCTTTCACTACTGCTGGAGTCATGGCCAGTGTTTAGTTTCACACGTTGCTTGAAAAAGTTGTTTCTTGTTTTTAACCCAGCAGATATGAAAGCCAAAGATCGTGTGTGAGTAGAAACCGCTCCCAACATTTACATGTTGTGATTTGTAGTGAATCTCTGAAACACACTGAAGACCTAAAGAAAATGCACTAAATACTTTAAAGGGGCCCCACTCTTTTCAATTTATTAGTTTGCTTTCATGAAAAGTTATCAAAAAAAAAAAAAAAAACAAAAAAAACAAAAAAAAATAAGACAAAAAAGAACAACAAAAAAAAAAACAAAAAACAAAAAAGAAAAAAAAACAAAAAAAAAAAAAAAAAAACAGGGCGAAAAAATGAGGAATTCTACAGTAAATCTGGATGAAACTTGGCACACAGGTACAGTAGGTGTCCCAGAGGGGGGATGTGTTGAAAGTTGACATCAACTACTCAGGATGATTTTTAATGAATTTTGAAAATTTGACCATAATTCATATTGTATTGACTGTATTGATTGAATATAAGTACCCTTTAATTTCTGAGGAATTCTACAGTAAATCTGGATGAAACTTGGCACACAGGTACAGTAGGTGTCCCAGAGAAGGAATCTGTTGAAAGTTGGACATCAACTACTCAGGATGATTTTTAATGAATTTTTGAAAATTGACATAATTCTATTGTATTGACTGTATTGCATGAATAAATTTTCCTTAATTTCTGAGGAATTTTACAGTAAATCTGGATGAAACTTGGCACACAGGTACAGTAGGTGTCAGAAGGAGGGATGTTGAATTTTTGAAATAAACATAATTGTAGTGCATTGACTGTATTGCACTGAATATGAGTTTACTGTGATTTCTGAGTAATATTACAGTAAATCTGGGTAAAAAATGGCCCAGAGGTAAAGTAGGTGTCCGAGAAGAGGATTGTGTTGAAAGCTTGGCATCAACTTTTAAGAATGATTTTTAATGAATTTTTGAATATGCAACCAGACTGTCACGATGGCTGTATTGGGCTGTTCCATTGTAATTTGTGTGCGCGCGTGCGTGTGACTGTTCACGCGCGTGCGTGTGCGCGAGTCTAGGCTTTCAATCAGGATATAAAGCGAAAAG
>NW_024582365.1:3204248-3328450 GCF_018398535.1 Haplochromis burtoni
GCGCTACCGTAAAGACTGGTGTAAAAGCGCAAGGAAATTTATGCGGCGGATAGGAGGCGGCTGGCTTGACCGCGGCTCACAAATGACGGCTCACTTTACCGCAGTGTTCTACCGGCACTCAGCACTATCACTGATGAAATCTATCACTAGAAGCAAGCAGTCTCTTTGCAGTGACCTCAGATTGTGCTGATGATATGTGATGCCCCATTTACCTAAAAATAGGTAATTCAAACATATTTGATGTCGTGGGAAGTGATAAGACATCAAATCAAACAGCTGAAAACAGAAAAACAGGCTATGAGCGCTTGTTTCTGAACTGATAGCAGCAGCACTGATATAGCACTGCCCCCCAGTGGGCATTCAAGAAGCTGCAAGTGGCCTATGTAAAATAAGAGATGTTTTTATACAATTATGTTTTCAATTACTGTAAGTATAAATAGGAAAAAAAATCAAATAAAAGAAACCAATAAGATTTAAATCACACCTTTTGAAATATGACTTGTGAATCAGAGAGTTAAAACTGAGCCAAAGGTATCAGCTGGCAAAAGGATTTATAAGAAATTAAATGTCTGGGTGGACCACAGAGCTTTTAAACCCTAAGTAGCCTCAGGCTTTTCTCTTTGGAGGAACAGACAACAGTAGGCAGATTTATTTTTCATAGAGCATCTTTATAGAAAAACATTTCTTCACATTTTCCAAAAAAAACAAAACAAAAAAAAACAACATTTTTTTGTCTTTGCACTTATTCTCTTTTTTAGGTTATTTATTTTAAGGTAAGGTCCTTTTTTTTTTTTTTTTTTTTTGTAAGTCTACTAAAGTTGAACATTTTTAACATCCATCTGTGTCAAAGGCTCTTGCTGAGTTGCTGGGGCTTGTAGAAGGTGTCTGTTAGAAAACATGGGCGTTCACAGCTGCAACGTTCATCAGAACCGGCTCCGACCTACACCAAGAAAGAAAAACAAGAACTGTTCCCACTCGGGCAGGAAAAGCTTTCCCGCCTGTCAGCCGGGCTCGTTTCCGGCCCACGTTCAGCCTCCAGTCGTCACATCCTTCCACTTCAGCAGCACTCCAGTTTTAGCCTGAAGGCACCTGTGTTAACAGCGCTTTTTGCTTTAGTCGATATGGACTTCAGTTTCTGTTCTATATCCTGCAGTTACCAATTCTAAATCTACAGTCTGTCACACTTCTACAACTACCCAGGCCGCAGCATGACAAGTAGGTCCTACTGTCACCCAGAAACAAACAAAACAAAAAGTACTCCAAAAGTTTACAAAAAAAAAAAAAAAAACTGTAAAAAGAAAAGACAGAAAGGAGATACAGGTGTTATTAACAGCTACTCTGCACATCGCTCTGCTAAGTGTACCACGGGTTCTCTGCTGTGATGATCTACTTCGATACAGTTCACACAAAGAAAGAAAAGCTTTAACACAAAGCCCCGAACAAAAATCTGAACTCACAGATCAACCTTAAGTGTTATTTTTAAAATTGCTCCAATTGATTTTTTGTACTTTTGTGAAAGGTTGAGGTCTTAAAGAACCCGTGGTCTAACATTTAGTCTCTGATTTGATCGTCTCTGAAGCGTGTCAGTGGGGAGAAAAAAAAAGGAAAAAAAAAAAACGTGGCTCAGCTTACTCGTCGCTGTAAGAAACAGCTTACTGACTTCTTCAGATTAGTTTCAGAGTCCCTGTGCCAGAGCTAAACTGAAAATATTAGAGCAATATTTCACTGAAATATCCTGAAACGCGTACCTTCACTCAGAAATCGGGGCTGGGAAACAAAAGCAGAGTCTGAAAGTTTGAGGACAAACAGTCAAATCTTTTTCTCTCTTTTTTTTTTTTTTTAAACACGTCATAAAGACGAGACCCACAAACTCAGTATGTCTACTCATTAGCTACCTTGCATTATAAATATATAAAGTTTAAAAAAGTGCTTATTAAAAGAAACTATAGTGATGTGATAACTTCCAGCAGTGTCATTCTCATTTTTGTTCTTGACCAGCATTAATACGAAATGTCAGGGAGAGCAAAACGGTCGTCCTTCACAGTCCTCCTCCAACACTGACAAGGATTGTCCACAAAAAAAACAAAACAAAACAAAAAAACCCCAAAGAACTGGTCTCCCATTAACATTCATTCAACGTGTACACAAAGATATACGTTTTTGGAAAAGCATAGTTAATACAAAAGGAGACTTCTCAAACTAAAGAGGAGAGTATTGGCCACTGGTAACACACTGCTGCTGCGACCGACTGGAACACAAGACGACAGGTAAAAATTAAAATAACTAGCAATAATTGCACATAACCTTCGAGAGCCAAGATGTCTGATAAGAGGACTTCACAATAAGATGAGTTGCAGGAGGGGTGTGGCACGCTATGGTTTAAATATACTGGATCTGAGGAGAAAAAGCACATTCAAAGAGGCACAGCTGCAAACGGTGCAGCTGTGTCCTTAAAAGTGCCGCTCTCATCCCACGTCACCGGCTGCGCTTCAGATGTCTTCATCCTCTTGTTTCCGGGTCTCTCTGTACCGGCGAAGAGTTTTAATGACGTGCCTCTACATCCTCTTAGGCAATCATGTACTGAGTGATGGCTCTCAGCGCGTACAGCAGCTCCGCCTGCAGCCGGGCCTCCATGATTAGTAAGTTTATGTGTATCTGAGGAGAGAAAAAACTAAACATTAACACCGAGGGCTGATGCTAGTGATAAGTAACAGTTTCTGGGAATGTGTTGAGTGGACAGGTTGATGTGACGGGGAATGCGCACATTTGTTGGAGTTATGCTTGTAGTTCAAATCTGTGCTGTAGGGGGCGCCAGTATTACTCCCTGGTTTGAACATGTAAACCATGAGCCACAATGGATTTCATCCTTCTGCACTTTCTCCCTGCTTTCCCGCTAAAAGCTAAAAATATATTTAAAAATCTACACTGCAGATACACCATAACCCTACACCCTGACATCCACCTGCAACATCCTGCAACTTTAATGGCCTGTTCAGTACTCTTGTTTCCAGCTCTTCAGTTGGTTCAGAAAAAAGCTGGCAGAAAAAGTGCTGAACTGACCAGCTTGGAGAGAGAAATCCCAGAGCAATGCAGGCACACCAGTACGAGCATAAAATACCTGAACTGGAACTGAAGAAGCTTCTCGGATGAGAGGTGAAACATCTTCAAGAAACTTAAGTCGCTTTCTTTTTAAGCTCCTTAGACCAAGTATAAACCTGTATCAATGTGGCTAGAGTCAATGCAGTTCTTTTCCCATCTGATTTTAGCGTTTCTTGGTTTAGTTTTAGTTGATAATGACCTCAGTTCAAAAGCGAAAGCTCTGCTGATCCTGCCAGATCCTTGTTTTCCTGCATTTGTGCCAAATTAAATATTGCGGCTCTCACTTCTAGCGTCATACGTTGTTTGCAGACATGACAACTTTCTTCGTAACACGAAAAATAGTCTTACCCGTTCTGAAGTCTTAAGTGGAGTCCATCTCAGCGGACACACTGGAGTTTTGGTGGAGTCCGGAAAACAGGCCACAGCCTTGACGTACAGCTTCAAATCTCGCTCCAGCAACTGGTTCACTTCACCGTAATCGTAATCATCGTAGCTGCGACCAAAACCAAACACAACTTTAACTATTGAACACACACACACAAAAAAGCAGGTTTCTGTATGTCTCCTGTATTTATTTATTTTTTTATTGTTTCGGCACGAAGTGGCAGCCTCACCGTATTCCTAACACACAGTGGATGTAATTCCAGATCGCCCTCTTCAGGTCGTCACTGTGCAATGAGGAGAGGGTGGCTACGCTCCTGAACCGGTCATCCAGGAGGTGCCCAATGTCAGAATACAATCTGTTGACTAAGGAGAAGCCGTGATCTTCCCAGGAATAGTCCTAGAGGGAAAAAAGGGGTCACATGAGTTTTCCTCATTGTGAGGAGTTCTGAAAATTGCAGTCAAATAGAAGAACATAACATTTTTTTCCTCGTGATTGATGCCAAACCATTAATCTATAGAGCTTAAGTAGTAAATATTTGAAACTACTTTTCAGCATTAGTAATGCTTTTATTTGCTCTACTTTTGTTTTATTATGATCCCCTAAGGCTAGCCCCACCAATCTATGTACCATGCTGTTCTTCATTTTGTGGTTTTTAGAGGCATTCATTTGTAAAATGATCCAAAAGCGTTGCAGAATATGATTTTGTTATGATTCTTCAAGATTTCTCCCAGATATGTACTAAGTCCTATCTCCACACAGAAAGATCCTGGCCAGATGATAGAAACCCAGGCCCGTCTTGCTCTGAGGCAACAGTCAACTGTGTCACCGTGCCGCTTCCCATCAGAGAATTATGCCTTCTGCGATACATTTATTAGCGGACATCACCTTCGCTTTGTTTTCAGTGTTTAGTAACTGCTAAACTACAAGCTTCGGGCTCTTCCTGCCATGTGCTTCCTGAGCAGCTGCCTCACAAGCCAGGTCTCTATTGTGGTGGTCCTCAACATCTTTCAGCCGCCCCTACAGAGAGGACATGATGCCACTAACAAGCACAAATGGAGGACAAGTTAAATGATGCCATTTGGGGGCAGCTTGAGCTGTGGGATTTAGCTTTTATAGTGAAAGTAGGAAAAAAAGTAGAGGACTTGGAGAAAAGAGACTCCTAGCTCTCTGTTGTACTGTTTCTTCTCCTGTTAACAAATACAGATTTTCTGGTAATTTACACAAAACTTACATTTCTAAAAGCTCTTATATCTATTTTCATTTTATATTGTGCCTTATGAACTGGACCATGATTAAGAAAACGCATCTAATTAAAATATGAAGGGGAAAAAACTTCAGCTCACACCTTGTTAGTTATTCATCTCCTGTTGGTCTGTGAGCCAAAGCAGTGTGTTAAAATGTCAAAGAAAGTACTGATTAACTCACTCTGCCTCGGGCTGCCTGATACCAAATTTACATGTTAATTTGGCTACCAGCATCTCAAAGTGCTTCAGACTGTGGCACAGATGCACTTCAGCAGTGGAGAGTAATAAAACTGTGCTAATGTCTTTAATAGACACCAGCCAGACAATCGGAAACTCAGAACAAAAAACAAAACCCTACACATAATCACACTGACACGTTCACTGCTATAAAGACACTCACCTGAACTCTGAACACTTGGAAGTGGTCCTCCTCCTTGCGCGCAAACTCCTGATAGCAAAAGTCAGGGTCTGTGATAAAACGCGAAGGATCTGCGAGGCATATCATCTCCTCCTCCTCCTCCATGTCTTTAAAAGAAATGATGAAAGCAAAGGAGATGATGAGGCTAAGTAAGGAGTGGTAAACGCTCAGGTTTCACACTGTGCGACTTCACTAACGCTCAAGGAGTGAGTTGGAATGTCTCGGTGGAGTTACCTGTCTGCTGGAGTGTTTGCTTTTCACGCTCTTCCTGGGACTTCTGGATCCTCTCCTTCAGACACGTCACATCACCACTTGAGTCCAGAGACTGCCGATAAAAAGTATCTCATCAAGTTTGATATATTAAAGCAACTGCTAAGGGTACAGAAATAATCGAATTGCGTATGCAACATCAGAAAATATCCAACTGAATTTGATGATATTTATCAAAGGAAAAATACTGAACAAATTAATCGGTCATTTTACACTATTAAACATTTTTTCCAATCCTTATTATATGATGTAAGGCCAGTGAAATAAAAAAAATACACTCCTAAAATACATTTTCATCTGGTAAAACTGGTGATATTTACTTTGGCTATCTTGGCCTTTTTCTTCTTATTCCTTTCCACAAGCACCAGTGGGTTGAGTGACACCAGTATTGCACATATTGGTCCCTTTTTTAAAGCTATTCTAACTATTTATGAACTAATTTCAGTTTATAGCTTCAGATATGTATATAAGTATATTTTTACCCGTCGTCGTGTTATGTGTTCGGAGGGAGTGGCGAGGGACTGAGGCACATTGGTGTTGCCGTTGGCAGCGTCACAGGGGCAGAAGGTCGGCGGAGTACCGTTGGGAGATTTGGAGGAGAGAGGGACAAAGTCTGCGTCTGTGTCGCATCCAAACACAAAGCTGCAGAGGGAGTGGCAGTGGGCCAGGATCACCACGGCCTGCACCAGCTCAGCCAGTGACCAGCACTGCTCGCCCGCCTTCAGCAGCGTCTGGAGAGCAGAGGCAAAAACAAACACACATTTAGAACGAGGAAATGAAATAAAACAAAGCATCCAAGCATTTTTTTTTTTTTTTTTAAATACTTATGTAAATGTTACATTTTATCCGTGGTCTGTCTTTGCTGTACCTGGATATGCGAGCAGGCGGTGAGCCAGGGTTGGTGGGCCAGCACTTTGTTAATGTTGTCAAGGAGCCGAAGGCGAAGGGGTGCCGCCTCCAAACCCTGCAACCACTTGGGATCCCCGCCCACCCTCAGAAAATGCGCTGAGTGCAGGTACACCAGGTAGTTGCAGTGATGACGTGCTGCAGCCTGTTAGTCACAGGAACAAAGACGAAAACTCAAGAAAAAAAAAAAAAAGCTTTGTGTATGTTTGGCTGCATGATGACAGCTGGTGAGGGGTTTGGATGTATACTAGAGAGAAAAGCCAGGTCACTAACCATGATGGCGATGTAATGGCGGTATGGCAGCGGCAGGGGGCCATCCATGTGCAGGATGTAATGCTGTGTGCGCAGGAAGCTCTCCAGGTACTGAGGGTGAGACGCCATCTGCTGGGACACGGCATCTACACTCCCCCTGCTGACCAGCAGTGACACTCGCTCCTTCTCACCATTCACCATCATCTGCAGAAACAACGACAAGGACGAGAGAGACAGTTGGTTTCTGGAAGAGGGACCTTAAAACCATATTGTACCATAAGATATAGTTCTCCCATTTTGTGGGAAATAGCTATAATGGCTGAAACAAAGTGCTGACAGAAGGAAAAAAAAAAAAATGAGAACATTAATGGCTGTGAAAAATCTTAAAATTATGCTGGATGAAGCTGCTCTGAACTACACCACTGTAAATCCAAAATCTTTGGCGGAGTTTGGACGTCACTAAAGAGCGACTTTGACATTTTACAGACAAAGCAATCAGTTAATCCACAATGGGAACACATTTTATTATTTAAAACTGGCAATAAATAAATATATGGGACAAAAAATAAAAATAATTCAGTAACCCGAGGATGACTTTCTTTTGGAGTAATCGTTAGATCTGTAGGAAAAAACAGGCTAGACTTCCGTGTCCGTGACATGGACCGAACTTGTTTTTCCCCCCCATAAATCAGCTGAAAGAAAAACAGCCTTGGGAAAACAGCAGTGATACAGGCGCCACTGGCAAGTGAGCGCATTCCTTGCATTATTCCTTCTCCAAATAAAACAAGCAAACAACAGTAGCTCAGCTGAGAGCTTGTCAGACAAACAGACACCATGGCAGGTTGGCTGCAGCAGGGCCAGATGCTTCCTAGTTCAACACCACTTCATTATTATCAAACACAGAAGCAGCACTGTGGATTTTTTTTTTCTTCCAAAGGTACTTCTACTTCTGTGAAATGAAAATGGACAGCAGCCTGCTAAAACTACAGGGGGGAAAAAAAAAACACCCATGTTTTCCTTAGAAAAGGGGATTTACATGCTGGGAGGAAGCACAGACGAAGCAACTAATGTGAAAGTTGAGCTTAAGAGGCCTTGAAGAGGGAAGCTCATGAGCAGCAGCAGCAGCAAAGAAATTCATAAGCCCTAACAGACAAACAAGGGAGCGACTGGGCTCAGGAGCCAGAGGCCAAGAGAAACAGACCCATGCGGAGAGGGGAGCTGGATCGCCCTCATGGGCACAGCCTCTGTCACCATCTTACAATCGGTTCTAGGAAAAGGTGTTTGGGAACTCAGCCATGAGCAGGAATCAGCTCCACTGTATGTGAAACCCGAGTGTGGACGGCACTCATCAAAGCCAAATGTTTCACTCCAGTTTGGCAAAGACTTCTCCCTTTAACAGCTGAACGTCTGTCAAGGATTACTACTGTCCTGTCAAATCACAGACGCCTCAGCTTATGTCACAGATAGTCGTAGCAAATGGCGACTAGAAGGACTCGCTGCTTAATTTTAGCCTTGTACAGATCTTTGGTATTCAGCTCCATGTGGTATTTCACTTCTCCCTGCAGTCGACCAGGGTTTCCTCCTGATCCTGAAGGAGGCTCCACCTCTTGACCTATTATAGACTCCATGCTCAGATCTTAAAAAACATGTCAAGACAGCACAGATTTAACAAACGTCACACTGAGACTGACTTATTTGTATAAACTACGAGTTATTTTAACTCTAAGGAGAATGCAAGGGAATAAAATGAGCTGGCAGTGAATAACGCAAGCTTAGATGCAAACCCTGACCCTCATTTATCTGTCATCATACATGAGAAATGGTTTGAATGGGAATGTAGAGTGCACAGGTGCCTGCCAATCAAAACCTGACAAGAGCACATTCACAAGAGTAGGTCTGATTAGTATGCTGAGCTGCAGAATCTAGGTTACAGCTCCATCAAAGCACTAACTGGCTCGATGGGGCCTGCACCGCGAAGAAAACACACCAGTCAAATAATTAACATGTAAGGAGATCTGCGCCTGTTTTTTTTCCTAGTCTTTTCATTCCGGCATGAAATGGACTCCAACATAGATCGATCATACTTTTAGGCAAATACAAAAAACAATGACCAAGATGTGCAAGCACAGAAAACTTCTTTATAGGACTAATTATTTTCCAAGTAATTTTGCTGGACAATATAAAAGATGTACTGTTGTGACTTTTTGAAATATTGCCAACTCAGTGAACAGATAAAGTACCCACTGGGGACACTAAAGTTGCTAAAATTACTGTTTTATATTATTATGCACTAGTACCTGCGATGAAAGAGGAATGCTGCCTCAAGTGTATACCCTTCTCCCTCACAGTTCATATTACATAAATCAGATATAAGAAAGTGAGACACCATTTCATCAGGAACAAGCTGGAAAGGGCTCAGGATGGGTTAGGATTATGATGGAGGAGAGCACAGAGGCTACAAAATAACTTGGAGCTGTGGCTGCTGCTATTTGGAAGTTTTTCAGTATATTACAAAAAACCCCAAAAACAAAATCTTGTTCTGACCCCTCAGACTGTGCACGAGGCTCAGCAAGCTCAGCCACACCATAGACAGTATAAAATAGGAATGTAAGGCAGCCGATTGTTTGGCGTTTTAAAACCAGATTATATGAGCAGGAGACTGACTGTGGCAGCAAGCCTCACAATTTCTCAATCACAACTTGTCAACCAATGAACATATCCTGGATTATCCTTTTAACACTTAAAATGACCAAAATTTATGAATCAGCTCTAATGATTTAGAGGGTCCAAGGGCTGTTTTCCAATCCATTTCTATAGGACCGTTAATCTTTTTACAACACTGTCAGCTGTGAGAAAGAATGCACTGGCTTCTCGTTTTAGAGCCTGAAGCCATCTCCATGTTTGTGTATCTCCACCTGTGTGCTTGGGTGTGATTTTATATTTTAAATACTCCCATGAGAAAAATAAGCAACTGTAAACATATATAAAAGGGAAAGTATTTCAAATCAGAGATGGGTATGGTTAACAGTTAAACACCAGTCTACAATCCCATCAACATTATGACAAACCCTCGGCAAAATAGGAAACTAACCCTGAAAATGGCACTGACACTCACCCTGCTGATGCATCTTTTCTCGGTGTGATTACTTCAGTAAAAAGGTTACCGTTAGAGAAGTCAAAGCCAAAATTAAGGACTTGTGCAAAGAACTAAAAACCCACAGTGCTAAGCAGTATTGTCAAATTTTAGCAAACACCCTGCATTCGTCATCACACAGAAAAATACTGACAACACTCATAGAAACACACAGAAATCAGAAAAAGCAACCCTCTAATTGTCATATTCTGTTAATTTTCAAATCTGAAGTAAAATAAGCAACAAACCTACTCTTTTAGAGACTGAGGAGATGGGATTTGCCATCACATAATCAAAGAGGAAATTGGTATTTTGCAAATTTTCAAACATGTCTGGACAAATACAAGGTAATAAGTCAAACTGAAACAGGAACTACAGTGGATGTGAAGGCATTCAGAAAGCAGGAAATGACACATCCTACAGGTTTATGGTGTCTGTTGAGCACACAGAAGCAGAAATCAAATAGAAAACAAAGAGTTTACAGTATGCTCATCAATACATTTCATTTCAAAAATCCTAAATTTTGCTATTTTTTCATGTCCTAGTTCTGTCTTGAAAGTGATCTATCTTTATCCAAACTAATCAACATTTTCTGATTTATATGCGCTGTGGGAAAAGCTTTAGGCAGATGTATTATTGTCCCAATACCCAGCTTTATTGTTATTGCCTGATAACAACCCAGAGAAGCTGCACATAGCTTTGACAAGGCGATACACTCCTTACTGGCCACCCACATGAACACAAAAAAAAAAAAATTGCACTGAAAGAAGAGAGAAAAAAGGGTAAGTAAGGGTGGGTGGTCATATAAAGCAGCATCATGTCTGCAACTGTGTATGCTATTACAAAGCATATTGTGGTTTCACATGTACACTCGGAAGCCTATCAATTCAGCTTACAGTACACGCAAAAACAAAGCAATTTTTTGTAGTCAAAAACAGGCCTGAGGGGGTGACATTAGAGCGTTGCTGTATTCAAATCACAAGATGCAGTCAAACTTGTGGCTTGCCTGCAAAATATTAACATAAACAACCCACAGTAGGGCCTGCTGTGAAAGAAAAAGATTCACAGGTGCAGATCATTTGACATTCAAAAGAAATCTCCTTTTTCCTCAACACGGGAGAGGACAGATAATTTGTGTATTGATCAGAGAGGACTACGGATGAAATGAAAAACAGGGATGACGTCACCGAGAGGAGGAAAGGTAAAGGGAGACAAAGACAGGCTTTGATAGCTGGCTGACAAACAAGCAAGGCTAGGAAGGAGAGCGCTGGACTAAGATGACACACAAAGAGAGGAAAATTACACCAGCAGCCGCTTCAGTGTGTTGGTGCGTGGTGGGCTGCAGGAGGGGGCTGCTGCAGATATAGGAGAAGGACATTCAATCTGCATTCCTTACTGAGTCTGGAAGGGGTTCAACCTCATCATGCGCCCACCTTTATCACCAGAAGAAGCAGCTTGGGGGGGTGGGGAGGTGTTGCTCTTGCAACCTGAACTTGGGGAGTAGTGCAAAACAAACCAGCTGCAGCCAAGATTGGAAAAGGAGAAGGAAGGGAAAGAAGCTGGAGCTTCACATACAACACAACCAAGATAAACAAAACACTGTGCTGCAGGATGATTGGGGGGGGGGAACAAAGGCGAGCATACATACTGCACATGAATGATGGGACCTGTCAGAAAACATGGCATGCAGGTAGAGCAAGGACACTGTAGGGGTAGAAAAGACTTTCCCTGATAATTAGGTCTCACAAACAAGCAAAAGGTTTAAGGTTATCAAATCAAAAGGCAAATGCACGGCCAGTATATATTGCTTATCGTTTGTCTCCAGTTGCAGCAAATTTATGTAAAAGTATAGCAGCAGTTAAAAAAAAAAGCAAAAAAAAAAAAAAGCAGCGCATATTAGTCTTTAAACACAAAGTAGCTGCTCACATTCCTGCTTGTTTTGTTCCATTTCTGGACCTCTAATCTGCAGCAAATACGTCTCTTTCGGGCTACAACTTGGGACAGCGCCCCCCTTTTGTTGTGAAGTGGAAAAACACCGGCAGAGGAGAAAAACAACTTTGATTGGCAGTCCAGTTGAAGCCAGCAAAAAACAGCACAATAAAAAAAAAAAGTTGCCAACATTTAGAGGCACCGCAAGCGACAAAAACCGCACAATGCCCGTCAATCCTTGAGGATTAGGTATGTCTACACGCTGAATGTGTCCTGCAAAACCCGTGCTTGTGTGTTATTTAGGAGTAAATATATGGTGCTGCATTACTTCACAGCCACTTCTCTCCCCAAACCTTCAGATGATGTCATCGTCACCTGCAGCTTTCTCCTCACACTGCACCGTCTTATCGGGCTCTTAGTGCACGGACACATTAATAATCCGCAAAAGCGAAGCCAAATTTAACACAAATATTAAAAGGAAGCGTTTAAATCTTCTCCCTCCTGTGGCAGAACAAAGGCAGAGCCGTCATCTCGCAGTTTGTGCGGTTAGGGTAATGTGTTCGGGCCTGGTTTTATTTACAGAAAAAAACCCAAAAAGAGAAACAGGTAAATTTGTAGCTTTTATCGGTCAAAATTAAGCGTTAAAACAGCGAGAAAGCGCTGCAAGCTTTACGTGACGCTTTAACGGCTGGAGATGGAAACCGAGCTCAGTGCGGTCCTAACCCCCATATTCAACCACTAAAACCCCACTTCTCCGCCGTCAAAATGTCATCTAAGTCAAACTAGTTTTCTTTGTGAACTGTTAAGCGTTAGCGAGCTACAACGTAAGTTTGCTGCGACTGTTTTTTTCCCCTTTTGTTGGTCGCTAATGTTAGCCAACCGTTCGTTAAAAACTTTGAAAAACAGTTAAATCACCTCGTTTTAAGCTTTAAAAGGCATTGAGAGTGAATTCAAGAGCTGCCAAAAAAGGAGATGTTTTCTTTGATATAAATGATCCCTTAGGCAAATGAATGAACGCTACTGAGTTAGCCGCTATTAGCTTCAATTGTCCTAAAACTTACCCCCCTCCCCCTTCTCTGTCGAAATTCAGCTAACCTTATAACCTACCTGTTTCTGGACTCGCTGGCACTGGGTTCTCAGGGGGTACTCCATTTTATTCGTACAGAAGATCATTTTCCAAAAAAGTGTGCTATTTCATGGATGCGGCTACGTCCTTTCTTGGTGCTTTACCAGCTAGCTAACAAAGGCAGAAAGCCGCTGCTGGCTTCAGTCAGTCTGTAGCTGCAGACCGGACTGAGACGAAAACCTTCCTGCAGCTGAGCTGACAGCTCCAGTAACAGTGCGTCCAATCAGAGCGCAGGGGGGCGGAGCTCCAAATGCTAATGAACATCTGCAAACAACCGAGCAGAGAGAGGCGAAAACAGGCCGGGCAGACCGCGGGGCTGGACTACTAACTTACCCCGGGACGGGAAAGTTACTAGGAAGGAGCACTCCGTGTTATTTTAGCTGCCACTAAAGACTTCAAGAACGCACAGGTTCCCCTCCCCCAACTTTATTTTCATCAACATCATAAACAGAACTGCAAAAAAAGTCCACAGATGAAAGAAAAAGAGACAAACAAGGAGAAGAAAAAGCAAACAAGAGAACAAACAAAACACTATACTAAACACGATTATATGTAATAATGCCAGGGTGGAAATTAGATGCATCCTAATTCTTTGTCTTAACTGCTTATCCATTTCAGAGGATTAGTGAGGAGGAAGTGAAGGTAGCTATGAAGATGATGAAGAGTAGAAATGCAACTGAATGCCTGTAGAAGTGTGGAGATGTCTAGGGGAGAGGGACTTTTTAACCAGATTTGTTAACGCAATCTTGAAGAATGAGGAAAGGAGAAGTGTGCTGGTGCCAATTTTTAAAGAACAAGGGTGATGTGCAGAGTTGTAGCAACACTTAAGCCATGAAGCTGTGGGGAAAGGTGTTAAAGTTAGGTTTAGAAAAGAGACACTGGGATTAGCGATGCCAAGAGGGCACATACAGATGTGATGTTTGTTTTGAGATTTTTGATGGAGAAGTGTAGAGGAGCTCAGGAGCTGGACTGTGTCTTTGTGGGTCTAGAGAAAGGGTATGATCAATACCAAGAGTGGAGGGGCAGAGAAGCACGTGAGGGTGGTGCAGGGTATGTATAACGACAGCAAGACAGTGGTGAGGTGTGCAGCTGGAGTGACAGATGGCTTCAAGGTGAGGGTGGGATTACATCATGGATCACCATTGAGGCCCTAATTGTTTGCAGTGATGGTGGACAAATGAGGCCAGAATGGAGTCTCTGTGGACTCTGATGTCTGCAGATGACTTCGTGATCTGTAGTGAGAGTAGAGAAGAGGTGGAAGAGGTATGCTCTGGATAGAAGAGGAATGAAACTCAGTAGAAGCAAGAAATGACACGTGTGTATGAGAGGGAGACAGGTTTAACACTGAAGCTAGAAAGAGCAGAGGTAGTGAAGGCGGACGAGTTTAAATACCTGGAGTCAACCATCCAAAGCAACAGATGGGGCACAAGAGAGGTGAAGTTGAGAGTGCAGAGAGGGTAGAGAAGAGTGTCAGGCATGATTTGTGACAGAAGTAGAGCAGGTTTGTACAGCAAGAAGGTCAGGATAGGTTCTTTTCAACTTATTTTGGGTAAAGTAAAATATATTTTTTATCTTGGCATTGTTTATAAAGGTAGCTATACCTGTTCAAAATAGTGTGTTTATGGTAGAAAAACAGATGAGAAATACTTTTATTTTCCAGCCCACAAAAGACACATTTACAGTCTTATTAATAAATCTTCACCTTTAAAACAGTATTTTGTACTGTAACAGCACTTCTTGGTATATCACTGAAAATGACTGTGGGTAGGCAGGTTCCCACTTTTGACATTTTGCTTGGTGTAGACAGCCCCTGCCCACACTGGCTGAGGTTATGATGGTTAACTAAATTTAAACATAAAAACTCAAGCAACTGTGAGAAAACAAGCAAAAAAAAAAACATTTTAGTAAATTCAAATCAAATTAACAGTAGACGGTAGTTTGGGGGGGAACTATCGAATCTATAGTGTGAACCTTTGAAATGAACTAAGGTGAAATAAAACATTTTTTTAACAACATAAGTGAAAATAAATGTCATCCAGGAAACTGAAACTACACTGATTTTAAAGCAGAAGTTAACAAACATACAAAATAATCCCAAGTCTGTGTAGTAGGTATGTTTAGGTCAGGTTAAGTGATGTAGTTGTTGTCCGTGTAGTAGTCTACCACAGGTTCCTATGTTTGGGAAAAGTCCTCTGTCATCTGATTTATCATCAGTTCTTCTCTTATATATTTATTGTTAGACAAAAGAAGCTCTTAGCATGACACCCACAACGTAGTTAGTTGTAGTTTGCTCTAAGGCATCGGCTATAAATACACCCTTGTCTTGGTAGTTTTGATATAAATCTAATATGATATTAATCTGATACCTGGAGTTTAAAAAAGGAGCATTTCCAGCTTTTGCATGTGAAAGTTATTCAGTTAGTCTGCTTTCAGGTTAGAGATTAGGAGGTGAGTTGATTTTAGGCTTGCATTGTATATGCAGAGATATAAAGACACCCTGGCCTCATGTTTTGTTTTGTTTTTCAAGCAGGGGCTGTTCATGCCTTGCTCTTGATTTCCTGTTTACTGACATTAACAGGCATTTTCATTAAGACTGCAAAGGCTGCTAAAAGACTGCGAAAAAAACACTCCATCCAAGTTTTCAACACAGGTTTTCTGGTTTTCTCACCATTCCTCCTTTAGAGACACCAGTAATTTTCCTTGTGACTAATCACAAGGACTGATCATCATGTCTGATAATCAGTCTTCTCAGTTAATGGCACAATATACAATGTTATTTTAGACCACATGTGATTTATACTTCCATAAAGAAATGAGGCTCCTAGTTTTGGTTTAGGGAAAGAGGCTGACTAGCTTGTGCAGAGCTCCAACCTCAACCTCAAGCTAACCACGGGGATTTACAGGATTTAAATAGGGGGAGAAAGAATCAGTGTATGTGGGGGTGTATATGAAATCAGGAGATTATATCAGGGGAAAAAATACCCTACTAAATCATCTGATAATTCATTGAGTAATCCTGGATAGACCTCAGAAGACGCTGCATGAGGAGACATTGCTGTCTTGTAACAATAAGCTGCTACAATAAAGCAGAAGATTTAACTGTGACTTAATGCATTCTGGTTAGACATAGGCAATATAAAAGATGGACGTAGCTTCAGGGTTTCAGGGTGAAATGCCTGACATCTGCAAGGGCGACTTCTGTGGATCCAAAAAGATTTTTGGCTGTTTGTCTGTTTTAACTGCCCCACATCTTTATGGGCTCTGTTGCTTCACGTCACACTGAATAAATTGTGAATTTAATGTTGTAAATTATGATCATTATTAACTCATTCACTGCCATTGACGTCTATAGCCGTCAATTGCAGTGAATGAGTCAATGGGTTTAACTCATTCACTGCCAATGGCTGGCAGTGAATGAGTTAAAAAGGAGGATTATTCAGAACATGCTCACAGACTAAAGGTTTGTCAGTTACAGTCAAATCCACCCTTGCTTCGTCACATCTGGTCTCAAATCTCCACGATGCCGACAGCATAATTGCTCCGCTTGAGCCTTCATAAAGAGGATTTCATGTCTCTAGCCATACATACTGAAAGATTTCGGGCATGCAACCTATGCAGATGTCCTTGCGTGTAGTCCCAAAAAACTGCTGTGCATAGCCTGACAGTGGTAATGCTGTGTGTTGGGCAGAATGAAAAGCACAGGCAGTGTGGCCCAGGGGGCAGGTTTCATTATTTCTAACACTTAGTTTCACTTCTCCAGGGCAGCAGCTAAGCAAAATGACCAACAACAACAAAAACACAAACACAAACAAAGAGAAGCCCACGGATCACACATTTTTGGCCATGAACCCTGGAGGGAGTAAACAGCTACAGCAGGGGAGACAACAGTTTGCAAAGCCCATCATCGAACCAACACACAACCATATCGGCCCTCTACCAGGACCGATGGGTGCTGTCACAGTGGCCTCATCCGTCCTTTATGCTTCTCCATCTCTAAAAATGCTTTATTATTTCGAATGGTAATAAAGAACAGTGTCTCACACAAATGATGGCAGTGGACTGAACTACCAGTTTCGAAAACTTTAACTTGATTGTTTTTGATAAATAGTTGTATTCACAGAGTTCCACTGAGGGGGACCTTTTTCCAGAAAAAGGGAATCTCCCTTTTACCCCTGTAATTTCCCCCTATGGCTGCATTGGCACAGCAACACAATTAAATGAAACAATCAAATTTCAAAATTTGATCGTAGCAACACCATTACAGCTAACGCACTCATTTTACATAATTCAAAAATCTTGTGTAAAATCTTCATGGAAGGATGTGGTAGGAATACTGGCACAAGATGTTTAGCAGCTACACAGACACGTAATATTCCACAGTGTACTGTGTCTAGCCATTAACCAACTGGTATGGCAACATTACCAAACTGGATAATTCCACTAAAGCTGAAGCAACAGAGCCAGTGCAACTAAGATGGATGGATCAATTACTGACTTTTCAAAGCCACAAGGGGAAGTTGAAATAAAACCACACATCCGATTAAACAGCTGAGCTTCATAAAATGTGGCTTATCTCCAACAAGTCTGTAAGTCACGCAAAACTTTGCAGAGGAGACGGTAAAATCTCAATCATCTCGCTGTCACACAGTGAATCAGTTAAAAGGAATGATCTGATGTAGCACACAACCATCACTGATTCAAGTTCCTCTTGCCATGTGATATCCACAACTGACCACTGCATTCAGAGCTGTTTGACTGACCCTCAGCGTTGACCCAGCTGTTACTTTTTGTATGGATGTATTCAGTCCACTCAGAATGAGCCATTTGTGTATCAGAGAGCTTACTGCTATACTTCAAATCCAGTTGCTTTCTGCTTGCAGGAGTCATAACTTTCACTAACATTACAAGCACTTCATTTCTATTAAGAATTTAGTAACATTAAAGTAATATTTCCCAATTTCCAACTTGTAAACATATAAAAGAGTGCACAAAACACAAGAAAAGAAACCATATAAATATGCAAAAGATTGCTTATAACCACATATTTCCTTGCTATGAGTTGATGTGTTTGTAAAACAAATTTGCTGAATAACTAGATTTTCTTTAAATCTGAAAACTGGAATTCCTGGCACGCCAGTTTTAAGAGAGTGTGGGGGAGTATACAGGGCCATTAAGCAACATGAAGGCATTGTTGCCACAGCCATGACTCATCAAACATTACCACACAACAGCTTTACTAACTTTAGTCAGTTCATCTCTATTAGATTAATCCGCAGTTTGCACAAACATCATGTGAATCTAATTGTGTGCCAGACAGAAGCAGTCCAAACTGGAGCTGAATTAAATAAAGAAAGAAAAAAAGTAAAACGCCTGAGAGGTCATTTAGACTGAGGAGGTTTTTCAGTCAGACATTAACCCTCACATAATGAAGCTATTCGATGAGTGAAATGACCCAGTGGGTTCATAATGACCCACATTATATGGCTCTATTTGTGTTTATCATGCCTACACTGTTTATTGTATCTATGACAGATATTCTAAAATGCTCCAGTATAATTAATTGTAGGTTTCAATTGCTTAAAAAAAAAAAAAGAAGTTAACCTGAGCTGTTTTCATCATCACTTGGGCCATAAAGTATCTGCCTTGAGGCACTGGCAGGAGTACCTTTTGGTGCTGTGAGCCTGTTACCCATGATTCAATCAAAAACTGTTAGCCAGGTACTTCTAAATATATGTGTGTGGTATCAGTGACTTGAAGGTTAAGAATAGTAATAGATTTAAATAACATTTGACGGGGAAATTAAAATACAGAAGAGCCCAAGTGTACATACTGGCCACTCTATTAGGTACATCTTCCTAGAACTGGGTTGGACATCCTTTTGCATTTAGAACTGGCTTAATTCTTCATTGCACAGATTCAACAAGGAGCTGGAGACATTCCTGAGAGATGTTGGTCCATATTGACACAATAGCATCACAAAGTCGTTTCAGCTGTACATCCGTGATGGGACTGTGAAGGCCATTTGAGTGAAATTGTCACATTCTTGAATTGTCACTTTCAAGAAGCCCGTTTGAGAAAATTTGAGCTTTCTGATATGGTGCGTTATCCTCCAGGAAGCAGCCATCAGAAGATGGGCACACTGTGATCATAAAGAAATGATATTCAAGAAGGCTGTGGGATTTAGACGATGCTCAGTCGGTACTCAGAGCCCAAATAGTGCCAAAAAATATCTCCGACGCCATTATAACATCACCACTAGCCTGAGTTGCTAATATGAGGAAGGAGGAATCCATTTTTTTTGTGTCATTTACAACAAATTTTGACCCCATCATCTAAAAACCACAGCAGGATCTTCTACTGGCCAGTACCCAGTGTGGTCTTCTGCTGCTGTGGTCCATCTGCTTCAAGGTTTGAAATACATTCAGAGCTTTCTTGTGCATGTGCATTCTTATGATCTTGAAGCAATGTGGCCACTCTTCTCTGACATCAGCAAGGCATTTTCACCCAGAGAACTGCCATCCACTGGATATTTTCTCTTTTCAGACCATTCTTGGTAAAACCTACAGATGGCTGTGTGAGAAATAATCCTAGCAGAGCAGCAGTCTGTGAAATACTCAGAACACCCTTTCGCTCATGCCACATTCAAAGTCCCCTATATCACCTTTCTTTCTCATTCTGATAGTTTGAACTTCAGCAGGTTGTCTTGATCATGTCTACATGACTAAACGGACTAAGAAGATTCCCTGTGATTGGATCATTAGAAATCTGCATTAATAAGAGGTTTAAGGTGTACCTAATGAATTTGGCATAAGTGTATCTATGTATGGAAAGCAGCTTTAAATTCAAGTAATAACTCAGATTGCATGTTGTGCCTTGTGGCTTCTATTCAGTTAGATCTGATTTCGGGTTGTAACACCAAATATAGCCTGTCACTAATGTGTTTTGAGTACTTGCCTATATGAAGTTCGCTGTGTCATTATGTGGTGTCATCCCATCATTTATATTTCTTTTCATTTGTCATATCAAAGCAATTATTTATTTAATTAAGCTGATGACGATATAAGAACCACCTGGTTTATAGAATTCGAGTCTATGAATATACTTCCTTTAGCACCTTCCTCAGAAGCAGCTGTGACACACTTGATTGGTGAAAAAAAAAAAGCTACACTATAACCCGAGTTCCTTTCAGAGCAAGTCCTGCGCTTCCACTGAAATTCGTCTAGAAACAACGACCAGGGACTTTCCTGAGAAGAAAATCTGCCGTGTTCGGGTTCACTCCTCCTATACGAAAATCTGAAACTGAAACTGATTTAAAAGCCATCTATACTTGTGGAAATATGGGAAGTTAACAATAAATGACAATCATTCGGACATGAACAGGTTTAATCTGCGACTTGGTGAAACATTAGCAGCTTATCAGTTGTTGCTCTCCAGCGTCTGTGGTCACAGTGGACTGAAATACTTCCTGTTGTGACTTTAAACACTGTCAAGAGGCTGAAGAGCCAAATCTGCGACGTGCTGCCTCTCACCAATCATTTCCTGTTTAGCAAACCATTGTCTCGATGAAGAAATGAAGACTCAGCAGTGCATGACCAGTATTCACACTTTTCCTCTATTTCAAAGATATTGCGTGAAATACAGGAGCCAGATCACCCTTGTAGGGATGGTCATTACTTGCAGTGACGCAGCACAGAAACTGATGTAACCTTTCTTCCCTGTGTAGCAATTCACTGAAGGCCAAATCGTCTAAATTGTGATATTTTCACTCATATTTGCTTCTGCAGACTTGGCTGCCATGTAGAACCACACCATGAAGACTCACATATTTAAGTTTGCTTTTTTGTTTATTTATTTATTTTTTTAATTGTTAACCAGCTCATAGGCTAATTACACAATAAATGGGTCCTACTTTATGTTAAGCAATGCATTTAACTTTATGCTAGTTTTCAGAGTTTACCTACCTACCAAGTGATCTGTATTTTCTGCTCACATACTGAGGAGTGTGGTAATAATCTGCACATGATTCGCAGTGTGTAGAGAGCAGGAAGGGGATCACTATCTCTTAACACATAATGTAAACAGTGTACTTTTTTTAAAAAGATCATCGACAGTGACCGTTTTTACAGATTATTTGCTATAAAACTGGTTTATATGACTGATCTCCCTTTAAGATCTGCACAGTTAAATAAATTAGCATCACCCCACTCCCCACTTACCTTGAGGTTAGGTTTTTTTCAAAGATGAATCAGCGCTTTTTTCCCCTTTTTTTTGTTAAATCAGATATTTCGGGGCATAGAGAAATGGTTCTGTAAAACAAATAAAAACAAAACCCCAAAAAACTTCTTCCTGGAGGAGACCGCAGGGTACAGCTGGAGAGATGGCATTTCTTTGCTGGCTTGGGAATGCCTCAGTTCCCTCTGGAAGAGCTGGAGGTGTTGGCCAGCTCAGACTGCAATCAGGACTGGCAGAAGCACCAGAAACTGGATGTAATAAAAAAAAAAAAAAAGAGAGAGAAAGAAAGAAAAAAGAAAGACTGGATATAGCTTCAGTTCTATGTTTGGTAGGCTTGTGGTCCTCCACTGACTCCACCTCTGATGCAAAGACTCTATAAAAGTGCATTTAAAGTGTTACACTGGCTCAAATACAGAAAACATAGAATATGTATTAAAACAAAAGCCTCTCATTTCAAAGCATCGAAGATACATATAGTGTATACCTCTTCTCTGATGCTATGATTTATTAAAGCACCTCTTGGACTGATCACTGAAGCAGATGGTGGTGGCTCTTATCCAAGCTAAGCTATTTTAAAATACCACTTCTCCTCTACTGTTTTGCAAAAACTCCCTGCAGCAATTCCCCCACATGGCTACAAATTTAAACATCATCTCACCCTTGTGGCAAACATGAGAACAACCAGAGCAGCCTTTTGTTTGAAGTAGAAATCATTTACATTGAGAAATCCATGCAAAGTTATTCAGGTTGTTCTGGAGTTTGTGGACTTTCAAAGTCCTAAAGCTTGTTCCGAGTCAGAGTCGTGGGAGGGCAGCGGACACAGAAATAAATGAGGTGGAAAAATGCACAATCACAGGCCTGCAGCCAGAGTTAGGCCTCAGTCAAGCAGTCTCTCAAGACTATGACACATGCGTTCAAAAAGTCACAGTGGACTTTAAATAAATCAAACATGGCAATAAATACTAACAAACACCATAATAAAACAGATAAACTGCAGATCGTGTTTACTTCATAAATAAGCAATCTTGTAAACATTATTTTCACTTAGTCTAAGAGATGTTTAAATTTACAGAAAAATCTACACGATGCAATGAACCAAACACTACATAATTTACAACCCTCACCCCGTTCGGCTTTCTGTAACCTCCAAATCATTTCTAAAGTTCAAACAGGCTTCCAGCACCTTTTAAATGTATTTTAATTGTTTCTCAGTATGTCTGTTATTCTTTCCAGAGAAAGACGCTCACTTAACTTGAAATCATTCATCATATCCAGTGCACACGAGTCTTTTTCCCCCCAAGAAATTTAACAGCAGTTCTAAAAATAGCTACAAATGAAGCATAGCCTGTGAGCTAGTTCAGGCAGGCACCCCAAGCTGGATTGCATCTCTCTCTCTCTCACACACACACACACCTACCTACAATCTGGCAGGCTATTAAAGCTGCAGATTCCCCCATTTCTCCCTCTGATATGTCATTACCCTCCATCACAGCTTGCAGTTTTAACCCATCCACCGCCCCAGCATCCACCTGGATGCTCCACAGAGACATCTAAATAGGACATGTCAACAAAATAAAGAAATGTAACTAGGTCAGAGAGCTTCACTCTTTTCTCTTTCCTCAATTTTTCCTTGACACCAAACATTTGAAATGAGCACCTTAAAATTCGATGCATTCATATAAAACGTCTTTAGAAGACAAACCTAGAACATACAAAATAATTAAAAATATACAGCAGGGTTGTATTGAGTTGTTTTTAGATGTGTATCATTATTGCATACAAAAATATAACACATCATAGTGTCATCTGTGTATCGTACAGGTACATAACACGACATCATGCAGATATAGAGCTTCACTTAATGCCGAGAGCTTTGTCCATAAAGTCTGCAAATTTCTTTGGCTGTCCAGGCGGGAAGGGCTGCAGGACTGAGAGGTCCATGGTCCTTAGAGTTTCTGTCAGGGTGCTGAAACATTTCATCCAGAGACAAACAGCTGTTACTTCAATCTGACTGATAATTCTCACATAAATCAGCTGCATGTGGGTTCTGTATAGGAGCACATACCTGCACGTGCAGTACAACAGGTGGGAGTCTATGTGCAGCTGTCTGGCCAACTCCAGCTGGTGGTTGTCCATCAGTTTGTCATTGACTACGACCAGCAGAGATTTGCCTGCACCGAGAGCCTCCAGACAGCTTCCTGCCCCTGAGGAGGAAGAACAACACTGAGATTCTTACCCAGGGAATACACCGGGTGTGTATCTGTGTGACGTCACACCGCTAATAAGTATCTGTTTGATTCTCCGCTGAGATTTTACTCTGCAGAGGGTCTGAAACCTAACTGGATTATCTGCTGCATTCCTGTATCTCACTTCCTGCGCTTCTCATCAGCTCTGTGCAGGTCAATGCTGTTGAAGATTGTCAAGACAGTCTCACTGTGTCGATGCTACTATGGAGTAGTAAACAGTAGCAAACTGTCCATGTAGGAAGTTTTCTATTCCCTGGAGTGTGACTTCCTGATCACCCCTCTGTTTTACCCGTTTATGTCTTAGTCATGATCCTGTCACAACACTCCCTCATTGTCTACCTGACCCTTGATGTTTTACAACTATATACAAACTATACACCCCACTGATTGTTGCCCTCTCCCATCCTCTTGTGCTTCTATATAAACAGTATGCTTGTCAGTAGCTCACTTTACCAACCCACTCTCCTGGTTGGTAAACCCACTGTATACTAAAATACCATCACAGCTATGGAAAACATGCCTTTGAGCCATTTCTTCAACAACACAGAGCAGAAAGACGATTCTGCTTATGAAACCCGCTGCAGCACATTTGGTGGATCTGCAGTTGTCTTTATTGGGCAGCTGCACTGTTTGTATTCCCAGGATTATTTGTAACTAGAACCCAAGTTAAAGGGAAAAAAACAACATTTTGTTGGAAAGTTTTATAGCAACTTCATTGTAATCTTGCAACTGGCAATCCATCACACGAGCATGCTGTGGCCTGTTTATTGTTGGCTGAATTAATGAAGGTGGCTATTATGTAAATGACAAAAATCTAAGAATATTAAGAGTTTCTAGACAAATTATGTCTCAACAGGACCTCAGAAATCTTTCCAATGTGTTTATCTTGATGTTATGAGTCTAAAAACGCAATCGGAGCAAAAAGGAATCGAACCACCAACCTTCCGATTAGTGGCTGACCTACTCTACCTCCTGATCCACCCCATAATGAGGTTAGGAAATGTACAAGGTATCTCTGTGAGCTGTAACAAACCGCTTCAGGCAGTTTTTTCTCCTGTTTTTGCTTTGAGACATCACTGAAAATAGATGTCTCTAATTTGACCACCTCGTGCACTGAAGCCCCGCCTACACGCTGTTTAAACTTTCTGGTTATGACAGGCAGCCAGTCAGAAGACAGATGGCTTAAAGGGTTAAAAAGAAAAAAAGCTCGTTTCAGGCAGAGGACAAACTCAGGAGTTGCACAGTAAGATAAACGAGAGTCATTTTTAACTGTGACTCATACAAATATACTTTAATAGAGCCCAAGTAGAAAAATAGGGAGCTGGAAATGAACATAATAGGTTCACTTTAATGTTTTTGTTTGTCACTCTTACACTGTACTGTAGCTGCACTTTTATTATTACCATATTTTTAAATCCTTACTTCGGTCTTCTCTACAGTTTATTTGACATTTTCTTCTTAGTTCTCTAAATTAACCACCTGTTTATAATTAATACAAATAACATTAATAATGGCCCATTAAATATCCCAGGAGGCCTCTCTAGAGAGCCAACAGTACATTAACAAACCACAGACCTGACTCATCCAGACGGAAAACAGCCATCATGAGAGTTATTAATTGCACCTGTGCTTTTCCTTCTCTGACATGTCAAATGTCTTCTGTGTAAATGGGTCTACTGGGAGAGGAAAACAGGACCAAGTAAAAAGACACAGCAGTGGCTCAAGACTAAGAGCAAACTCAGCCGATTAAAAGAAGAATTTACTATATTTAAACCAGACAACCATTTGTCAACACTGATGGCTCCAGCTGCAGTTTTCTGCTCTTGTTTTGTGTGACAGTAAGCTCGGGATGTTTGTCAGTTTTAGACACTGGGTCAGGAGTAAAAATGTGGAAATGAGAAAAAAAAAAGCGTCCCATCTGTGGGGATGGGATGGGAACTGGTTCTTGTAGAAAACCAGTTCCAAGTCGTCTAATTCCTTGGAAATGATAGTAAGTGTAATATGTGTAATAATTACTTTATGAGTAACGACTTTGCATGAAAGTAATTTCTTTATTGCTGCTTAGCAATGGTGGTGACTCTCAAAACTGAGCCAATGAGAATCAATAAGGAATCTAATGAATAACTGATATTGACAATGGAATCTGAATTGCTAATTTCTTATCAATCCCCATCCCTACCAGCCTTTTACAGCCATTCTGACACTTTACAGACCGATCTATTTACACAACAGATACACAGTAGTAACTTGTAAAGGAAACAGTCATTTGCAGCTTCAAGTGCCTCTAGAGGCAAAAGGCCTGGTCTTCAGTCATATTTTAAAAGCGTTTAGCTCTGTCTGAAAACTGCTTTGTTATGAATATCCTCCTGTTTGTAACTCCAACTCCACTCGGAGGCCCTCGTACAGCTGCACCATTAATCATCAGTCTTGTGTTTGTACACTGATGAAACATTTCTTTTGCTTTGACTTGTGTTTTCCGGGAAGGTCTTTTAACACTTAAAAATTATCGCATGCTTTCCTTGTGTTCATTAAACACACGGGGCCCACATCCATATCAGAGCTGCAATGGTTGGTGGATTAACCTTCATTTGGCTGGAGTGGAGTCATGCAGGATCCTGGCTGCATACTTATATGTTGGTGTGATATTTTTATAAATAAAAAAAAAAACTGTCTTCTTTTTTAAAACCATGATATATGAAGCAATTTATGAAATATGCATACATAATTAGATTCATCACTCCATAAAAGCTGTTGCCACTGATTTTCAGTCCAGTTCTTGAGTAATTTGCTCCACCTCAGTCTTTTCTCTCCATTTCCCCTCCTTATAAATGTCTTCCTAACAGCCACCCGTCCACACCGTTTCTAATGAGGCTTCAGTGAACAGTAGATGGACCAGGTGCATCTCTCAGGTCTTTGCCATTTACTCAAACTTTTTTAAGGACACAGTGCACACCATGTCGAGGTATGTCAAGTTTTCAATTAGAACTAAAGAAATTAGAACAAATGTGTTTTTGTGACAGGCCGCTAGCAACAATAGTTATGTGTCGACACAACACTGGCTCATCCTGTGAGTCATTCAAGAAATGCTGGAGTGAGGCTCAAGATTTGCAGATCTTCTTTCCTCCATTTACTCCTGCTGTGACACGAGGGGCATTGATATTTACATGCAGCTCTCAACCAACCAACAGTGAGGCTCTGCAAGTTTTTTGAATGTGTTTCTTATAAATTTAAATGGAAGCTGAGGTTCCTTTTATGCAAGAATCTCACCTTTTTAATTCCAACAGCCATTTAAACCAATTTCAGACGCTTTGGGTTTCTGTAGAGATGTATCCATAGATATAAAAATCTCTTTTCCAGCTATTTGTTTACTCTTATTTTCAACTAGAGATAATAAAAATGAAATAAACTGTCACCATGTGTGGGACGGGAGTGCATTAGCTGTGTAGGACACCTGATCGCCCTACCTGCGTGGCTGATGACGAGATCGGCCTGACTGATGTCCTCTGCTATTGAGTTTTTGAATCGAAAAGCCTCCAATCTGATGTGTGGACAGCTGTCAGCAGCTGGAAGAACTGAACCTCTTCCAACCTGAAGCACCAAACGCTCATATCCACGAGCCTTTAAAGCCTGAGGGAGAAAATAACAGTATGAAAGCAGCACAAATTCACATCAATAATTTACACATTGACATTTTTAGACTTCAGAAAGATTTTAGAGGGAATATCTTTCAGTCATATGATATACACATTGTGCAGGTGTGAGCCACCTGCGGCACCTTTTTGAATTGGTTTCCTGAGAACCTTATTCATAACTTGATACCTGCGAGCGTCACAGGTTTGGTTTCATATTTCCTTTTGTCTGCACACAGACGGTCCCGTATGTCATTATATCACCACAGTGCAGTGTTTTAACCTCTAACACAACTTAAAAGCTGTGAATACTGGATTTGTTATTATTATTATTATTATTATTATTATTATTATTATTATTATTATACAGATTTTCCTATAATTAATTTATCTACATAATGGTACATGTTGTAGTTCAGGATTAATTGATAAATATTTGCCCATCCTGTTTAATGGCAGCTAATTTTCCATCAAGCTCGAGAACAGCGCTTCACTTGTTCCATATTTTGTCACGTTATAGTTATATTTCTTCAATATTGTTAGAAAATTAGTAAGACAAAATGATTACTGTGGTGCTGAAGGGAGATTTTTAAAAAAGAAATCAAACAAAATGCAAATTTAGGGCTCTAACAGACATTTAAGTTACTGTAGCACATACTGAGACCATTTTGGTGAAGAGAAATATTTATTGTTCGGTATTTTATTTTGCACACATGAATGAAATTCTACTCTTACTAATACTGTTATTTTAAATGTTGTTAGGTACACCTTTTCAATTGCTCATTAGATAAATATCCAATCTACCAATCACATGGTAGCAACTGGTGTTGACCATGTTTCCGTGCCTGAATACATGGTCAAGACAACCTGCTGAAGTTCAAATTGAGCATCAGAAAAAGGACTTAACTGACTTGAAAGTGGCCTTGTTGTTAGTCTCAGTATTTGAGCAACTCGTCTGATCTACTGTGATATTCTTACAAAACCATAAGATAATGGTTAAAAAACAAACAAACAAAAAAACCCAGAAAATATTAGGTGAACATCTGGGTAAAAATGCCTTGTAGATGCCAGAGGTTAGAGGAAAATAGCCAGGCTGCTTTAAGATCATAAGAAGGCAACTTAAATAACCACTTGTTACAATCAAGGTATGCAGATGAGCATCTTTGAACACATAACAGCTGGGCAGCAGAAGAGCACACCGGGTGCCACTCCCGTCAGCTAAGAACAGGCAGCTGTGACTAAAATTCACATGAGCTCCCCAACGGTGGAAAACAGATGACCGGAAAATGTTGCCTGGTCTGATTAGTCTTGATTTCTGCTTGAACATTCAAACAGTAGGATCATGAAAGCACGGCTCCATGCTGCCTTTGGCGTAATGGTGTTGTTGACATTTCTTTGCATTCTCAGTGCCAACTGATTATCATTTAAAGTCTAAGAGTATTATTTCTGACTATATCTTTCATTTTATGACCACAGTGTACCATCTTCTGATGCTTGCTTCCAACAGGATATAACACCGTGTTAAAAAGCTCACATAATCCTCAGCCTGGTTTCCCGAACAAGACAACGAGTCACCAAATCTAAATCAAATGGAGCACTTATGGAATATGTTGGAATGGGAGATTCCCGTCATGGATGTGCACCAGCTATGTGACGCCAGCATGTTAATATGAACAAAACTATGTGAGGAATGTTTTCAGCACCTCGTTATATGTTATAAGTGAATGTTATAAAGATTTAAGACAGTTTTGCAGACAAAAGGGAGTCCAAACCAGTCATTGCAAGGTATACCTAATAAATTGACCGGTGAATACATGTACAGATGGCCAGAGATAACTTCCACTGGGAGGTTGTCCGCACAATAACAGAGCACATTTAGCCCACTTATATTGGTCACAGATAAAAGTATTCCTGCATAAAAATAATAGGGAGCTCATAGATTTTAAAAGCTCTACGGCTTATGCCCTGTTGATTTCAGTGGTTTCATTGCACACTATTCACATCTTCAATAACTCCTCAGGTAACTTCCCTCACCTGAGTGGCCTCAGAGGAAGTGATGCTCTCAATCAGCTCGTCGAAGCTCGTGGTGCCGACAGTTACAAACACCGTCTTCATGTCTGCTCAGCGAAATTGCCCGGGTTTTCTAAATTTACGCACTTCAGTTTTCATCTCATCCACATCTTCGTCGTGCACCCGCAGACCTGACAGCTACTTCCGCTTCAGAGCCGATGGCGTCACAGCTATGACGTACAACGCGTCATGGCGCCACCTATAGGACCGGAGGTGTTTCTGCGAGGGGTACTGTGTGTATGTGTGAGCTGCAGCATGGAAAAATACCAGTTTACTGCTTATGCAGGAAGGTGTCGATTCAGTGACAGGAATGTTAAGCAAGAGCAGGGTAACATGAATGAAAAAATATTAATAATTCCAGGAATCGTTTGGTTTTTCAACATATTTTTCACCATGAAACACAAACATAATGTCCCATGTTTATTATTTATACTAATAATATTGATTATGATGAGGACAATGGTATAATCAGACTACATTTCAACATTTTGCAGGTTATCATAATAAAAAATTATTATGTCATAAGGAATCCAGAGAGCAGATAATGGTGACAAAGACAACAATATAAAAGGGAGTAAGAACAATGTATTTGTAAAGCACATAAATACATGTGCTTTAACTGACCCAAGGACACCTATACACACAGAGGAATGTGATTTCATTATAAAAAAGTAAAAATTGGCACAGAATACAGAACAAAAGAGACACATAGAGTCAACAATAACCAGAGGACAGTAACGTGGCATGTAGAGTTACAGATATTACAACAAATGAGTGAAAATGTGGGGTTTTAGCCCAGACTTAAAAGCAGAGCTGAAGGATGCTCAACACAAATGTGGAGCAGCGACTGCAAAGACTGTCAGCTCTTTGTTTCACCTTGGAACATATTCATGAGATCTTGGCTTGTGGATCTGACAGACCTGGGAGCTGAATGAAAATGAAAAAGAAGGTAATATAAGCCAGGCTTGTTTATTAAGAGCCCTAAAAACAATCAGTGTGCTATTAAAGTGAATTTTTAAATAGACAGACAGCCAGTGTAGCGAGGCCAAGACTGGAGTGATGTGCTCAAATTTTAAAGAGTTACATTAATTCAGAAATGAGCTTCCTCCGAAGGGTGGCTGGCCTCTCCCTTAGAGATAGGGTGAGAAGTTCGGCCATCTGGGAGGGGCTCAGTGTAGAGCCGCTGCTGCTCCACATCGAAAGGAGCCAGCTGAGGTGGTTCGGGCATCTGACAAGGATGCCTCCTGGGCGCCTCCTGGGTGAGGTGTTCCAGGCATGTCCCATCATGAGGAGGCCCCGGGGCAGACCCAGGACATGCTGGAGAGATTATATCTCTCGGCTGGCCTGGGAACGCCTTGGTGTTCCCCCGGATAAGCTGGAGGAGGTGGCTGGGGAGAGGGAGGTCTGGGCCTTTCTGCTTAGGCTGCTGTCCCCGCGACCCGGCCTCGGATAAAGCGGATGAAGATGGATGGATGGATACATTAATTCAAATGTGAAGTAATAAAGGCATGGACGACTGTTTCCAGATCATTTAAAGAAGGAAAGATTTGAGTTTGCTAATGGTTTTTAACTGGTAGCAGCTATTTTTTGACAACGGAACAAATTTGTTTGTCAAAGCGAAGCCCCGGATGAAAAATAATACCCAGGTCTTTTCCATGAGACTTTAAATATGGGATGAGATTACCTAAATTGCTGTCAAAAGCACTCCTAGATTTGGCAGGACCAAAGATGATAGCCTCAGTTTTGTCACTGTTTAACTGGAGGAAGTTAACTATCATCCTGCCTTTAATATCTTCACGACACTCCAGTAAGAGCTGGTTTGTAGTTCTGGTTTAAATGATAACGTGCTGGGTTGTTACCAGGTGAACTCTGGCTGGAAGGCTGAGTCATTTGTTTTTGTTTCAGCTGTGTTTTTCCTGTGACAGGTCAAAGGGGTTGTTGTGAAATCTGATTAAACATCAGTGCAAACGGATTAAGCACCAGCTGGCCACACCTGAACAAGCTCCTGAAAGCTCAGCACACACTCATTGTGTAGCATCATAATGAATGCAGGACTGGTAGCTGCAGGCACACCTGGACTACTAATGATGAAAAGCTGCTGTCCATTTACTTCACTGTGGCTTTACAGTGAGCCCTGCCAGGTCTCTTTCACAGACATGGCACCAACAACACGGCTGGGCTCAAAGCTGTCCATGCTGCAACGACAACCATCAAATTCTCATACAGTACTGTATATTTCCACTTCAGAGGGCCAATTCCTGTAAATATGTTGTACTTTTTATGGGACATTGTAGGACAAATAGTCAAATTTACGTGACAGGAATAATGTTTATTGGTTAAAAATAACACAAAGACGTATGAGTATATACAGGCTTTGTTCATAAATAACTCCACTTGGTCACTTGAAGGGGCCATTCCAGCGGCCTTTACTTCACTCTCGACAGATCTTCTCCACGTCTGTTTGGGTCTCCCCACTTTCCTTTTTCTTTGTGGGTTCCCCTAACCCTTGTGACGTTGTCGAAAGGTTTGTCGAATTTTGTGGCCAATCCGGCCCCATTTTCTCTTCTTGATGTCTTGATCAACTGGGTTCTGTCTGGTTCTCTTCCATAGGTCTGTGTTCGAGATCTTCTCAGGCCATCTGATGTTGAGGATGTGTCGCAAGCACTTGTTGATGAAGATCTGTATCTTACTGGTAATGGTGTTGGTCACCCGCCATGTCTCGGACCCATACAGGAGGACTGCTTTCACATTGGTGTTGAAGATGCGGATCTTGCTGCGCTGAGATAAGGCTTTGGAGTTCCAGATGGGTCGCAGGATGTTGAATGCAAGCCTTGCTTTGTTGATCCAGCTCCTAACATCTTCATCTGCACTGCCATCACTGTTGACTACGCTTCCTAGGTAGACAACGCGGTCAGTTCCCATTAAGTCTTCTCCCTGTAGCTGCTGTGGATGTTTTTGTCGGTTGTTCAGCCGCATCACCTCTGTTTTTCTGACATTAATCTTCAGGACGGGCTTTTCTGCCTCTTCACCGAGCCGGGTAAGCTTGGACTGTGCATGTTGCTGCTTATGGGACAGAAGGCTGACGTCGTCTGCAAAATCCAGGTCCTCCAGCTGTTTGGTGAAGGTCCACTGGATACCGGTATTGCTGCCCTCTGTGGTTCTTCTCATGATCCAGTCCATGACGATCGGGAAGCTCGTCGGTGACTGCATGCAGCCTTGCCTCACTTCGTTTTTCACTGCGAAGTGGTTGGCCAGTTTTCAGTTGTGGATGATCTGGCAGGACGTGTCTTCGTATAGCTCTTGGATTATGTTGATGCGCTTCTGTGGGATTCCGTAGTGTTGCATCAGTTTCCAAATGGTCTCCCTGTCGACACTGTCGAAGGCTTTTTCAAAGTCGACGAAGATTGTGTACAAGGGAGACTGCCATTCGATAGACTGCTCGATGATGATGCGCAGAGTGGTGATGTGGTCTGTACATGATCTGTCTTGTCTAAATCCTGCCTGCTCTGATCTCAGTCTCTTGTCCAATGCCTCCTGCAGTCTCTCCAAGATGATTCTGGTCAACACCTTGCTGGGGATAGACAGCAGCATAATTCCTCGCCAGTTGCCAAACTGGGATAGATCGCCTTTCTTTGGGAGCTTCACCAGGTACCCAAGCTTCCAGTCAGAAGGCACTTGCTCCTGTTCCCATATCTTCACTAACCTCTGGGTGGTCTTGGGTCGATTTGTGCCATTTTTCATTGTTCGTATACACGCCATTTGCACTGTGTTGAACGGAATATAGCCAACTTTTCCAAAAAAAAGTCTGGTTACATATATTTCAAAATTCCAGTCTGACTCCCTTAAATTAGCTTCAGTGGCTGAGCTACAGATAAACTTACACTATTGGTCCTAGTGGTCGATTTGTGCCCCATTGAAACCCATTATAAACGCTATTTCCCATTCCACGGTCATTACAACCAAATAATGGGCCATCTTCCGAATGTTGGTGGTACTCGGGAGTCCGGGCCTTGGAATTGTATCTTTTGGGAAATATTTGATTTCTTTGTTTTTTGGGGCTAAAAAAACAGTGCGGCCATGTGACGAAACCGGGATATAAAGGGTTAAAATCCGCGAAATGTAATTAAAACTTGATATGAATATTTCAAGGAGAAGTAGGTCTAAAAGATTGGCTAATTTAAAGTGGAAAAAAATATTAATATATAGATATTTTATGGCACTTTTCATGGCGTGGTCGATTTGTGGCTCTAAGCCCAATAGTGTATGCATTTTTCTAGGACCCCCCAGAGGTTAAGAGAGGATGCAGCATCTCCACTGCTGCTGCCACGTCTGCCTTGACAGCTTCTGGAAGCCCTGGTACCTTTCCATTTTTCAAGGACTTGATGGCTTTGGTGATCTCTGCCTTGGTTGGTGGATTGATGAGTTACGATGTGGACTTTTAATTCATGGCATGGGGGGGGGGGGGGTGTAGGTCACAAAGTCTCAGAAAAGCAGAAAGAGAAGTATAATGACATGGGAAGGGCATTCATGCTTTGAATAATTTTCACAAACATTCCAAGTTATGATAGTGTTGGGTCTGTGTTTCCACAAGCCCCGATAGTTTAGAGACTTATTCATCATGAAGAAAACAAGACAGTCAGCGATCGATCGATTTACTTGCAAGGGAGGCCTCGTCGGTCTACCACGAAAATGACCCCAACGGCCTCCTCTGCTGCCTTTTATTGGGAAAACAGTTCACACAAAACATAGTACCTCCCCTCTAAACCCCCCTTGGTTACAAAGACAAGGCACTGTATGTATGTGTGTGTGTGTGTGTGTGTGTGTGTGTGTAGTGTGTGTGTGTGTGTGTGTGAGTGTGTTGTGTGCCCTGTGTGTGTGTCGTGTTCCTGATCAAACTGTTTCTACAACATCCTGGTCATAAAGAGGGTAGTCTCCCCCACACCCAATGTATGGTTCACCATGATAACACAGTGAAGCCATACAAAGGGCAGGAAGCTTACCAAACTTCAAACAGATCTCCAGGGATGTGTAATAATCCTCCCCCGCACAGAGTGGCTGGAGAGGTGGTCAGGGACAAAGGCATGTCTTGATCCTATAGATTGAACTAAGACCTTACAAATTTAAGAAGCATAATGACAAACATTCAACAATAAGACTTAGCAAGTAGGCTGACATAAACCGAAACATCACTGACATTAAAAACCAGTGCCAGCGACAATTTATGCCAAGTAGACTCTCCTGCAATGTAAAGCATCAAAGTGTGGGCGGCCTGTGGTGTAAAGACTTCCTGTACCTGGGGCATGCAGGTGTAGAGCAGCAAATGTGGTGACAAAGCTCTGCAGAGGCATCAGGGCACCAGCATAAAGCGACGAGCAGCAGCATCAAGGAGCTGAAGGTCAAGAGACATCCAGGAGTCCACACTTTGAGATCTCATGTGTACTGCATAAATCGTGCTGTATTTAGTGACCTAAAAGTTTACGGTTTTTGCTAAAGTTTTCTGTGAAGCTAAACAACCACAAAATCCTCTCACATCTGCTCAGGACCTTTTTAACCAATTCATGCTTCTTTTAAATCCAGAAGCAATAACACTTTTCAGGTCGCAGCACCTAAACTTCAGACTCTTTTCTTCCATGATGCACATCTGATGTGGGTGGAAAGACGAAAATTCTGATTTAGATGGTCGCAGTTGAACTTGTTTCTCATTCGGTGAATTTAAAAGACTCACTTTGTTTGTGTTAATCATGTTTTCATTTATGATGACACACTCCTGTTCCCTGTAGGCTGATGTGGTGTTTTTTGCTGTACTCACAGTGCAGATTGAGATAAACTCAGCAGGAAAACGGGACTTTAGTTTCCTTGAAGAGCTGAGATGAGCCTGCTGATTGTGAGACATCAGCGACCCCACACAGCAGCAGAAGCATCTGCCAGCTCAGTGCAGGATGCAGATTCAGTGTGCACCCAACAGCTCCACCTGACAGCCAAATAGCAGTAGCAATGAAGATGAGCCAGTTTTCTGCTGTGTGGGAAGTTGCAGCACCATCATGTGTGAAATCTGCAAGAAAAAAAAAAACTCTGCAAATGGTGCGCACGCGCACACACAGATAACAAACTGCCAGGCTGATGCATGAAAAAACAAACACATTAACAAGGAAATGGAAAGTGTGGCCTATTACTGGCAGTGTTTATTTTTAGACGATTAAAAGTTGGAACTCTTCTTGCTCGTTTACCAGAAACATCACAAAAGTTGTTGTGTGGGCCTTATTGGTGCACATGTCAGGTATGGTGTTAAAACCTGCATGCACTCATTTATGTATCAAGGTGCAGTAAAGAGGACCCAAGGCCCATTTTTTTCACGTTGACTGCAAACCCCAGATATTGCTGGGAAACCTCGGTAGAGCTGATTTCAGGTACCGTGCACCTTTCACATAGTATGAACTGTCCTCACAGCAGAACTGAGGAGATCTTAAGCTCTTAGTTCTCTTTTAGGGAAACATAAAGCATCCTTAATATTTCTTGTTACTTTCATAAGTCGAGAAAATTAAACTCCATCTTTCTGTGTATATAAGCAGTCATGTGAAAAAATAAAGGTGTCTCTGTGCAGTGCTTGCTTTCCATTTCAGCCATTCTAATGTAGATTTGCTAGTGTGATTGGGATCACTGACCTATTGCATGACTCAACTTCGGCCAAGCTTTATCTGTCAGATGTCCTCACATTTGAGCATACTTTTATGTAGAGTTCATTTCATTTTCATTTATTTATTTCAGACTTTTAGTCACTGAGTCATTGAGCTGACTCAGTGACTAAAAGATGCCCAGGGCCTGTGGCTGGAAAATAAGTCCAGATCATCACCCCTCCACCACCATGCTTGACAGCTGGAATGAGGAAGAGAAACTGCAGTTCCTCTACTGGCCACTTGAGGGCGACTCCAAAAGAGACTCCCATGTTAATATGCCTAATTTTACAGCCTGGCCTCTGTGGATAATTCTCCCATTCATCACAGCTGCATGTCCTGACACAGGCAGTTGGATCAGATTGGGGTCTGCTAGGCCTCAGCTACTATTTTGAGCCATTAAACTGGATCTCTTTACTGTTTGTGTGCTGTTGGTGCCTTTTGGATCATTTCTGGATTATCTGACTAACATTACAGCTTCCTGGGAGGTACAGATCACGCAAGAAATTATTTTTGATGAGTGAAATTAGCACTAATTAAATAATAAATACCCAGTTAATGGTAACCTCTGGCTCAAAATTATGCAGTGGTTCACGCACGCTATGTCCATATTTTATACCAAATTTGCATGACACATCTGACAACAAAGCACCAAATCACGTCTTACAAGGTGATCAAATACTTACATCACTAACTAAAATGTACATATTTTGTAAATCTCCTAATAGTTTTGTTGAGAATTTAATTAAATTATTAAAATAAACCCACCAATTACATTATGGACTGCTGGTGAATTTAATAATTCAGCAATGACTTGTTTATTCTTGTATTTTGCTTGTTTACATTATTGTATTTTGCACAACTCTGTTGCTTGTGAAGCTCGCACACAAGAATTTCACTCACATGTGCTGTACCAATGTACCTGCACATGTGATGTGACAATAAAAGTGATTTGATTTGATTTGATTTACCCTAGTGTATAAATGATCAAATCAGGGTTATTTAGTCAAGTAAAAGACAAAATTTGTGTCACATCACAAAAGCAGATTCCAGCATGTTTATTACCAAATGATGACAATTGTTATCTTCCAGGGGGAAAAAAAAACAAACAAACAAAAGAAATATGAGGCCAAACGGGGTGCAACAGATATCTTAAGGCTCTGTTAAATTCTTAGCTTCAAAACAAAGATACAACATAGCATGTATCCCAAAAATGCACAGAAAGCAAATAACTAGTATAAGTTTAAAACTGGCTAGCCCGTGTCATTAGCTCTTAATAAATAGGTTACTATAAGAAAAAGAAGAATACAAAGTAAAATCTGATTAACTGTGTCAGAACTTCTTATTAATCCACATTTCAGAGGAAGTTATTTTTTTCTAAATGATAAGGAATCGGCGTCTCTGAATATTTAAAGTGACACGCGTCATGGAGTCAAACACAAATATGCACGCTGAACTTCCTGCAGTCGTTCCCCCCTCCCTCCAATAGAATAAAATAACATAAAATAAAAAACTGCCCTCAAGAAAGCTGAAAATGGAAGACCGGCGTCCACGCAAGTCACACCTTGTAGAGACTGAAAACAGCAAAATGGCTCATCCACATCACTTCAAGTTGAATTAGCGGTAAAAAACATTTTCACTTTTGAGCGTGCGTGCTTTCAGATGAGTTTCACTGCCTCACACTACTGAAAAATTAAAAATAAGCATCACTGGTTTAATACAGTTATTCACCCTGCTGAGCTAAAAAAACAAAACAAAAAAACCTCACGTTACTTTAATTTGTGTCAGTTTTACGGAATAAGATTTTCAAAATAAGATCAGCACAGTACACCAGGATGGGAAACTGGCTGAAGTAAGCATGCTTAAAAGTGAAAATGCTCCAATAATATGAAATATTTTTTTCAAATTCCAAACTTGAGACATAATACAAGGAATATTAAAGTATATAGTAATGATTTAAGCAGCTTTAAAAAGATGCTGCAACCTCACAACACTCCTGCTTTCAGGGATATTTCAGGAAAAAAAAAACAAAAAACCACACACACATAAAAAACAAAACAAAACAAAAAAACCCGAAAAGACGAATTCACAGGTGGCCGTTCGTAAAAGTCAGTCAGTCCAACTTGATCCCGGGTCATCGCGAAGGCCGTTGAGGTTGCAGCAGAAACATCTTCTAACAGTTATGATATCAAAAATAGGACCGACGTCTTTCCTGTCAGATGCTCTGAGACAGGAAGTCAGAAACCACCTCAAGCAAAAACTTTGCCAGCTGCGGTAAGTTTTTAATCAGCAGGGTTGAAGTCAGGTTGTGCCCGGGTTAACGGATCATCGAAAAGCTTGAGGTGGATCCAGACAAATGATGAGTCTGTGAAACAGAAACACAGGAGGCCTTAGCTCAGGGTTTGTGAAGTTAAACGCAATGATTTTTAAGATCAAAGCATGTCAAAGTTATTATTTTCAAATACAAGTCAGAGTCAAGTTTGGATTATTTAACAGTTTTTTATGCTTTTCTCTGCCATATGTAACGGTAAACTAAAGCTTTCCTGGTTTCTGGACTGCTGCTCAGACAAAATGTACAACTAAAAGTCATCGACGGCAAACGTCTCCTTACTAACAATCCTTATGATACTTTAAATCCACTAAGGATATGGCATAAAGTATTCCATGTCCGAGGTGCATAAAGAAAATGGTTTTCTCTCAAACTTAAAAACTCTGTGCACAATAAAAAACACAAAAACAAGAAAACAAAAAACTGTTTGGATTACTGTCCAGTGAATTTCTTCCAGTGTACTGGACCCAGCCTGCTGGACCCAAAATGGCTGCCCTCATACTGGATTATTTTTGTTTAAACATAATTAAATTTGCTCATGTAGCTTATTAACCTACTTTCTTAAACTAATTTGAATCCTGGAGTGCAACAGTATTGACTGTTCTTAGGTATATTTCTTCTTTACTTGTAATACACGCAGGGTTACATCCTCCTGCAGGTCAATGCCCAAACAGAACGATGTTTAAGGAACGCTACGGTTTGTGTGATAAAATCAAGTTGTGGATAAAAACTGATACTCACATGGCGGTATTTTGAGTTGTGTTTACTGTATACACGGTAATGCTCGATGTTTTATTTTTAAATTACTGAGTTTTGCGGTTTAAGGAAAGGAAATTCGTAAAGCTTGCAACTGATGCTTAAAGGTTACAGTGAAGTTACAGTACTGAGAAAAAGTATTTGCCCCTGCTCTCTCTTCTCTTCTTTTGTTTTTTCCACATTTACAGGTTTCAGGTCATCAAACAAATGTTAATATTGGAAAAAGATAACCCAAGTAAAATACTGAAAGCAGCTTTTAATGATTTCATATAATTTACTGATTGATTCCTTATCGATTCAATCCTTACTGATAGTGCTGTGTGGTTAAATGTTTGTGCGTGTTGGAGGCTTTTCCTGCATGCAGAACACTTTCCCTAAAAAGGTAATGAGGAAGTAATTTGACACATTACTTTCGCATTTCTCAGTAAAATGACCTGAAACATACCATCTCATAATTACCATTTAACAACATAAACCTCAGGCTACAGTCCCACGCATCAGCACAAATCCCTATCCTAATGAATGGACAATAAGCCGGGCTTAATTGGCAGGCAAGAAACTGAAATACTGGGAAAAGGTTCTCAATTCCCATCCCAATTTAAAACCCAAATGATTTTGAGCTTCAAAGCATGATCTGATGGCAGGATATTCTTCAGGTTTTTTGTTTCTGTTTTTGTAGCGAGCAGAGTTCATAGTTCCATCAATTCCATCAAGTCATCCAAGTCCTGAAGCAGCAAAGCAGCCCCAAAGCATCACATTACCACCACCATGTTTGGCTGTTGATACAATGTTCTTTTTATGAAATGCTGTGTTAGTTCTCCACCTAATGTAACAGAAATATTTTAAGCTCACATTTGTTTTTAGCCAAACACAAATCAAGCCTTTGGGTTTGTTTTGTTCATCGGTG
Organism: Haplochromis burtoni; assembly: GCF_018398535.1. Taxonomy (NCBI): domain Eukaryota; kingdom Metazoa; phylum Chordata; class Actinopteri; order Cichliformes; family Cichlidae; genus Haplochromis; species Haplochromis burtoni. Next base: position 3,243,851 of record NW_024582365.1, read on the forward strand.
GCTTTTGTCTCTTTCTTATTTCTGAATCATGAACTCTGACATTTATTGCAGGAAGTGAGGCCTAAAGTTCTTTAGATGTTCTGAGTGCTTTTGTGACCTCTTGGATGAGTTGTTGATGCACTCTTGGGAGTAATTTTGGTAGGTCATCCACTGCTGGTAATGTGCACTGCAGTTCTCTATATTTATGGATTATGACTCTCAACATGATTCAGTGGAGTTCCAAAGCCTTAGAAATTGCTTTTTAACTCTTTCCATACTAAGAGATGTCAATGTTTCTAATCAGTTTGAGTTTCTTTAACTCACAGCACGATGTGTTGCTTTTTGAGTTAATTTGGCCTACTTCACTTTGTTAGACGTGTTCTCGTTAAGTGATTTCCTGATTCAACATGTCTGGTAGGGTGTACTAGTGAAACTGAACTTACCCCCTGTGAATTAATCACAGTTAATTCGTGATTTTGGATAGATCTTTTCCCATAATAAAAAACTCCATTTTGTTTTTACTTGGGTTATCTAATATTAAATTTTGTTTGATCTGGCAATTTCTTAACTTTGCTGCAGAATGACAACAGCAGGCGCACTCTTTCTACAGTAGTAACAATATCTGCAGCATTCTCAAGAGAGGCGCATCATTTATTTTACTACATTTATTTATGCCCCAAAACGCATTTATGATACTGTTGTGCATTTAGCTAGCAGTATATAATATATAAAAAAATCCCAGTGAGCCAACAGATCAGACATTTTAAATTATAAATACGTAATAAATTAAAATGTCTGATCTGTTGGCTCACTGGGATTTTTTTTTTTAAAAACACTGAGCTGGGGATCCACTGATCTAATAACTGGATCAGATATCATTCCAGTCTTAACTCAAAAATTTGGAACGTACATCTGTGCCTGCTGTCTACAGAAGCATCTATTAAACTCAGCTGTATGTTTTGTTCTGTGTTTACTTCTAGCGTGAAAATGTGAAGTACTTCAAAAAACGTAATCTACCGTGTTGATGGACTCAAAGAAAATCCAAAGGGTTTAAGGATTACTTATTATTGATTATCTGACACATTTTGGATCCTGAACTTCACAGATGTCATCATTAGTTAAAAACAACTTAAAAGTCCAAATTAAAGGTACTGATGGAGAATCAACCTCATATATCACCATAAGATGACAATTAACAGAGTAATGATTAAAGGTTTAGCACTCAGAATTTTTAAAGCAGCCATCTTTATTTTCTTGCTTTAATTTGAGACTAAATGACCGGCGAGAATCCTACAGCTGCATAAGATTTAAAAGGCTGGTGGGTTTTAAACCGCGGTTGCATCTCTCACAGAATCTAAACTGAACTTCCTGTTTTGGAACATAAATAATTTTTCAGGATGTCACATTTTCCTCTTTCTGCGACTCGCCTCATAGGACCATCTGCTTCATTGCCCCCTGCTCTTCCTCCTGGCCCTGAGCATTCAGACAGTTGCATTCTTCATGCTGCATACTTTCTGCGATCTTATGATAACAAGATAAACCAAACAGTTTGCCCAGAGCAGCACCACCCACTCTTCTTTCTCACTTCCAGCCGAATCTCTCTCTCCCTCACACTGCACTCAAAACACCACACAGTCTTGTGAACCGTCTCTACAGGGACATTTTATCACATTTCGTAAAAATAGTAAGGGGCCAACTGTGCTGTGTGTCCAGAGCATGGGTACAGCACTGCTAGATTATGTCCCTACCTTTTCCTCACTGTACCACGCAGGCTGTGCAGCACTGTTCCTGCTTCTCTGGCAGCGAGGAGTAATTCATCTGCCGGACAATCTCTGCAAACAGCTCATCCACCATCGTCTTGCTCTTGGCAGAGGTTTCGATAAAAGGGCAGCCCCACTCTTGAGCCAAAGCCCGTCCATCTGATCCGGCCACCTCACGCTCAGACTCCAGGTCGACTTTGTTACCAACCAGAATCAGCGGCACCTTCTCAAAGCGCTTCACTCGCACTATTTGGTCTCGCATTGGTCTGATGTCCTTAAAGATTGAGAAAAATAAGAAGTGTGAGATATTGAAATTTAAACAAAACAAAAAATGAATCATCAAGCAGATGCGAACTTTGGTTATTTCTCAACAGGCACAATTTCTTCATGATGCAAACATTTAATTACGATTTTTCTGGCTCAAAACTGGTCACATTGTTGAGGTACCTTTCTGTCATCGTTGTATTTTTACTCAGTTGTATATAGCATTTGTATTTGTATTCTATTTTTATCTTATTGTATATTTATTTTTATTTTATTCTACTGTATATAGTATTTTATTTATTCTATTCTGTACAGTTGTGTACTGTATTTATTCTTATTGTATCCTAATTTTTGCCTCATAACTTTTGCACTGTCCACTTCCTGCTGTGACAAAACAAATTTCCCACGTGTGGGACTAATAAAGGTTATCTTATCTTAAAGCTTTTTTTTACCCAGCAGACATTCGTGAATTTTCATGAAAGTTTTGGAAATATGCAAATATCTATTTTAAGGTTGCTAAACATTTCCTTTTGGGAAGGCCAAAACTTCTTTTCACATCTAGTTAAAGCACTTTTATTTATTGGTACTTCAAAAGTAATTATCCATTAAATACCGAGTGCTAATATTGAAGGCTCTAAAATATCAGGACGTGGGATGACTATTTTCTTTAGTAGACCTGGTTCATAGTTATCTAAGCTTTCTTATGCACTGTTTGTTTTCTGTGTGGTGCCATCCTTCAACAAATGAGTGCTATATGGAGATATTGGGGGTCCAAATGAGCCCTAACCTTCCCATTTTAATCTCGATAATGTGGCTTGTAGCACTCCCTGCATGAGAAGTATGAATCACAGCCTGATTAACCACATACGGTTGCAGATTTCAGGTGTGTGTGGTGCATCTGGGGTACCTGGAAAGACTGCTGGTTGACCAGGCTGTAGACCAGGATGAAGCCCTGTCCGTTCTTGATGTACAGGTCTCTCATGGACGCGAACTGCTCCGTCCCCGCCGTGTCCAGGATCTCCAGCACGGAGGGCGACGAGTCCACCTCGATCTCCTTCCGGTAGAAGTCCTCGATGGTCGGGTCATATTTCTCGATAAAAGTGCCGGTGACAAACTGCACGGTGAGCGCGGATTTCCCGACGCCGCCGCTGCCCAGCACGACAACTTTGTATTCTTTCATTGGGGCGGTCAAGGCGGGCTAACTCAGCAGCTAACGACTGCTATACTCGCTCCACAAACATTTATCAGGCCTTTACGAGAGCTAACGAGAGAAGCCACAAAAGTTAGACGATATACAATAACCCCCCTCATTCACATAAACAGTTCAACCGCTCATACTTGGGTTTTTCTACGTTTTCCAGCTAGTGAGACAGTAAAAGTTGATGTCCGGCAACTCCGGCGTTAGCTAGCGTTAAAGCTAGCTCGCGCCTGGCTGAATTCCCGCTGTGCCATCCTCGCGCTTTCAGTCGTTAGATCGATGTGATTCACCACAAGCGCCGGCGTTGGTCAGTGAACTTGTTGTCTACTGACGGCAGGTCACGGTGGTACACATTAGACCCTCACCCCAAACCGCATGACAGTCCCCACAGCAGCCCGCCGGTATCGCCGCAGCGTTGACTGCGTCCTTCCCTTAGTCCGGGCCTGGTTCTGGTTCCGGCCCAGCCCGGCGCCCTAGCAACCGGGCCCGTTATCGACGCAGACTCAGTGTTATAATCCCACCGTCCATTGGCTACAGTTTATTACTGATCCGGTATATATGTGACTGTGTACAGGGTGGGTTCTGCTTCAGAAAGAAAGGCTTTTTTTCAACCATCTGATTTCCTGGAGCTAACAACCTGTTTCCGCTAACGAGAATCAGACTTCCGCTGCGACGGTTTTCATAATAAAAGCACACAAAAGCGTTACAGAAAATTACGATTTTTCGTTTCTAACATCCATCCAGGTTTTCCACTTAGCCAATTCTGGGTCGCGGGGACTTGATCATTTTCTTTCCTTGATATTTATTTATTTATTTAAATACAGTACTGTGCAAATGCCTTGAGACACCCCTTATTCCTTTAAATTAGTTTTTTTAAAATGCGCCCTCTCCAGGCTTTTTGAAGAAAATCTTTTTTCCTTTTCACTCATTTTCAGTCCAGTCCTTGTACCTGACCATTTTCAGATGACAATTTTAAAAAAATGTTTTACACTGACGTTTGAGTCATTCAAACAAGTGATGAGCTAGTTTTATGTCCACACACAATAGACAGTTTGTTACATTTCAGTTTTATTACAGTTTAGTTGAATACACAATAATAATAATAATAATAATGATAATTGCTAACCTACATATTTAGCGATTTATCATGCAGACCTATCTTATTCACACAAGTTATCTAAATGAGCAGATTGTTGTCACATGAAGTGGTTTCATTTATTTTCCCGCAGTTACACACTATCCTCCAGGGGATTAGCTTCACTGATGCATAAGTGTGGGTTAGTTCACAATGTGAAAAACACCAAGACTGGACGTTGTGAGCAAAGAGTGGTTTAATGTGCAATCACAATGTTGCCGTTATATGAAGGAAGAATTTGTTTAAAGAAACAGCCACAAAATGAATCAGCTGCAGGTCCATCTTGACCATTTCTCCGTGTTACTGAGGATGTCACACTCAGAGGTTGCAGTCTTACATCAGCAGCATAAGGAAGCTGGTCAACCTCACTTCCTCTGAGAGCAGTTTCGATTCCTGTTTTTATATTTATATTTGGGTGAAGTTCTCTGAATAGCTTTACTATAGTGCTTTTAACTGCAATAGATTAAGTTAGTGGTCTGCTAATTCAGATTAATTCTGCATACTGAAGACAGTGACTCTCTACAGTGCAGTTAATTTCAAAACTGCATCATTCATCACACTTTGCACTCATTTATCTAAGAAACTTTAATTTCATCTGGTTTTTGCCATACTGTCTTCAGTAAGCCATTTTGCATTTTTTTATTGTAATGCATAGTCATATTACCTCATTATATTTGAGTTAATTAATTTTTTTAGATAATTAAGATAATTGTTTGATCCTGTTTTATTTAATTTTATTGAGCTATAGACTATTTTATTGATTTAAACTATATGTTGTTGGGCAGATCTTTAGGTATGCCTTTAAACTCCTCAATCAACACAAATATTTAATCAGCCAATAACATGGCAGCAACTCAGTGTATTGACATGTTGAGTTCAAATTGAGCATCAAAATAGGGAAGAACTGTGATTTAAGGGACTTTGAAAATGGCATGAATGGGATGGTCTGAGTATTTCAGAAACTGTGGATCTAGTGGGATTTTCCCACACAATCACAGGGTTTACAGAGCATGGTTTTCTGAGGGAAAATGCCTTGTCGATACCTGAAGTCAGAGGAGAATGGCGAGACTATGTCAAGCTGATAAGGGTCAACAGTAATTCGTTACAACCAAGGAGGAAGAGCATCTGTGAACCCAGATGAGCTGCAGCAGCAGAAGTCCACATCAGGTGCCAGTATTGTCAGCTAAGAACAGGAAACTTAGGCCACGATTTGAGGCTACAACATTTCTGAGGAATGTTTCCAGTTCCCAGTACTGGCAAGGTGCACCTAACAAAATGTCCAGTGTGTCTATACCCTATGCTTGAATAAATTTAACCCCATAATATTTTCATCTTGATCCCAATGACCTGATTTCTCTTTTGTGAAAGGTTAAAAGGTCTTTCCTGGGTGCCAAAACACTTTATATACAGATAAGCCCCTGAGATGCATGTGTGTTATTGTAGTCTTAGTTATTAACAGTTGTTGCATAAAGGGGTCCTTTAAGGCTATATATGCACATTTAGGGGCATTACCAGATGTTCAGGGTGTACGTTGTGGTTTGTATACTTCTTTTGCTGTATTTGTATGTCTGCAATGAAAGAGACAAAAAGAAAAAACACACAAGAGGATCACAATGAAGTGTTTTATTTAAGGTCAAACAGAAATTGCAGAACTCATCATAGGCACAGTAACTTACTCATAATTAGCTATACACTGCAAAATATATTGGCATGTAGCACAGGAGCACATACAAGCACCACAAGCAGAAAACAGAGTGAAACAAAGAAACAGCAGTCACGTTCAAGTCTGCCCAAGAGTGTCAGAGTTTTTTATGGCTTAGTCCTGAACAGTCTTTGGCCCTCATCATCTTCCACGGGGGTGTCGTTCAGTCGGCGATTGTACCCAATTTAAAAAATAAGTTGTGGACTCAACAGAGGATGTAATTAAATTGATATGATTGGCACACGCTCAGTTCACGTGGCGGTTTTAGTCATTGAGATGTAGAACCTAAAAGTCCAGTTTGCACATTAAAGGCACAATCACAACTAAAATGAATCGTAACAATACAGTGATTTAAAACCCACAGCATGTACTTAAACTGGGACAGCAATGATGAGGGGAGCTGGTGAGTCAGTAGAGACGCTTTGGTGAGTTGTGGGTACACGTCGTTCAGAGACCCGTCCCTGCTCACAAACTCTTTGAAGTCAATATTCAACAGTCAGAGGGCTGTGAACCGATTCTCCAGGATGACTCAGTCAGTTCAACACTAGGAGAAGTGCCATGGCAACAAAATCGCTGGCTTTGGGGGCAAATAAAGAGGATCACATGTTCAAATCAGCAGAACCAGAGTCATGTGAGGATGCTGCTGCTGCTGCTGGGAGAGGAAAATATTGGAAAAGCCGTTTGTTTGCAATTTAGTCTAAAATCCTGAGGAGAATTCAGATTTATTGTTGTTTTGGTTAATGACAAGAAACAGGAGAGTTTAAAAAAATTACAAAATGACAGAGATGAAGGCGAATTTAAATCTCTGTTCCTCTGTGGTCAGATTTAATATCGGCTCCTATTTTGTTTTTTTCCAGCCTGCAGATGGAGCTACTCTGTGCTTTATTTCGGTGCTTTACTGGAGAGAGGAATGTGTCTGCATGTCATCTGCTCAGATTAGGTTCTTACATATGATCCACCTCTCCTGTTTGATGTCAGGGTCGCATATTATTAAACCACAGAGGATCATTCAACTGAAGTGAACTGAAAAAAAAAATAGCTTTATAAAGCAAATCATTTGTAGTTTACAGCTAGGCAGTGCCATGCTTAGCAAAGAACAGGCCTCTAGCAACAAACAAAAGGGCAGATGTAAGAAAACAATAGACATATCGTTAACAATATATTGATTAGATTTTTTTAATTGACTCTTTTATCTGTATTTATTCAAAATAAATTTTGAGTATTCTGACATAGTTATGTACATAAGTGCAAACAAGGTGAACATCACACATTCGTATACACCTCAGTGAGGATCGACATCACCCAGCACAGCTGGGCAGTAAGAGACCTCGAGACCACCTTCTTGGCCAAAACCTGAGCCAGATCTCTCGGTCTGTAGGAGGCAAACGGCAAAAACCGCTCGCCTCCACAGAAAAAAGATCTTCCAGTTAGTCCAAGGGCCTCTTTACCGCCCTGACAGATGTTTGCTCTAAAAGCCAGAGTTCATTCCTATTTCTCAAAAACACCATGTACAAGAAGAAAAAACCTAAATATAAAATGAACGTCAAATAAACAAAACAAAATAAACGGCTGACCTCCCCTAAGGACCTTTGGATATTACAAGGATTAAAGTTTTTTCAATCACGTTGCAACAAGACAAACTAATAATTAGACATTCCCTTTTCGGATAGGTTAGTGCTGTATGTCATCTCAATTATTGTGGAAAAAAAAATCACTATTAGGATAATAAAAAGGTAGCCATGTTGTCATTTTGTTGCCATAGCAACAGCAACTATTACCATTAACAATGACTCCATCATTGTGTACAAACGATTTTCATATCATAATGTTTTTCATATTGGTCTACACAAACTATTAACTACATATAAATGATTTTTTTGTTGTCATTATTGTTATTATTATTTTCATGCCGCGTTTTTTTTTTTTTATGTCAGAAAAAAAAATCTTACATTTATTACATTTTCATACACAGCTGTGACATATGATCGAGGATTAAGGCCCTTTGTTTGTATTCTCAGGACTGGGTTAACTGTGTCCACATGCTGAAGGATCTGATCACAGGACAGCGAAGATCAGAGCTCTGCACACGTTGAACAGTTATGATTCAGGACCGTGTGGGGAAAAAAAATTACAACCAGGCCCAAAGGTAATCAAGTACAAGAGAATGAATGAGGGAACAAAATTAAGAGGTAAAAACATTGTTTGTATTTTTTTTTTACTCATGGTGCTCCACAATCCTCAAATTAATACACTCTTGAGCCTTAAAAGATACATTTAAATGTATTTAAAAACCTCAAATGCCCTCGAGAGGCACAGTTTATTAATCAAGTATTCTGTTTTTCCAGCTGGACAGTGAAGGCATACTGATGTTAGGGGTAGGGTCACTTAAGGAGGGGATTGGCTGGACGAAGCTAGTCTTTAGAAAAAGGGACCTGTCTGGACATTCTGATCATCAGGTTCATAGAGACAGCTATGAGCCTACATACTGTTTGATCCACCATGCAGATAAAAAGTCAGCTATACTTTAAAAAATACTTTATTCAACTATTTTGGGAGATACACTTATTCACAAGATTTTATATCACTCTTATGTCTGTATAGTAAATATGAAGCTTAAATCAGCTGTATGGGGCACTAGCCTGTTTCCATACAAAGTGGAGCTACACAGATAAATTAACAGGTATTAGGTTATTACAAATAAGGTGTCCTCTAAAAGTATGTAAACTGAAATAGATATTTTAAACCTCAGTTTTAGCATTTTAGGATGAAAGCATTGCATGAGATAAAATACAGACTGGCTTTAGCTTTTATTATGTGCTATTTAATACACAAACAGCACAGAAATAGATAGTTATGCATCTTGATATTTGTAGACCAGTTCAGTAGCGTTTACTTTAGGCTACTTTTTCGCTGTTCAGTCAACATGCTTTCATGTGGCTTCTGATGTAGAGGATCTGTGGATTTGTTCTCTGCTCGGTCTGTTTGACCTCAGCACAGCCTCTGATACTGTCGACCATGATACTTTCCTTAGTAGACCTATGGTTTCCATTTGACTAACTTTCTTCTTATTTATCTGCAAGGCTCAGATAAATGCGAGGCTCAATCCTGAGCCAGCTGGCATCATTCAGGGTTTTTCAGAAGTCTCTTATCGTTTCTATGCAGATGACATTTACTTATACGTCTATCATTTTCTATTATATTTTATTGTGATTTTTCACAGTTTTTATTTATTTTGCCAAGCACTTTATAACTTCATTTCTGTGACAAGTGCTTTTATAAATAAACTTTACTTACTTATATACTATATAAGAGCTAAAGCCACCAACTGTTTTGTCTCATTTTTGTGCTTTAATAGCAACTTCAGATGCACAAATTATCCAATAATATCTGTTAACGCACTTATAGAGGGCACTCTATTCTTGTTTAAGTTGGCTTAAGTTATTACAAACATTACACAGTTTGTCCAAAAGCTAACTTTTAGTTATCTAAAAGGTGTAAACACCTTCCATGCAAGACTGCACATTTAATCTTTAAAATGGATATAAAGAGGGCACTCTGTAGTTTTATAGATGTTTTCCTCCTGTAATTATTTCTTCATGGACAGTTTACAATCCATCTGGGTTATATTGCTGGTTGCCTGGCAACCTCACTGTTCACAAGCAGTCACGATGTGTAATGCGGTTGTTTTTGCACAACTGTTTATTAAGGTGTGCTGGACTTTTCTCTGTGTTACCTAGCAGCTCTTTCCAGCTTAGTATCAGCACAGAAACATAAGAGCAGCTCAGATCTTCTGTCTTTAAAAAAAAAAGTAAGCAGATATGTGTACTTTTTCTTAAACTGCCACAAATATGCCATTTGGGGCATTTAGGTGGTCAGGAGGGAAAAGCTTTTACACGCCCAAAATGAGGGTTAATCCCAGGATTATACCTGGTGCTGAACTTGCAGCTCTGGCTGGGTGGGTTTTCTGCACAGTTATGGCTCCACAAAGCCTTTCCACACCAAAAGTTAACAGAATCAGGGCTGCAGTACTGGGACAAGGGAAATACATGTGAGAAAAAAGGTAGCATGCTGACTTTCTGCCTAATGAGAATATGCTTTGTTTATAGTGCTTTGGATACTACAGAGGGTAGGGGTAGAAAAACTGACTAGCAATAAATGGTACTGAAATGTACCTGAATTGTGTACATTTGTACTTCAAAGAGTACAGCAGTCTGCTCTACCTTTTCTGACAGTGAAAGATATTTCTAAAAGTAGTCACACCACCCATTAACATTAAATATAAATCTATATAACAATACACATACTTTAATATGTCTTAACACAGTTTCATCATGGTACCTACAGTATGTGACCTCTGAAATAGTCTATATAGAGTGAACCATTACATTTCAGCATGCCTGTCTTTTAGAAGGGCATGTGTAAAGTTTTTGCATTAGATACATTCACGACACATTAACATTATTTAAAATGAATAATGTTCAATGGGAGATGTGTAATATCTGCAGCATTTACATCTAACCAAATATGTGATCCATCGTCTTTTCTGACACACGTATGTATGCACACAACTCTCTGATTTATTTCCTTACATTGACAGTAAGACAGCACAGCTGTCTCAGAGAAGAAACTGATACAAATGTGATTTCATATTATAATAATGTACCAAATAACACAGCTGTCTTTGAGCACTGGTCTGGTCTTACAGTGTACTGACAGTTTTGTTTGAGGAGACTTGAAAGAGGCACATTTGAATTTGGATATAAGTGATTTCAGCCCAGTTTCCAAAGCTGTTAAGTTCATTTTTTTGTATACACCTACAAAGCAATTCCTTACACACTTGAAAGTCCCCCCCCAATTTTTTTTTCACCATCAGACATCAAGCATGAGAACTGTTCATCCTTTTCTACAACTTGATTCTGGTTATAAGAATATTTAGAGTCTCGTCATTTTTGACAAACAGGACAGCAGTAGAAAGACATGACATTTTAAAGTCAGACAGGACATTTTCAAGTTCGAAGCTTTCTCCCTGCAGAACCATAAAACATAAAAATCTTGTGCCACTTATTTAGTCCAAAAGCCACATTAAACAAACAGCCTTTTGAAATACATCTCTGCATTAGAGAGGGAAACATTTATTTGGAGGATTTATCCAGATATTGCATTAAACGGGCAGTTCCTTGCATATACCGCAGACTTTAGGCACAACAAAAGGAAACCGATCTCGCTTCCATCTTGTGCAATAACTGACATCAGGTGTAAAAGTTTAAGTGGCATTTACAGGCGAGCTGAACACACACAGAATCGGTTTCAAAGAGTGTTCAGGTTTCAAATCACAGAGGAAACAGGATGAACCTTTCCTTTTTTAGTCGTTACACAGCTACCCATCACAAAAGAAACACAATCACTGATCGGAAATCACGATTCAAGAAACTTCACAGCTCAGGTTTATCAGTTTTGACGATTGGAGCTGTCTGGTCTATTACTGGAGAGTACTATACAGAGAGGGGCCCTTACATAGAGAACATGACCTCAGCTGCTTTAAGGCAGTTTATTTAACACATCCTAAAGATATCCCTCATCCCATCTTCTTTATAAGAAGTAATTACATACTAAGTTACTTTCACCCAGTCTACATTTTTCAATAAAACAGGGGGGGGGGGGCGAATCATTCATTGCATTTAAGAAACTCTAATATACATTTTAAGAGGCATTTGCTGTAACCAGTAGACTTTATCCCAATAGCAGCTACAGGCTAATACACTCTATTTACGTAACTAATTCTTCTTTTAAATTATTTTTGGGACACTAAGTCTCCTCTGCAGCTGAGCAGAAAAAATCAAAGGCACAAACAAATGAACAACAACCCCTTACTGACGTATCACCAGGCAAAATGAGACCATCATGACAGACTGAGCGGTACACGTCGTACAACACAAACGTCACATTTGCACTCATCTTGAAACGTAAACGTGACATGATATGAAACACTCTTTCACTTTGACAGCCCGTCATGGTTGGAGACCGGCAGCTGGTCCGTCTGAATTTTCTACAATGAACTTCTCAGAGTTTCTTACTTTGGAACAGTCAAATGTGTTGGGTGGCCTCATGTGATGGCTCCGACCCATAAAGGGCATTTAGTCTTGAATATATATGTGTGTGTTTATGTGTGCGCACATGTGCTGCACTTTTAAGGTGTGGGCATGTATGGCTGTAAGGACGAGGGAGCTCTATTGCTCGCCCCGATCGAGTCAGTATGCATCAGGGTGGCTGCTTTAAAGCAACGGTAATACGTCCAGGTCTGTATTGCATGAACCATCGCAGCTCTCTTACGTTCACAACATGATATCAGTCGGTGTGCACTGTGGGCGAGGCACATGTTTGCTGCAGTGCTCGGGGTTTATGGGACTTTAACTGGGGTTTCGGGAAAGGCTTACTGAGTTTAGTGCCACAGGAGCTGCCACCAGCAGTTTGGGGACGGGGCAGAAATGGGTTTCCATGGGAATGCACTGGAGCTCCACCGGATCTGAAGTCAGAAGCTCCGAGGGGTCTACTGGAAGAGAGAGAGGGGGGGAAGAGGAGGAGGAGGAGCTGTGAGTTCTTACAGACACAAACATATGCAGGCAAACCTCTGTAGCAGATTATTTTATACTGATATCTGTGCTTAATTATAATGATCTTTTAAAATTATGGGCAAAGCAAATAGTCAAGTTAGCACTGAGGTTGTTTTTATAGATGTTAATGCCGAATGCGTGTTATCACCTCACTTTACACCTTTGCTTGTTTGAATCTTCACGTCAAAAAGAGAGAGGGTTGGGTGTAACATCTCAGGAACGAAAGTTTACAAAATCTGTGATACCTAGTCGACTAGTTATGCACTCATCCATAGTAGCAGCAGGTTAGTTCAAAATCATGGACTGGTATGATGCTGGTAAACCGAAAGAATGCAAATTTAGGTCATTTCAGGTAAATTCCATTAAAGCTGCATAGTAGAGTCGAGCCACATGTGATTTCACCTTAAATGTGAAACATTTTTTCCTGCTGGACTTCTGTTTTAGCTGTAAGTAAACAACAAAAAGCAGCAAACACCACCAGTCAAAGGATTTTAGAGCGCTCTCATTTTTATACATATTAAGGGAAATTACATTGTGTAATATCTCAGTGCATAATGGTAATGGTTAATCCTTCAGTTTGTGCAAGCTCTTAAATCAAAGTGATGTTTTTATTGCTAAAATATCAAATTTACTGCTTTACAAAAAAGCAGAAAGAATTAGTAAAGCACATTATTGTTTTTTGATCGAGATGGTAAATTACAGCTTTTTACTAGTTTTGGTGGTTGAATGCTATCTAACGCTTGATTAAGTGTGCTGGCTCAAATTCGGGAATAAAAACGTGAATTCAGTTTGTTGTTTGCCAAATAAATAAAAACATAATTTTTAGTTTTAAGCAAGTTTTTGACAGATTTCTAAAATATTTGTGCTTTTTTTTGGTGTTTTGTCAGGTGGTCTAACAAATTTGTGAAGCACTGTGGCCACTTTCAGTTGTTTCCTTATTCACGAGAGGTCACCACAGCAGGTAGCTTTAATTTGGCAGATTTTCTACTCTGGATCCCCTTACTGATGCAGCCCCAAAGGGATCTGGATCTCCTCCTGGGATCAAACCGGGACTCCTTCACTTGTTAGGTGGGCTCTGGGCTTTAATTTCAGTGATCACTGGGACATAAAAGAAAACACACATAAAGAATGAAGAGGCAAATTTGATAAAAAAAAACTGCTTAAAATTTTGTGCCAAAATTAAGGTTTAACAAGCATTTTTCATCTTTTTGTGTTGTGGATTTTTTTGTGTCACATATCTCTTGTAACGTCTGTGTTGTACCGGTCTTTCCACAGTGGCGCACACATCAATGCACTTGCAGGTTGACCTGTCTGGTTAATCGAAGTTAAACTCTCTGTCCAGTTTGTTTCTTCAGAAATTTCAGGTCTTTGTGCTGCTGTGGGATAAACTGCAGACCCAGATTGCTTCAACTCTGTATTATATTTGATACACAAGTTTTTGTGAGTTTTTGAAATGTCTGCATCGTCAGTGTTGTTTTATTCCCTCTCAAAAACAAAATGTTTTAAGCAATAAAACATACCACATATAGCAAATTGATATTTATTTTCTTTTTTAATTTGTCAGAAGGTTCAATAAACGCTCCAGTTTCAAAAAGAATAAAACATTTCTGGCCATTTTTCACAGTTCAGGATTTTCAGGGCCAACGGTGCATCAGAGGGTGTAGATTGTTCCTGTACAGACCAAGGCTTTCTAGTATTTGAGAAAAGTTGGGACACTTACGGGTGAATTTATTAACTTCCAGAGCTGCAGGAAAGCTGTAGTTCAACCAGTTTTCTTAAACTTAGACTTATTTTTTAATAAATTTACACATTTTTCTTTTCCTTTTTCCTTTGCTGGTGACCTGCTGACCTTCGTACCATTCAAGTTTATTAGAAATTTAAATAATGAGGGTGCCCTAAATCATTTGACTGGTAGGTTGTATCCAAGCAAATTAAGTAACTGTTTGGCTGCAAACATTTATTTTTATATGATATATATTTTTTAACAGAGATGAGAGCTGGCATGCTTTAATGCCAGGCCACATACTGCACACAGTAACGACTGAGACAGACATGATGTGATTCAACACCAAACAAAGACACTCAGATGAAAACAGTTGTCAATTTCAAGATTCCTCTCAAAACGAGTTGTTTTCATTTGCTCGCATCATAAGAAACAGAAACGTGAGGAGAGATGAAATGTGAAGATAACACGTGACACTACGGGCAGACAGTGAAAAGGACTGAGATCCTACAGAGCTAAAATCAAAAGAGGACTGAAATGAAAGAGCAAACCTGATTCGAGGCGGCAGATTCAGCGAAAGGAACATTGGTGACTGGGGTCGAGGCCGACGAAACAGTGGAGGTGGTGGCACCGTGCATCATGGGAACTTTTATTCGGGCGAGTCAGACGAAAGACAGAGGACGAGGATATGGGCGGGGAGGAGGGAAGGGGAGGGGAGGGGAAGGGAGGGGGAACAGGAATGATATGGTTACCATGGCAAAATGTGTAGGATCAAAAGTCATGGCACAAGTCAAGTGATATTGCCAGGATGAATTTGAACAAGTACCAGGACACATGCAAACAAAATCAGAGATAAAAGGGGAAAAAAAATACATATTTAAATAGCTGACAGGATACAAAATTAAAAAAAAAATTAATTGCTCACCAACAAAATGGCAGTTAAACAAACAAAGCAATACACAGTCATACAATCTAATCAGACTGGAGTATCTGATAATTGTATTGAATGGACGGAGCATGTGTATGGAAAGAGCAAATGATCCATAAGAAATACTTTTATTCCTTTCGATTACAATGTAAGAGAAATCCTGAGAATTTAGTAATTTAATGGCAATCATATTTTATCGTTGCTCTGAAGTCCTGAGCTGAAGGTGCTAAAGACTGAAAGTACTGGTCCATTTTTATCCTCATTTGAGTCGCTTTTTATTATTATTATTATCATTATTATTATTATTATTACTAACTAAACAAAAGGCACTGGAACAAATCAAAGTTTAGTTGACTACTTGCAAAGGCCAACAAGTCTGAAAACAGCACACATGCTGTCTAAGATGTATAATACTATTAAGATTCTCAATTGGTGTGTGTCAGACCAACCAAACTCACATATATGAACATAAGCCTGAAATATGTACACAAAACATGCACTGTGCTATTGTCCATCATCATAAACAGCACAGCTGTGGCTCTGCAGCAACATTAGAAAGCATCTCTCACACCCAGAGGCGATAAGGTCATCGTCTCACTGCTCCACAGAAACATATAGTTGATTCATACCTTGAGCTGGAGTTTTTCAGCATAAACAAGAACTGAATTTGTCACATTTAATCTAATATGTTGCTTTTAATTGCACTTTTATCAATGTAACTTTAAAAGGGTTTTTTTTATATTGACTTTGTATTGTCTCCGGCATGATCAGTTACTTGATTGTTGTGTTTTCTTTGACCTGTCACCCTGGACAGGATGTGCACTTCTGTAATCTATGGCAGGATGCAGGACAGTGACAACATCCACTTGTGGATTCATTATACAATAGATCGGCACTGTGACACTCAAACTGGTGTTTTCACCCCAGCTTCTTAATTATAGCTCGACTGAGGACTGTGAGGATGTATACACTGGGATTAATGTCGTCATACATGAAGAGTAGGGACACCAAACACTGTTATTGCTTTTATGTTCTATTTGTACATTTAGCAAGTAGGAAGGATATAATGAAATTATGTTTTTTTGGTTGCATTGTGAGAAATGTAGTAGTCAGAAGTTTTCATACACTCATCATTGTGGTCATTTTGGGCTGGTAGCTTCTCTTTGCTCACTCACTGGATTGCCCAACACAGAGCTACACCTGCTTGTTGATGACTGCTAAAAGCATTTGGTTGAGGTGGAATCTGTTAAGGAATATTTAACCAAAATATTAGCGGGTTTGTTATGTGTATATAACTGAGAGTGTCTGTTTACCTGTGTGGATTAGAGCAAATCCCCAATAAATTCAAACTTGTGCAACAAATTCTTGTTTTTTAAAGCCATTAAAGATCTATGCTGTGCAGGTTGAAATATGACCCTTTTTAATTCATTCCATTTCCATATGCTTCCCTGAGCTTGGCACTACAACATTTTTAGGACATTTAAGCATTGTTAAAAAGGGCATCAAATCAATCTGATATCCAAACCAAAATCTCGATATCTTTACTGCATGTAAAGAAAACCCCCCAGCTCATTCTGAGGGGATCGTGTGGAAGGCTCTGATTAATTTTTCATGCAACCATACCCATGTATTGACCCATATATTGCACTAAAGTGAGACTACCTCTTCTGCTTAATTTTTTTTTTTATATTTTCAAGTGAGGTAAGCAAAAGCACAAACAAAGTTTCCCACCGTTATAGAAATGCAGTCTGCTTCAGGCTGGAGACTAAAGTGGACAAAATTCAGCAAAAGAAATCCCCAAAAACAAAACCAGAGAGGGACTCGGACCACCCTGAAAAAGTATTTTACTGCAATTTATAACAGCAAAGACACATGAAAATATTTTGCTTCTTTTTTTCTTTTATGTCAAAATTATTCTCCAAATGTATTAAATTTACGTCCTAATATCAGTATGTATCACTGGGAAATGTAATAAAGGTGGAACTGAAGTTAGGAAACACACACGCGCAGACGTATGCATGACTAAACATCTTCTGCAACTTTTTGTGATTCTAATCTACCAGATTTTCAGTTCAGATGGACTGACCGAGTGAATCGTGTATCTGTGCTTCTCATCACTGTTGGTATCCCTAAACTATCTGAATAGAAACCCTGCATCAGTCTGCTGCTGTTCCACGGTTATGTAATCCTGAACAGCATTGACCTCAGACATAGTCTAATCCTCCATGGTTAAACTACAATATTCTGATATTTCCGACATCAGTTTAGTGAACATTTGTTTCGTGCATTTAAAAGAAAATCTGTAAAACCTTCCTCTAAACCAGCTGGCACTTCACTTCAGCCCTGAAGTGAGCTTCTGGAAGCTCTAAGGAGGGTGGTGCAGGTGGGGTCCTTGTGTGGTTAGCAAAAAAAAGGAGGTCCCTTAATCTGTGAGTACAGACACTGACAGGAAGCTGATGAGGTTTTTTTTCCACTCCCTGCTTTCCCAGCAGTCTGAGCTACCGGAGCTGGCACAGTTCATGTAAATCCAAACGCTTAAATGATTAAACACTTCCACTTAAGACTTGTTTGTTAAACTGGATGGAGAAAATCAGTGTTCGACTTCAGCAACGGAGAATAGTCGGTTCTCATTGTCAGGTCATCCAGTAGTTTGGTTTTGATTAAATAACGCATAGTCCATGAACTATGCTGCAAATAGAAAGTCATCGTCCATGTAACACTTCCAGGTTTAGGTCTGTCTGCTTTTGAAATTTCATTCCCCTAAAGAAAAACCGTTTCACATAAAACACAAGAAGCATGAACTTGAATCCCTGCTAATCAATTCTACTGCACATGTACGAACTACACAATTTATAGTTAACTGGGCGAAACATGGTCACCTGTATGGTCGTGCAGGCCTCTGATTAACACACCAATCCTACGGCTGGTAACATTTTTACAAACACGTACATAAAACAAGAAACAGATGACAGCGAAAGTTAAGACGAGAGAGCAGACAAAGGTGTGCCCACAGGTTCAGGTTAGAGCAGGGAGCACAAGCAAGCAGCATGGAGTTAGTGCACAATGTGTACCGGCGCACAAAAACACACTGATGCAAGCTGCTGGTAAAGTGAAAGTGCAAACACCTCAAATCTCTAAATGCTGTAGTGAAGAAAATGGCATTCAAGTATCGAGGAATAAAAACTGCATGCCAAGTGTGTATGTGCACATGTACTATCCTATTGGTCAAACGTCTAGGTTTTGCTATGCTTCTCTGTTTAGTTGGTGATAGTAGCTTTGTCGTCTCAGTTTAATTGTAATTAAAAAACTTTATTTTAGTGCCAAATTTGCTTCCTTGGTGCAGACACTTTTATTTTTACTTCCCCGCATTCCCTCCAGACTTCCTGGAGAACGTAACAATCAGCAGTCAAGCTGAAGGTGATTATCAACTCCACCAGTAAACCCGAGGTGTCTTCAATCTATCTTGGAGCCGGTTCACATGAAAGAGGTGGTGTTGGCAGCATCTGACCAATCACAAACATGGCAGCAGAACAGCTGATTTTACAAAGGAAGACAAAGCTACAAAAGACTGGAAAAAATGCTACAATAGAAAATGTTTAGGTTAACTGACTTGTCATTATCAAAGCTCAATCATTAAGGCTCAATAGGATCTGACATATTCAGAAATCTGCACAAGACACTTGTAACCTTATTCTTTGAGCTGCAGCCCCGGCTGTGTAAAACCGTCTGAGAGCAAGGACAGAACAATTAAAAAACTGAATTGAAACCAGTAGGTGTGCAGATTTTATGAACAGTCAGTAATAACGAGTATTAAGTGTTCAGTTTTAGGATCAGACATGATTTTAAGCCTTGCAGAACAAATGAAAATAAATAAAATGGCTTTAAAACTGCTTGCTAGATAAAAATGAACATTAACGTTGCTCTTAAGGATCTATATTTCTCTAAAGCACGGCCTTCTCCTACCTGGATATTAAGGTCCACCTGTTTTTCCAGGACTGATGATGGCATTTTCCTGAGAATTGGTTAGTGACTCAGCGGTTGTTTCCTACGTGCAGGTTAGGTTCGCAGCTTTAGCTGCCATAGTGACTAATGAACCACCTTTGTGACTCAAAACTCTAAGTTAAACCTGAACCTTGCTAAAACCCTAATCCTGCTTTGTGGTTTAGGCCTTTAATGTGTTTGTCTCTTTAAGCTGTGTCCTCTGACTCTATGGCCTCATCACAAGCCAAGCAAGAGTGAATCCAAATCAAGCAACACAACAGACAGTGGAACAGAAGAGAAGCGTCACACAGCACAGAAGCCCTGAACAGACACAGCAACTTCTTCGTCCTACAGTTCTCCACCTTTGTGTTTGTGTGCACAGGCCACTTCTTGGATTCAAGGTTTGAGGGTGTATGAATTCAAGGGACCTCCTACTGGTGTTGCTAAGGTTTCCAGAGACTCACCAGTGGGGATAAAGGCTGGTTGCTGGAGCTGCATGTTAGCCAGGGCTTGCTGGTAGTGGAACATGCTGGGATTGAAGACGGTGGCAGCAGCTCCGTTGCTCTTCTCTAAGACAGGCCTCTTTGGTAGCGGCTGCACAGCCCCCGGGGGCAGACCCTGGCCATGAAGAGAAGGATATGAATGAAAGCAGTGGTTATCTTTCAACACAGGTAGTGATGGGTGTACAGAAAACACTCTCCCTGGAACAAAAAAAACAAAAGTAGATTAATCTGGTGTCATCTCAGGGTGAATATAAACTTTACCATTAAGATTACGTGGATGCTTTTTACCACCACAAGAGGGCACTGCAGTATCTAAGATTAACTGAAGTGATGTAAGGACAGCCCAGAGGTCAGGCCAAGAGCAAAATGGGGCTTCTATCATTTCATCTTCTAATGGGGCCGGTGCTGAACCATCAAAATGCTATGGAAGATAACCAGGATATATAGGTATAAAACCTTAACACACAGGCCATTAATGTGGGATGTGGCTGAAGCAGGAGTATGTTTGAATGACCCCACCTGATCTACAGAAGTAACACAGCAGCAATCCCCTTCTTTACTGAAGTTAAAACAATGTTACAAGCTAAAACCAAAACCAAATTACCTAGAAATGATCTTTCTAAGTCCTTTCACTTTAATGATTTGTATCTTCTTTCAGTAACTATAGATTACTCACATCGATGGCGTTAGTCATTACAGGCAGCTTCACTCAAAATAGTGAACGATATGGTAGAAGCAGTTCGATCTGAAGCAGGATATTATGATCTTACATTGTATCATTGAACAATATAGCACCGGAAAGGAAAATCTGCTGCTGGCAATACAGCCTGGACTTGACGTGACATGAATTGTCCTGTTTTTTACTGCAACTTGGACACTAATTTCAGTGATAAGTGTTTTGTATGTGGAGCACATATGCTGTCAAGAATCTTTGGCAGGGAAGCTTTAGAAGAAGCAGCAACTGTTGTACTCAAATAATCTTCAAGAACCTGATAAACTGAAAATTGTAGCTTCAGGAACACAAATCAAGAGAATAACATAGAATAACAAACTATTTTGTGAAATGCTGTTAAACAGCAGATACAGTTGGGTCCATAATTTGTAGTTTTGTATAAACAACTACAGTCGATTTTAAATCAAACAATCGAGATGTGATTGAAGATCAGATACCATCCATCCATTTTATACTGCTTATCTGGGTTCACGTCACGGGGGTAGGAGTCTAAACAGACAAACCTGGACTTCCATTACCCTAGGCAACACTTCCAGCTCATCCAGGGGGACACTAAGTCTTTCCCAAGCCAGCCGAGATATGTAATATCTCCAGCGGGTCCTCGGTCTGCCCCGGGCCTCCTTCTGGTAGGACATTAAATCATTCAAAAGGAGGCATCCTAGTCAGATACCCAAACCTCCTCAACTGACTCCTTTCGAGGTGGAGGAGCAACACTTCTACTCTGAGATCATCTCGAATGACTCAGCTCTTTATCTTATCTCTAAAGGAGAGCCCAGTCATCCTTCAAAAGGAAACTCATTTCCGACACTTGTATCTCTGACCTCATTCGTCTGGTCCCTACCCAGAGCTCGTGACCATAGGTGACCACAGGTGAGTGCAGGAACATAGACAGACCGGTAAATCCACAGCTACGTTTTTATGCTCAGTTCTCTCGACCACAACAGATTGGTACCAATCCAGCCCAGTCATCAGCAGGTGAGGCCTGTTTCCTTGTTACTTCATAAAAAACTTCACTTTAATTTTAAATATGAGACCCAAAGAGACGTAGAAAAAAACTGGAAAAATCAACAACCTGATCCATTCTTAAAAAGAAGGAATACAGTGGCCAGCTCAGCAACACCAAATGATAACAGAATGATTTCCACGATTAAGAAAAACAGCTTCCCAACATTTAACAAAGTCATGAACTTGCTCGGAAAGATAGACGTATCACTGTCAAGGTGTACAATCAAGAGAATGCAAACCACTGGTTACACTAAAGAACAAAAAGGCCCAAAAAAGTCTGCAAAGTTCTAGAAGTTTTATTTTGTGGGGGGATAGATAAAGCTGCCAGGAGCAGAGGTAGTGAATGTGGATGAGTTTAAATACCTGGGGTCAACCATCCCAAGCAGCAAACACACAAAAGATGTGAAGAAGAGAGCGCAGGCAGAGTGGAGTGGGTGGAGATGAGTGTCAGGGTGATTTGTGGCAGCAACAGTGAAAAGGGAGGTTTACGAGATGATAGTGAGACCGGATATGATCTTTGGTTTGGAGACGATGGCACTGACAAAAAGACAGGAGGCCAGCATGGAGGTGGCAAAGCTGAAAACTGTAATTCTCAAAGCGCTGATGCAATTTTTTTGTAAAACCCCTAGAAATGAAAGCTGAAAGTCCAAACTTCAATTACATCTTGATTCAACCCAGCAGTGCTATTAATTAAACAGAGCAACAAAACAAAAACTGTATCCGTGTCCAACAAATTATGGATTTAGCTGTATGGCAGAGGTTGGCTTGCTTTACAGTTGGCTTACACGCATGTTTTTCTTCTGAAAAACATGAGAATATTTTAATGCTTATTTTTGTTAAAAAGTACAGAGACACAGTGTCGAGGACGACTCACCAAGCCTGAGGACGGGGTGTTTTGACCGGCTTGGTGCTGTGCAGCCTTGATTCTGGCCTGCAGGTGAGCTGGAGGGTGGAAGTACTTGCACTTGTCTCGGCTGCAGCGGCCTTTAATATAGTCCATGCAGACAATGACCGAGTTCTCGTTGCAGTCCACCATGCCCGCCTCCAGGGGGTGAGCGTAGCGGCAGTCGTTCTCACCTCGCGTGCAGTTCCCGCGCTGGAATTCTCTGCAAACCTGGCGGGGCAGGTGGGAGCACCGATCAACAATCACCTTTCAGCGTTTTTCCACAAAACATAGAAACACAACAACTGCACGCTGGCTGCATACCTCCAGCTTGTCTGTGCGCACATGTTTTTGTGCGGAGGTGCCATTTCCCATGGCTGCCAGACCGGTAGGACTCCCGGGGACGAGCAGGGGAGTGCTGGGCAGCAGCTCAGGCATCAAACCCATCGCTGGGCCCATGTGGCTCAGATATGGACTGAATGCCATGCTGGGACTCGTTGCCAGAGAGGGTGTCACTGGGAATGTTGTCTGAAAGAAAGAGAACAAGAAAGAGACAATTTATGGCAGAGCTTTCAATAGGAGGCTTGAAGTGCTTGACTGCCAGCACTGCTTTTTACAGGAATAAGAACAATGCAGCTGCCTAAACAACTTCTACAAGCATGAAAAAAACAGCTGAGCAGGCAGAATACATAAAAGACTTTCAATGTCACTTGAGATTCTGCAAATTTTTCCTTGTACAGTAAGAAACTTTGGCTTTCAAACACTTTTTAAAAACAAAAAGGCTCTTTTTATTCCCTATTTCATGTATGTAAGAGGACAGAAATAACCAGCATTGATAGAGTGAAATATTATTCTACTCCTTGTTGTCTGTTTAGCGCACATCTTGCACACGGCACGGTGTTTTGATGACTGCATTACTGTAGAGTCATAGTTTAGGATGGGCTGCTCACTATGGGCTGCAGTTGTGTTCCAGGCAGCATGAACTGCATCTGCTGAGCCAACATGGCTGCCGCGGCCTTCTGCTGGATCAGGTTGTTCCTCCCATTGATTTCCAGCTGGGTTTTCAGGTGCGGAGGTGGGTGCAGGTATTTGCAGTTCTCGCGTGTGCAACGCCCCTGAAGAGGAGAGCGGAGACAGGAAGGATGAGCATAGAAGCTTTAAGCAGGCAACAAAAACTCACTCCCACTCAAAAAATAATTAAATAAATAAAAATCACCTCTTATCACAGCAACCGATTCAAGTTTAGCAGAGGAGTCATCCATATAATCAAGTGTAATTTGTTACACTAAACATCAAGGATCTAGTGTGCTTTCAGAAGAGTCCTAATGACTATGCCTTATAAATTTTGGTGAATAAAGTACTAATGAAGCCCCAGAAGAGCTTCTGCTGCATAATTCATGAGAAAAATGCAACTGCTTTGTAAAAGAGTTCTGACGAATATTCAAAGGTGGGTTTTTTTTAATTTCTCAGGATATAATCATTTCATTTTGTCATTAAGTCATTTTTTGAGGCAATGTGAAACGACAGGTGTTGTATTTGAGCCAGCTTTGGATTTTTCCACAGCAGAAAAATAAACTAAAGTGACAAGCGATAAAGCTGGAGGCTGATAACACATGCTTAACTCTCACCGTCCTCTATGATAGAGTCAGTATCTCCATCGGGAAGATATCAGCTCAAAAATAAAATAAAATAACCTATTTTCTGAAATAAGGGAAAAACATTGCAGTGCATGAGTGAAAAAGCAAAAGCAGTCATTACTGGAAAAAATAAACTCACAAGCCAAATTTGTACATTTTGACATAACAGAGGGAAGGAGATATGAGTCCCCTGGGGGTTGTGCCAGGAAGGGTATCCGGCGTAAAAATCTGCCAAATCAAACATGTGGAGCTACCTGCTGTGGTGAGCTCTTGTGACAAGGAAGCAGCCGAAAGTGGCTTTGATATAACAGATGAATTGATACAGAACAGCATCAGCCAAAAAAAAGCTGGTCTGCAAAGAATCATGATATCTTCAAGAAGCATTTCAACTATGAGTTAACTGTACATAGGCCTATAATTCATATATGCAGACTAGATTTATAAAGTAAAGTTGGGAACCAGTCCTTACTAATTATTAATTTCTGTTTGTGATTTTTCTTTTCTTTCTAATAATATATTAAAAAAAAGAAAAAAAAGAAAAAAAAAGAAAAATCATAGATACGATAATCTACTGAACACAGAGACACATCCATCAGTACGTGAGCTTATGTAATAAGCATCTTTATTTGTAACTGATTTCCTATTCTTGAATT
Source organism: Haplochromis burtoni (assembly GCF_018398535.1). Taxonomy (NCBI): domain Eukaryota; kingdom Metazoa; phylum Chordata; class Actinopteri; order Cichliformes; family Cichlidae; genus Haplochromis; species Haplochromis burtoni. The sequence continues at coordinate 3,268,546 of NW_024582365.1, forward strand.
CTAGCCTTGGTTAAGAAAATAGCTGCAAAATTTGCTGGGTGAGTTTATTGAACGTCACCTGGACGTTCATGTTGGGGTTTCTAGCAATGTAGGTCTGTACCAGAGTTGTTTTATATCAGTCTTTTAGTAATAAGAACAAAGGGAAGTGAATATACCATTTTTAAAGTGAGAGAAATGAAAAAATTCTTTCAAGGTAACAATGTTTCCAGCAATGTTGTGAACCATGTTATTGTAAATCAACCACGAACTGCCAGTCAAAAAGAACACTGTGTATAGATTTAAACCAAGTACACCTGACCACAGCACCTGAAAAGGCACAAACCTACCAGGGACAGAAACTGTTACCGGGAGGGTTGCTTTTGCCAAGCCTGTGCCATCACCAGAAGCAGTGTAGGTTACAAAAGCAAAGCTCAGCCAGCACATAAAGAAAAAGCAGCCTGTTTTCCTGTGCAGAATCACCATCCAGTACTCTTTGCACTGGTTTTCACTGAAACTGCTGCAGTGGTACTTTAACAGATTGCTTTGTATAAGGAGTAAATAAGTCAAATAATGCATTGCTTTAAAACAAGCATTTACAATTGATAAGCTGATCTGAATGATCTAAAATCTGCCAAGCACTTTGATTGATCTTCTTCATCTAAGTTGATTTAGCTTTAAGTAAACTTAAAAAGGCTTTATATTGGGTTAATTCTAATTCTATTTATTTAATTAAAATGCAGTTTAAGTTCCACTACGGCACATGAAACCAATGTGCTGCACGGTGGGTTTATAACTGTTGCTAATTCACGACCCTTGTCCCTTGTTGGGCTTTTACATTCACATTTTACAACATTCATAACATAAATCAACATATATAAAACCACAATAAACTATAAATACATAGTGTAAAATATAGTGTAGAAAAACAAAGAATTAATATAATTTCCAAAAGTATTGATAATTATAAAATTATAATATAGTTATTTAAAATGACTACAGCTCTGATTTACCACTAATCCACTCTTGACCTTTATGTTAAACATTTTATATCTGTAAATGTGCTTCACAGATTATAATCTTTTATGCTAATTGTCCAAATTTAGATGCGCAATGTGGTATTACTTGTGATGCCTCTAGAAAGAATCTTTGAAGTCAGTCATTAAGGAAACATAAATGAATGAAACTCGATTCATTTCTTTACAATACTACAATGATGTCACAGCTGGCTTTTTATCCATAATTTTCAGAGTGTGATTGGATATTTTCACAACTTTTCTTCTTTAATGTGCCATTTCTAATCAACAGAAATGAAAATGTCAGGGGCTTTATATTAAAACAAACATTTCCAAATATTACACAGCTCTGCATTATCATGGAATAGAAATTAAAAGATTATTAAATTGGATAAACATCGCAGGACACCGAAATGCCAGCTCCAGTTCTTTTTTTTAATCTGATCATCTAATGAGACTACAACTCAGCTGGTTCTAGCTACACTCTGTAATCAATGCCATGGATTTACAGATGCAACTGAGGATAATCTCATTACTGCACAATACGTGGATATTTTGAATTTATCATCTCAGAAAACTGGGAAAAATTAAAGTCATAAATTACCAGCGAATCTTATCCTGCATCAGCAGCCGTGGCCAAAACCCGTTTTGATCAGAAGTCATTCTTCATGCTCCTTTTTACTTGTCATTTCTGGCTTTTTGACAAACTCTAAATCAGATTTGGATCCATTTATCTAAAAGCAATCAATTTGGCCCAGAATGCCGTTAAAGCAGTGTCCTTGCTCCCTGGCAGACTGTGGGGAAGGTGAAGATGGTGCTGCAGGAACACTGCAGGTCAACGCACACTCAGAGGAGAAACTGCAGTCTTCATTAAACCCCTGGGCTGACAGCATCTGTCTGCTCCTGCAGATGAGTCGTTAACCCGCTAAACTACCTCCGCTGAGCCTCGGCAACATGCTCTGTCATCAAACCACACCCACAGAAAGTCCCTCGCGTTAGGTGATCACGAGCAAACCAAGAGCACTAAAGCAGAGGACAATAATACAATCTGAAGACAAGCTGACGTCATGGTGCAGAGGCTCTGATTGTGATGGATAACATGCTGAGATGAGGGCACATAAAAAGGGTGTTAGCAGCAGGATAACTCTATAAAAATAGGGGGAAGCCGCAGTGTCTCTTCACCAGCATCCACTCACACAACCTCACACAGCAGACAAAAAAGCACGAGAGCACACAGCAACGCAGCCGCCTGAAAACCGGTCGTGATGGTACACAGGCATATAAAAACACTCTCGCCTACACCGGAGCAAGCTTTGCGTCAGCAAGCTGTGTGTTTAGGGATGAGACTGTAATGAAGAGAGAGTCCCATGAGCCCAGCATGCCTGCTCCAACTCAGAGGGAAAGAAAAGTATCTATTAATGAATCTAATGGTGCATTGACGTTATGCATTGCACGATCCAGACAGAAACACAAAGAAATAAAGAAAACTTTGATACAAAACCTTTATGAAAGCTGTGACATCTGGGTTAGAGAAAGAGGCCAATGAATAGCGGTGCTGAGGAGAGTACTAGGTCAGGAATCTCCTTTTGGTAGCCATGGCAACACACTACACAACACAGAGAAAGTCCCTGTTTGTACAGTAGTGTGCTGCTGATGCGCAGAGAGAAGAGAGAGCTAGTACGTCGATAAAAAATAGATCACAGCGCAGCTCTACTCTGTGGCACACAATGACAGAACTGCACTGTAAACAATATTAACATGAAACACAACTGATGCTTTCTTTCAGTTAAAGACGACCTGTTACGCTCATTTCCACCACTTTTTTTTATTCTTGGACTCAGCTAGAGTGGCCTTTGCATTGGTTGCCAGTTCAACATAATCCATCTTCTGATTGGCTGCTCTTCATAAACACAAGGTTAGAACACCAGATAAGTGGAGCTGTCCCTCATGTGGCCCAACATAACAATATTAGGGATATCGCAGTGATACAAACACATATGTAATGCCAACATTGCGTTTCTTGCTAAGTCTGGTAAGACTGCAATAATACTGCTCTGTATCTGCAGAATAACCAGAGTACATGGAGACTTTTCTGCATTAATATCAAACATAAATACTATGCATTTTACTGATGTAACTATGACATCGTTATTAGATTATGTTGGCAAATCCAACTGTTTAGAATATCAGTGTAGCATTCACAGTGGTATTTGGTAACATTGATGCGATGAGGGCCTGGTCTTACGTTTTTACTTACTTTGTTGTGTAAGTTCTCACTAACATCATGCAAATGAAAGAATAGAAACAGCTGGACATATCTACCACGAATGTCGTTACCCCCCGGGCCGGTCTTTTCAGCTGGTCTCAGGGTTTTGAGTAATTTTTAAGTTTAGGATCCTTGCTTGTTTTTGGAGGTACTCTCAGTTTGATCATTCCAGGGTTTTTTCATTCTTTATTTTGTTTATTGCTAAACTTTAATTTTCAGTCATTCCTTCGGATTGTAAGGAAACACTTCTGGTGATATTTTAATTCTAGTTTTGTAGTTTGTATTTATGATATTTTATTAGTCCCCTCGGTGTTTCAGTGTTGGCATTTCCCTGTTTCACTGTTATTCATTTTCTGTTTTACTTTGGTGATCATCTCTTTCCGTGTTAAACTTTTAGTTTAACTTCCCCTCCTGACCCATTGTCGTTGATTGTCTTCACCTGTGTGATCACTCTTGTGTTGTTACCCTCTTTCATTCAGCTCTCTTGTTACCTCAAGTGTATGAATAGTCCAATCCTTTACTTTAGTCTTTGTCTTGCTGTCTGTTGATCTTCCTTTGCAGTCACCATTGTGTACTCCTGCATGACTTTTTGACTTTGCTACTTTGTTTATGAGTTGTGTACTTCCCTTATTATCTCTTGTATATAAATAGTCCGGTCCTTCTCCTTAGTCTATGTCCTGGTGACTCTTAATTTTCCTGCGTATTCACCATTGATTTCGATTTTGGTATATCAGCTTAAACAAATGGCTTTTGGTCTGCCTCCTGTTATCCTGCCTCAGTCCTCACCAGTCCTACAATCCAAATTCATAACAGTGAAGTGAAACCACACTCGTGATTGACAACTTATTAACTGATTAGGATACCTGGATAATCCTCCTTTGTGAAATTTAGAATGACCAAAATTTACAAAATGAAATTAATATTTTATTCAGTGTGGCCTGAAATAAGTGACTGAGCCCATGAAATCCTCGGAAAAATATTCCCAGAACTGTTCAACCATATATATGGCCACCTGGTGGCCGTCAAAAAGTTTAATGTCAGTTTAAGAAATTTCCTTACTGGCTTTGCTTTTCAGATCAGGAGGTAATGTCCATCTTTTATATTGGGTCTGATTGAACCATGAACCTTGGCTCAGACACATAAAAAGGGTGTTAGCAGCACCCAAATATTTTGGGGTATTGTTGGTTTTTTTGGACAAAAAAAAAATCGATTTCAAAGAAGAATTTGGCTTTTAAACTTGGATATTTTCATGCGCTTCACATTAGGTTAGTTGACCACAAAGATTAGTTCCTAAATCTAAATTGCATAAAATGTTGTTAGCTGCAGTCCTTCGATGATGTCATTCAAAGGTGACACTGCTATTGAATCATCTTTAGGTTGAAAAGTAGCATGGTGGGTAGATGCAGTGCCTACATTAATCATTTGAGATGACAGCAGCACTCCAGTTAACAAGGTAAAAAGAACTAGGCGGTGGGTTCAGACCAACCAGACAGAGCTAATGGAGGAGCAACAGAGAATGACAGCGGTCGGCTTGGGCCGGCATGGAGATGCCAGATATGGGAGGGATGATGAGGAGGGAAGCCATTAGAAATGAAATTAACAAAGGAGGGAGGGGTGGGCGGGGAGCAGGAGGAAGGAGCGATGCTGTAGAGCGGCTCTGCCTGGGACAGCGCGTGACGCTTCCTTGTTTTTTCTAGTCAGTCGACTGAAAGCAACAACTGTCAGCTGAGCACAATCCCGAACAACAACGAAGACAGAAACACTGGCATAGAAAAGATGGTTTCACACTCTGTGGCGGCACTGCATGTTAAAACCATCTGATCTGACCTTCGTCACCAGCTTCAGCTCTCTCTCAGACTATCAACGTGACCCTGGAGCTTCAAACAGCCTCTTCTTCCTGTCAGTGAGACCAGTACAGGGCCAGGCTGTTGCTCGGTGCTAAAAACAGCCGTGCCACTCAGGAAGATCAAACTATCCAATGGGTATGCACTCCTGTGCTGTTGCTAGGCCCCCTCTCTCTTTCGCTCTCTCTCCTCTCCAACTCCCCCCTTCTCTGGAGGACATAACACAGAAAAATGGCTGAATAATAAATTCTAACTCAATAAACGAGGAGACAGCAGCTGCACTCAGACAGAAAGCCCCTTGTCCGAGTTTCACTTTTTCACTGAGGCAAAGCTGGTGGACAAACATGCATAGATCAACACGAATGCACGCGCACGAGTGGAGCAACAGTGTATTCTGGATTTTAGCATAATTGGCCATTGAGAGATGTAGCTCCTCTAAAATGCACCACGTTTCAGACTGTTTTTACACAGCGTGCGAGCAGCGCTAGTGTTGTGATTCTGTGGTAGAGGAGCGAGAGGGGGTTTGGAAAGCAGCGGCAGAGATGCTGGAGCAGTACAACCGACTAGCCCACATCAGAGGTGGTGGAGGAACAGAGAGCATCAGCTGAGCCGCTTTACGAGAAATTATGCCTGGTCCGAGCGGAAACAATAAATATCTGGAAAACCAGATGTCATTCCCTGGTTTATCTAGCTACAAATAAACACAGAATCTGTATTTAGTTATTAAGAATCATGCCTGGTTATACCAGTTATACCATGGCCAAAAAAAATCTGGCTGAAAGGTTTATGACCCAGACAGTAACCAGACACATGTTTTTTCACCTCTAAATCAATATGGTAACATTAAACTATAAGTTTTTTTTAAAAAAGACAGTATTTTACATGGAGACAGTAAAACGGCTAATTAGCTAATGTGCTTATTTGGGGGGTGATATTTGAGGCAGCCAAATGATACATAGTAATTCATAATCAGAAATAATAATTAAAAAAAACCTTTACTTTGTGATTTTCAGTTTAAAATATAAAGCTACTATCAAATGTCACCAGACATAACAGAGCTTTTATTGTGAAAATCTAGGCTACACCTAAAATTGAATGAAAGAGGTATAACGCCACATTATACGAAAAAATTCAGCTCTTGCTACTTTAAACTTTGATATTAGTTCAAGAAAAGCCAAAAAAGTATCCAAGTAAAAAAACCAAAAAAACCAATAACACACAAACTTTTTTGTTTTTTGATATTAAAGCAAGAATTGCAACTATATTAAGATATATTAACCCTGACATCTGAGCCACAGAGGAAATCACTAGTGCAAGATTATAGTTTTGCAGCTGATGACAATTTATATTAATTAAAACAATTCTGATATTAATACTGAATGATATTTTATAAACACAGGTATAAAATTGCACAGCTATGATAAAAAGTGTAAATGCTGGGGTTTTTATTAAAAAACGATCTATCCTTCACAAACTACCACATCTTTCACAAGCAATTCAATGTGAAGACACCGCCTGACTGCACTACGGTCTGTTCATGCTACTCTGCTGCATGTGCTGCAAACACTAATAAGACTATTTCTAAATTACTCCAAGCATATTTTCTCTATTATGTTCTTTGGGAAAGAATTATCATAAAGTTAAAAGTTATCATATAAAATGGCGCATGTAGGAAAAGGTAAATATGGTGTCTCTAATACATCTGTAATCGCTCAACATCAGCCAAGAAGCTGACAGACAGACAGATATGCAGAATGTATCAGCTGGGCTCTAATCTATTACAGGTATGGAAATGATTGTCAGCAGTTCCTCTTTATCATACAGTAGACTATCTAAACTACAGGGTGTTTCACTATCACAGGTTTTTCCTGGCTTCCCAGGCCTTTTGGAGACTAACTAATGTTAAGTACAAATAGATAAGAAACTGAGTCAGTGTTACTTCACTTAACAGAATATTTTTGGCATTTGTGAAATAAAAATATATTTTAGTCTTGAGTAAATGAAACTGCCACTCAGAATAACTGGTTAAAAATATTCTGTATCGCAGTCTCGGTGGTTTTCCTTTTTGGGGGAAAGGCCAAAATCCTTTTGGTGGCCCTGAATTTTCTTTCTTATATATATATATATATATATATATATCTGAACAGGGTTTTTTTGTACCTCAAAATAGGCCTTTGGCCACAACTTGTCACAAACAGTGAAAGGAAAGAGTCTTTGTTACCTTACTTACATTAAGTTTATGCACTATGCTGTTATTTCCGGCAATTCGATAGACGAAAACGTACTTTACAGTTAAGTAAATAACTCCCAACTTAAATAGCTCAAAAGAATTTTATTACAGTCTTGGTGATTTTCCCCTTAGGGGGAGGCCAGACGCTCTTTAAACCATGATGACGTGTTCTTATCTTAGCTAAATGGTGACAAAATAAAATATGTCATTTACAGCTGTTTTTCTCATGAATTAAAAAGGCCATTGTGGGACGTGAAAAGAACACACTTTTCCTTCATTATACAATTTTTTAAAAAACTACAGAAAAATGTTACTAAGACTTGAAATAACACACATCCCTATACTTTCCAGGCCCAGAATCACAGAGATGTACACTATAAAGATAAAATTAGAATATATTGTTAAGTAAAGTTATAACCAACTGACATAGTTTAATAGGTTTAAGGAGTGGACCACGCAAATCCTAACGTATCGCTACGTGATGTGTTTTTCCTGCTAAAGACGAGCAAACTCATTTGAAACACTGCACAAAATCCTGGTTTGTGTGTACGTCAGGATGTGTTTATATGTCATTCAGCTATATAATACTTCACAGAGCCAAAAGCCATTGACTAGCTTGACATGAAGCACAATGAATGTGTGGAAACAAACAAGCTGTATTAGAGCAGCGTGTCTGTAGCACAGTTACCTTGAGCGAATCAAAGCAGGCGATGACTCGGCCGTTCTCCACATGGCAGCTCCGTGAGGGATGTGCAAACTTACACTCAGCGTCAGACCGCGAGCAGGTGCCTCTCTGAAACTCACGACACACTTCCAAGGTCAGCCATTTGGTGTCTCGTCCCATGGTCATGCTGACAGCCATCAGAGACGCTCGCAGACGCTGTGCAGCGGCGGTGGGCAAACTGACGGAAAACTGTCTGATGAGAGCAAGGGTGACTAATGGTGATTCAAGACAAAAAATCCCCCAGCACAACACAGAGGAAACAGAAGCAAAAATATTTTCGGTTTCTCCTCAGTGCAAATAGGCAGCGAGTCCTTTTGGTTGGTGTATTTTGGGGGATGTTTATTAGTTCTTCCTGGGAAAAGTGGCAGCTGAAGTCTCACTGCAGTGAGATATATAGAGGGGCTTGACTGCGAGCAGAGGCCAGCTCTGTCTCAAAAATAAAAGGAAGAAAAAAAGGAAACTAATCTGAGGGCATCACTCTGGCATGTCGCTTGGATCGCAGAGTCGCCGAGTGTGTGCATTCACCTGTATCAGCCCGCTGTAAATCACCACTACATTCACGTCAACATGGCCAGGCTGGGGCATTCACTGTAGTTCTACTTTAGTTATATTTGGGCAGCCTGACAAGGAAACTAAAGATTTCTTTAGAGCAAAACAAAAAACAAGAACAAAACAAAAATAAAACAAAAAAAAAAGACAGACAGTCTTACACGGAGATGTCTTTGTAATGATGAGACGAAGTGGCTGCTCAGCTCAGGGTATGCTGGGACTGCAGCTCAGCAATGTGGGATGGATGACTCTGTGGCTGTCAGGATAAAATACAGCCTCCATTCAAGGCCAGACACACACCGTCCCGCTGTAATCCAGCAGACTCGGCAGACGTACCCTCGCAGTAGGCACTTTGGAGTTCCACTTCCTCCTCTTACTTCAGTCTCTTTCTCATCCCTCCTTGTCCGTTTCCTATTCTTCTGCTGTCATCCTCCTCCTCCTCCTCCTCACTGACCTCTCTGCTGCATGTCCTTGCTTGCTGCTTTGCTGTGGATTGCAAAAACAGAGGAGCGTTAACAAAACACCAGCCTGTTGAGGAGAGAACGTGACTGTAGAGCTACAACCTGGTGTGGAGTTTGTTTAAACGGAGGGCGACGAGGATCACGAGGCAGGGAGGGTGGACGCGAAACAGCCAAAGAGGAGAAGACGAGGGCAAACAAATAGGGTAGCAGGGAGGGAGGCAGCGGTGAACAGGAAAGGGCAAGCTACAGTATGTCTTGATTAAGTGATACAAGAGAGGGAGAGAGAGGGAGAGGATGGAGGGAGGGAGATTGCAGGCAGTGGAGACGTCACTTTAACTCCGGTGAGCTCCATGGAGCAGAAAGTAATTGACTAACTTGACATGATTCACGCAGAAACACACAGCGGATAGAGGTGTCCTTGAAGTGGCACAGGTTGGCACGCTGGTCCACACAGATGAGTGCCAGACAGTTATTAATGCGAGGGGTAGAGACAGGAAAAGCAGAGCCAGGGCAGAGAGAGAAGGGGTAGTTCATCACAACTGCAGCTGCTGTGCTCAATGCAGAGCAGCGGCCAATCAGGCAGACTCTTACAGGCAGGCAGGGCACGTGACTAACCAATGACAGAGCAGTTTAAAGCTCAGCTCCTCCCTTCACACAGCCTGTCCTTGTTCCTCTCTGATTCCCCCACCCCTCCTCACTGGTACAAGCACAGTCATGGCAGTCATGGCTGAGCCACATGCTAATATCCACGCTGTACAAGAGCCCTGAGCTGAAACCAGACAGCTCAGTCTTCTCACAGATGTGGAGGAGTTATCCAAACTGTGCACTCTGCTGCAGCATGATGCAAGGATGATGCATGCAGCCTGTTGTGCTGCTCACTCTGAAGGAGCAGAGTGACGTGTCCAGACACTAAGTGAATACAGATACTGATCAGAGAGGTGACACATGCACACAGAAGAAACTAGCAGCTTCTCAAGGGAAGAGGAGGTCCAGACTGCATTTTGGGGGGGACTTTTTAAAATTGTAAATTGAAGAGAAAGAAGACTATGCTGTTTAAAACCTGAGTGCATGTCCAATTAATTAAGAACAGAAGAGATGCAGGAGAGAAGGAGTGCAAAATAAAAAAACAAAACAGGGGAAGGAGGACAGGGCGTTGGAGCAGATATTATCAGTCCCTGCGTCTGATGGCGGTAGACACAGACGGAGGAAGCGACGAGGGGGGGGAGAATGTGAGGGAACGAGTGTGTGTGTGTGTGTGTGTGAGCATGCAGATACACAGCCCAGAAGGAGAACACTGCAGCAGAGTGGGAGACGGAGGGATAAGGGGGAGGTGGGAACTGAATTGATACACCCACCTTCAAACACAAGAACAAAGACACATCCCAGCCAAAAAAAGAGGAATGAGAGATGAGCAGGTACAGCAATTGCTTTGCTTGCTTTAACCACTCTGCTTGTCTGTGCCTCTTCTCTCCTCTCAGCCTACCTATAGATCGATAGAAACTTTTCTCAGGGGCACAAGGCAAGCACCTCCTCCTCCTGCAGCTCTGCCTGTCCTTCATTCAGGTCCACATCAGTGTCAAACGCCTCTGCTTACGCACATCCTGACGATGCAGCTCAGCAATATGCAACACACATCATCAAAATGCTCCTCAGCAACACTCCTCGCGCTCGCCACACCAGACACCAAATGGCGCACAGTTGCCGTTACAACCATTCTTGGAAAGCTGCATTGAAAAACTGGCTCTCCTCCAATGCCAGCCTAGTTTACACTGCACTGGGCAACTTTGAATATACACAGGAACAATTTTTTACTTCCTCATACAAGCTGCTGGGACTCTGCTTTCCTCAGTTTGCCTCTTGCCTCTATTGAGGCCTTTATGGATACAGCAAGACAAAGGAAACAGTTAAAAACAGAGAATTAAAGCCATGGAATAATGTGTAAGTGGGTTAAATGTGACATGGCCACTTGGGGGTGTTGGTTTGTTTGTTTTTTTACAGCATGGTCATAAACAGACCAGTGAGCGCCTGAGTTAGCAGACCTGACATTTTGCAAGTGATAAAGTAACTTTTATTAATTAGTTACTTATAAGTGGGAGCTGCTCCTACATCACCGAGCATGTAAATGTAGCTAAATGGAAAAGAACAGATGACTTTTACTGCAACCTAAGAGTATCAAATTATTCAGAAGTACTCTGAATGAACTGACAATCCTTTCCTTTCCTAGTGGATATGTGTGACGCTCTTCTTGCACGCTAATACTGTGAGCTACATGCAAAATACTGCAAAATTCCCATATAACCCTAACAAACTAGTACATACTTTAACACTGTAGGTTAGTGCACGGCTGTGCATGTTAACTTAGTAGGCACCACTGCCCAGTATCCTGGCAAAACATATGGTAGGGGACTATAGTAAGCAAACATGTACCTGCTCATTAATACTGTTGGAAATTTTAAAATGTCATCTTCATCAGAAACCACACATTTCTTTGCAGAAATTTCATGGCATTCATTCCAATAAGTGTTAAGCTACTTCTTTGTTGCCCTGTGATGGGTAGCTTTCCTGTAATAAGCTCCAACCACTTCACGGCCTTGAATTAGATAAGAAAGCTGGATGAATGGATGGATACTAGAGAGAGGACAAAAGGTGGATCAAGTCTGAAAAGTGAAGCTAATGTAAGAAGTGCCCGAAACCTGCATTATTTTTAATGGTCCATAGGGGACAACCTCTCTGGTTATAAAAAGACTTCTGGTTGTGTAGAAGCCTATGAGAAAAAAAGTGCTTGGCCAACTTGATCTATGTCCTCAGTAAACACTTTCCTATTGACTTTATTGAATAAAATTTTGAATTTAAAATCCATCTCATCACATGCAAGGTCCCGTTTTACCTCAAAGACCTCATAGTACCATATCACCCCAGTAGAGCTTTTCATTCTCAGACTCCAGGCTTACTTGTTCCTAGAGTACTTAAAAGTAGATCGGGAGGCAGAGCCTTCAGCTTTCAGATCCCTCTTTTGTGGAACCAGCTCCCAGTTTGGATTTGGGAGACATCCTCTCTACTTTTAAGATTAGGCTTAAAACTTTCCTTTGTGATAAAGCACATAGTCCCTCAGCTGACCCCGATCAGGTGACCTTGAATTCTCCCTTAGTTACACTGCAATAGGTCTAGGCTGCTGGGGGTTTCCCATGATGCACTGTTTCTTTTTCACTGACTATGTGTTAATAGAGCTCTTGTCATTTAATAATTAGTTATTATTAATCTTTGGCTCTCTTCCACAGCATGTCTTTTGTCCTGTCTTCCTGACCTCACCCCAACCGGTCATGGCCGAGGGCCGCCTCTCCCTGAGCTTGGTTCTTCCAGATGTTTCTTCCTGTTAAAAGGGAGTTTTTCCTTTCAACTATCGTCACTCATAGGAGGTCAACTGATTGTTGGGGTTTTCTCTGTATTTTGTAGGGTCTTTACCTTTTAATATAAAGTGCATTGAGGCGATTATTGTTGCTATATAAATAAAATCGAATTGAAAAACACTGAATTTATGAGCTGAACTGTAAATTATAATCACAACAACACACTTCAGCATCCGTTGGCCTGTTGCTGTTGGTAAACTGATGTCCTTTATGTAAAAAAAAGTAAAATAAATAAATAAATAAGACTGGTAGATGTTATGTATATGCTAAAAATGGGTCAAGCGTTATCCCACTGCAAGGTGGTTGCTAAGCAATGTGATGGCATCATAAGGTATCAAGCACAATTTATCTTTTGTATAGTAAACGTTATTGTGAAATAAAATGGATGGGGTATTTCTATGAGGTTTTACAGACACGTAAATGCCAAATATCAGGTCATTTTAGCCTGTTGCTAGGAGGTTGTTAAGCAACGTGATGATGACATAATATAGGGCATAGCCAAGAACAGGGGCTGGCAATACATCTTCCCAAGAGGCCACATGACAAAGCTGAGATTCTCGTGGAGGGCCACACCTATAATTTGAATTTAATTCCGCTCAATGTTAATTTTAGTTCTTTATAAGCTTATTGATGCGGCCCTCTACAACAGTGCCAGTTTCATATGTGGTTCCCTTAAGGAAAATCAATTGCCCACCCTTGGCTAAGAGCCTTCAGGGGCCTAAGATTTATCTGTTTTCTAAGTTTCGTTGCCCAACTCCTGATAGCGTAGAAAGACTTTGCAGACAAGGAAACAAACACACAGTCAGACAGACAGAGACTTTGTGTATTATAGTCAGATTATTAGAGTCGGAGAGGAGGATAATCCAGGACGCACCACGATCACTGGAATGAGCATGCACTGTAAGTGGTTTCTTTGTCAGACCCACACCTTTCCTCTTCATATATAGCTCTAAAACATCATGAAAACACTTGAAACGGTGTAAAATGGTCAACTGGTCAACCAGGACTCATTAACATACTACTGCAGCTGAAAAACTGTAATCTCTGTTAAAAATAGTTCAGGCTAATAAGACATTGACATATCAACAGTCTCAATATGTTTTTAAACACAGTCTAGAATTGACATCTACTGCTAAGCTGCTTTGTTGCAAAACCCGACCTACCACAATAGATCTGACAGGAGGAGACCACAAGGCACACGAGTCGAACAAAAAGCCAGTGAGCACGGAATGAAGGAGCAGACAGAGTGAAAGGGTCGACTAAGAAAAAATGAAAGAGAAAGAATTTGGCTTCAAAGGTTCTTACACCTAAATGCTGATCAGGAAACGTGGGTGTGATACTGCATACTTTAGTTTTATTAATGTTAATTATCTGCTCAAACACCACAGATAACAAAGTGCTGTTCAGTGATTAAACATAATATATCCAGGAAAGGGTTTATAATGTGTATATTAAAATAATAATGTCTTAATGAAGTGTATATATGCACAATTACATTGACAAATAATCCCATTTGCAATGTTGGGATACAATGACTTGCTGTTTAAAGACTAAAGCATGAATATAATGCTTATAAAAAGTAGATTATGGCCATGCTGACACACCAAGAGCTGGAGGTAATCTACCTTAAATCTGGTTGACAGATAAACTGATTTTAACTAATGAAACTAACTTTCTTAAAATACACTTCCTTGATCCTCTGATTAATTAATGATTTCCAGATAATTTTTGTCTTCATCTTTTCACTCATGTTGTGACTAAAGTTCATTTGGAGGCAAGCAATTCTTTATAGGTCAATTCATAATCAACATTGGCTTTTTCACCATTGTGGGAATGTTGGATTCACTTATTTTGCTTGTTAGCAAGCAAAGAAACTGCGTGCAGGTGAACAAAGGAAAACAACGTCAACATTTTTAGACTTGTGAAAAGAGAAACTAAAGTCTTCTAAGCAGCTCTGCTGGGAATCTGCAAAAGCAGCAGGCACGTTTAAGCTTCTGCAGGTCTGCTAAGGCCCGTCAGAATAAGTGGCAAATAAGACTGCGTGAGTTTGTGGACACCACTGCAAGGTCACAAAGAGTCAAACAACATGATGATTAAGGGCTTTTTTTAGATAACTCTTAAGGGGGAAATCTAATACTATATCATCTGTAGTGGGAACCAGAACATTGACATCATTTTGCACTTTTGCTTAAAAAATATTGATCAATACAAAAAAAAAAAGCTGCTGATTAGTTTTCTGGCAACAAATTACTTTTATTTATGTTTTCGGATGCGCATTTTAGACTTTTACAAAAGATATGGGGTAGAGGATGAGCCCACTACAATGAGGACTACAGTCGTCAGTGTGTGGGGTCACCTGCGCAACCAGGGCTACAGAGACGAGCCACGATTACTTTCTAATTAGAAAACTGATGATCTGCATTCCTGCTTAGTTAAAGTCGAGCTGAACAAACGAGTGTACTTTTTTTTTTACATAAATAATCTCAGCTGATGTAGCACAAACAGGTGATTACAGGGATGCAGCACGGTGAATAAATACAGACTGCCCTAGTTATAACAGTGATTAAACCGCTGCCTGTCCTCCAGGTTTCTGCAGCGAGCAGAGGGGCTCAAGGAGTCAGCAGGTGGGGGTCAACACGTAGGTGGCTTACGGATGGGGGAGGACTGACGCTGGCTGCTGTAGACACCAGCGCACTGCGTCCGTCATCAAACAGGGTGCACCGACAGCGTAACCTTCACCGGAGCTCTGACGTCTGCATTATGTCTGGCCCGTGGGCCGGCTGTCACCTCGACAGGCACACTAGCAGGTAGCCTAATACCAATAAAAATGTACGAGATACAGAAAAAACAATCCAGTGTTTCTTTTGCATAATGGAGCATTTTAGTGTTTTCCCCAGCGGTCCAATTTGAGTGGCTTAAAACTGACCTTTCTCTGCTGTTTTGTGTTTATTTTCAGTCGTTAAAAGCTGAGTGTTACTGGTTAATGCTGCGTGTTGACAGAAACAACAATAGAATAATAAAAGCAGAGTGGGTGAACTTCCTACATCTGATCATATATTAATGTTAGATTGAGCAAAAATGGCCTTTAACCAACCGGGGGAAGACCGTGTGGGATTTTTAAAACTGTACCCTGGAAAAAATGTTTTGGTTTCACACGAGAATCTCTGAGTTTCCTGTGGGAGGTTTTTTGTTTAATCTGGAGTTTCCTCATTCCCCCAAAGCCTGGTGATTTCTACTTCTAGAGGGCACAGGTAGTTATGAAACAAAATACCAAAGCTGTGAAAGCACATCACTTATCTGCAGGTTACAACCCAGCAAACAGACAGCTTTTTTTTATAGGAGTGCACACCAGGACAACCTCAATGAGCAGGTGATTGATTAAAAAAAGTGAACAATCCATAAATCAGAATGAGAGCAAAAGCCAGCAGCCAGGAGAGAGAGAGACGGAGCAGAGTAATTAGGTTAAGTATCAGTAATCCCTTCAGCTCATTAAAGCGCCACAGCTTCCATTCAAGCAAACTTACAACAAACCTATTTCATCACTTAGGACAACACCGATCATATTAGTCAGAAGCATGCAGCTCAGCTCGTCCATTTCACGCCCTTCACCAGTTTTGAATGAGAGAAAAACTCTCAGTTCACTTCCTTGTGTGGCTGCTTTCGATTGGAAGTTTCACATCTTTGCAGCGAGATAATAAAAGTTATCTATTTTACAGCCGAGACAGTAAAAATATTGTGCATCCCTGACTCTGCAATCGCTGCTACAGTGTCGGTGAATGGTTTTATTTGTGCCATAAAAGATGGAGGGCTGTTAATGTGTGTCTGTGAGAGAGGGGAAAATGAAAACAGGTTATGTGGGAAATGCAGCTGTGTGCACTCCTGTGTGTGTGTCAGTTTATCTGTATTTATATTAAGTAAAGAAAAACTAGCTAGACTGGTACAGAGTCCACAGCCTGGAGGGAGTGTGAACTTGTCCTGACAGGCTGCACTGTTAGATGAGTCTGATATGATGGCAATACATACACACACGCACGCACACGCACACGCACACACACAAGCACTGCATACAGTTTAGGCAGGGAAGTAGTGACAACACAGCGTCGCATGGTGGCTTGAGTGTCTGACCTCATACAGGACAAACAAGGACAAGGCTGGCCGCATGACAGCATAGATAGAAACCTGCAGGGTTTAATAGCTTTACAGTCGATATTACTGTAGAGAGGCTGACTCGGGGAGTAATTTAACACCGATTATTTTTAAAATATTTGGTGCAGTTCACTCTGGGGAGAACACAAAAAAAAATTAAAAAAAATTTGGACTTTAAATGTCCAATAAATTATAATTCTCCATACAAGCTAAAACGCTTTTCTCTGCACCACTTGTCTCCACACAGCGCATTGCACTCCTCTACCAGACATGCTCTTAAGAGTGCAAATACCTATAAACGTTATTACTACAGTGCATAGGTGTAAAACGCGGCGATTTACGCACGCGTTTAGCAATAACCGAGGCAGCTTTCACTGTCCACGCAACAGGCTGCAGTCAAACAGGGCACATTAAATGGCTGCAGCACGGGTTAAATACGAAACTCACAGTTATTACAAATGCGTCAGGCTGCGCCAGTCTCTGCGTGCTCTGCGCTCTCTTACCTGTCCAAGTGATCCGCCGGGCTCAGACGTCTCCTCCTAAAAACGTAACGTCGGCTGAAATGTTTGTTTGATCGTTGTTTTCTGTTTTTCTGCACAGACGGGGTGTAACGCACTCAGCATTGCCTTAAAGCGAGGAGAGAGAATTAGGGGAGGGAGAAGGAGAAAAAAGGAGGGGGACGCTTGCTGGGTGAAATAAAATAAATCTGAAGCGAGTAGAAAATTAAAAAAGCGTGTTGCCGCAGCGGAGTGAAAGGAAGAAGAAGAAGAAGCGGGCTCTGTCTACAGGGCAGCTCAAATGCAAGTGAACACAACACAGAGAACAGATTTGTAAAAAAAAAAAAATTCTGAGGGAGGGCAATGTGGAGAGGGAGGAGTTGGACGAGCGTGTGTGTGTATGTGTGTGTGTTTGTGTGTTTGTGTGTGTGTGTGTGCGTCGCTTACTTGATAACATCATTAAGGGAAATCAGAGTCACGACTGAAGGGAGGCAGGTATGAAGGTGGACCGCCATAACATGTAGCAGGTAGATAAAGCAAGCGCTATACGTGCATGTAGGTGACATCATATACATTCAGGTTCAGCGAAAGGCTTACCTGAACGATTCCCCAATATAATATAATATAATATAATATAATATTAGTGTCTAATGCTTGTGCTACACTACTGTGCAAAAGTCTTGAGCCACTTTAAAAAAAAAATTTGCTAGAAGATGGGAAATACTGTGTTTACGGCCAAAAACTATTTTTCCCAATTCTGAGGAGTTTAGGAGTCAATATCTGGTGTGACCACCTTTATTCTTTAACACATCCTGAACTCTCTTAGGCAAGCTTTCTCCTAATTTCTTTAAGCAGTCTCTACAAATAGTTCTCCAGGCGTTTTGAAGGCTTATTCTTGGGGTGTTGGCTGTCTTGTCTTCTGTTCTCTGTCAAAATGATCTTACACTGCTTTAATAATGCTGAGGTTCGGGCTCTGAGTGGAGCTATCCATAATTTACATTGTTCTTTTTTGTGTTTCTATCCTTTGATTTTCAGTCTAGTTCTTGTGTATTTTAGCCTTTGCTGGATTTCTTAAGGACATGACTGCCAAATACCATCTAAAAATTAAGTGGACAAACTAAATATATATATAAACAAACCTAAATATAGGTTTTGTTTTTAATATTTGGATGAAAAACCTTTACAGTCAAAGTCTGCCTGAAGTCTAGAACCCATGGACATCACCAGATGCTGTGTTCTGCCAGGCCTTGACTGCAGTCACCTTCAGTTGTTTTTCTGCATTCAGTTTTGTACTAAATAACTGAAAAGCTGCTCTGTTGGGTTGAGATCAGGTGACTGACTTGGCCTTTGAAGAATATCCCATTTGTTTGCCTCTTGGGTTGCTTTTGCTTTGGGTCATTATCCATTTGCACTGTGATCATTTTTGCAGCATTTAGCTGAGCCCTGAAGTACACTTCACAACTTAAAGCTGCTTCTATCAGCAGTCACATCATCAGTAAATATCATTGACAGGCTTTGACTAGCAGCCATACGTTCCCATACCATAATACCACCTCCACCATGTTTGACATGTGATATGCCACGCTTCAGATCGCAAGCTGTTTCTCCCCTTTTCCACACTTTTCTCTTCCTGTCATTCTGATACAACTTAGTCATTTCATTGCTTCATATATATATATATTTTTTTTCTTTTTTTTCTGAAGTGTGAAGGATCTTTTACATGTTTTTTCTTCTTGTGGCAAAGTCTAATCTGACCTTCCTGGATTTGATTGTTACTGGTAGTTTTCACCTTGCTGTAAATAATCTGTATTTACATTCTTGATTGTTGACCTTCACAATGATATGCCTCCTCGAGAGTGTTCTTGACTTTTTAGATGTTAGAGTTGTTTTTCTTAACTATAGAAATAACTTTAGTTTTCTTCTGTGGTCTTTTCAGGCTTTTTGGTGTCGCCGATCTGGTCAGTACATTCATTGTTTTTAACAATTCACCAGATTGTTTATTCGGTGACTCCTAAAGTTTATGCCATCTCTCTGATAGATTTATTTTGATGATGACCTCTCTCTCTTTGGGCCTCCTTTTCAAAAATATAAAGCTTTAAAGTATAAATTTAACACTTTGAATCGAGTTACATGTCTTGCCTGACCATGAAACTACTTATCAGAAGCCTCTGAAAATGGGGGGCTGTTTATAAAAACGACTGTGGTATAGTACAGAGGCTACCATAGCAATAGTGAAGTGGTACCATGTTTTTAATACACTTTTAAAAAAGTGTGTTAAAATGTTAGTTCCTTAAAAATACCTAAAATGATTTGTTGTTTAGCCTAATTATCTGCAAGTGTACTCATTTTGAGTTAAACTAGCATTCAAACAAGGTACACTGGAGTAATATACGCCTGCTTATCAGGATTTTAGATTCCTGTCAACAACCTTATACATTTCTAAAAGTTACTAGTATTAAATCAAAGAGTAGCCAATAACTTTTCACAATCTGGTAAACTCCAAATAATAATTTTCCATTTGCTGTGCTAAACATTTATTTAATATTTTATACACATCAAATTTTCCGAGGTGCTTTTAAAGATGATCTTAATACTACCCAACCGAATTCAAGAAAAAGCTATTACCTCCGTGAGTATCAGGAAGTTGCTGTTTCATTAAAGTTGCTTCAGCGCTCCCTGCTGGTTTTTCAAAGGTCTGCACGTGCAACACAAAAGCGTGCACTCTTTTGTGTTGCATTCGCAGACAAAAGGATATCAGCGAGGAAAAAGGAGACATCTCCATTTGGGAAGAACAGAAGAGCAATTCAGCAGATGCAACAGCATTTGTTTTATATTAAAAACAAAAAGCAAAACAGACACATTCAGTAATTGTACAACTTTAGCAGCTAATGTTATACATTGAGGTATCTAAAAAAAACTCCATTCTCATTTTCTGTTACTAAAAAGACACTTGAGATCACAGGTACATTTCGAAATGTACACACCGCAGACCAGACAATGATTTGGCAAACATATAGATTATTAATCACCAGAAACAGTGTTTGTTTTCTTAAATAGAAAAACATATTAAAGTGTACCTTTGCAACAAAGAGGAATAAAACAACAATTTGTTGTTTTAGCTACATTATATTAGGAGTTCAGGTAGGTTCAATATGTAGTGTTGAAGGTTAAGTACCATCACTGAGACCGATATAGCTTGCCTTTCTGTGAGTCCATGTGGGAAAGAAATATAATCAATATAAATAATGTGTCGTTTAAGACTGTTCAATAGGACATCTGTGGAAGGTATATGCTAAAAATAACTTGGATATATGAAAACAGACAAGGCAGAAGTTGGCACACTTAGCATTAAGACACCCCACTGCTCGTACCCATCGCTACCACTGTTCCACATTGTCTAAATAGTCCTCTAAAGTGCTATTCTCATCCAGATCCCACCAGTCTGGGAGTGGCACTTCAGACGCCACGCTGTCCTCAGCAGGCTTTTCTCTCCGCCGCTCCTCGGTTACAACAGAGCGGCTGTTGGTGGGACGCGGCGTTTCTGTGGGCTTCAGCTGCCTCCCTTGGTTTGTTCTGAGCCCACCACGGAGCCGCCTCCTCTCCTGTTGTCGCCTCTCCCTGGCCTGCCTGCGCTCCTGCTGCCTCGCCAACTGGAAACGCTGCAGGAAAAGGTCGCGGGCGTACTCGTATAGCTCTACGTCCCATCGGTTCAGCTGGCGGATTCTGCGCTGCGTCTCTGGAGGTACCTCCACGCTGGAGGCGCGTGTGCCGTTGAGCTGCGTGAAGGGCGCGATGAACTCCAAGTTGAAGGTGCGCTCGAACAAGTACTGGGTCTTACGCTGGTACTCGGTCAGTCCAAAGAAGGCCATGCCCCGCAGGTTGCGTTTGGCGCTCTCCAAAAGCACTGCCCAGCGCTCCTCCTCGCTCATGGTGGAAACGTTGTAGCAGCCAACCAGGCTGAGGTCAGCCAGCATGCGGGTCTGCCGGTTGTTGGCTAGGTTGTAGGGACAGTCCATGAACTCCTGCAGGGAGCAGCCTGACCAGTCATCTCCTGAATAGCAGCTTGGCAGCTCTGACAGCGTTGGTGAACGTCCATCACACACGTGTAATGAGGCCTTCCACGTGGCGCCGCGCTGTACGTGACGCCACTCACTCAAGTAGCGTGATACAGGGTCTCTTAAGATGGTGATATAATAATAGTTCCTGCTGGAGAGAAACAGACACAATTAGATCAGTAATAAAGTTGTAACTAACAATGTTCTGATCTTTTATTTCATTTAGAGCTGAAGTATTTGATTTTACTTTCGTTCATACAGTTTCCCCTGGCTCACAGTGGGTTTGTATACAGTTTAATCAATGGGTGTGTGTTACCTTTACTCAACGGAAGTCTGTGCATTTTCCTGCTGTTTTATGGCTATTATGATCTAAAGTTGAACACTGACAGTATCAGAGTTTTCCTTCACGGAAGGTCTAAACCCGTTTGGTTGGTGCCAAAAAACTTTATCAAAACAAAACAAAAAAACTGCTTCATAATGTTTGGAGAAGGTGAGAGTGGTGAGCAGTAAAGAAGATGCTGATAAATGCAAGAAACCATCTTTAAACCTAAAGCGACCATTTATGACCCCGTTATATTTTACACAGGATACTTCTGTATTGTCTCTATGCGCTTCTATCATACCGGTGCTGTTTCCTTTATCAATGAGAGATATTTTAAAATGTTCTACTATAATTTAGTTGTGGTTTTTAAACTTTCTTTGAGTTTTGGCATCACAGTCTCACCAGATCTTTTTGCCATACTTGGCTGGTTTATAGGGGATGAGTTACCTCAAACTCCACCTGCCTCTAAAGCTGCTAAATGTTCATTCACACAGGTCAGTACGAGGGATATATTGATAATACATATAAGATTTGAGTAGAAATGCAAACATTAGCCACTTTTTCCTAGAAAGCAGGAAGTTTGTCCATGGCGTGCCCGTCTGTTCTGTTTGTACTTCAGGATATTTCTGAATCTAAATCTATTAGTCTTGTTTCGCTGCAAAACATTACAACACAGGGATTAGAAGTGGAAAACTAAAATAAAATCAAAGCACATAATTGACCCCTGGCAACTTTCCATTATCCCTGCCACACCAGTGAATTAGTTCCTTTAAAAACAACTCATGCATCGCTTCTCATTCACCTTGAAGTTGAAATGCATCATGCTCAGCAAACATACTGACCCGTCTTTCTGTTTTTTACATTTCCATGTACTGCAGCACCATGCACTTTGCATACCTGGAATGTACAAGCAATCATGGCTAAACATAGAACAATTACAACAAATTGCTGTGTCATTGCAAAGGTTTTCCTGCATACATAATTAATTTTTTTAAGTGGTGTTTAATTTACTCAAACTTTAAATACACTTTTGTTGGGATTGCTGTAAAGCAAACTATGTTTTTGTGCGATAAACACTTTCCCAGAACTTTTGGACCTAACAACTCCCACACCACTTGCCACAGAAATACTGTTAAATGCCAAAATGACCAGCTTTATTGTGCAATTGTACTTATATACATTTTGACAAATATGTTATCATTTTGACTTATTTGTTTTTCGCCAAAAAGGAAAAATAATACTAATTAATGTCATTGGATGGTCTGTTCAAAGCTAAAGGGGAGAGACTAAATGATAGAGTGGAAGAAGAAATTTATATCTAAAAACATCCTTTTCAACTTGCCAGTAAACCCACAATTTTCCCTCTACAGCAATCATTTTACCAACGAAACATAGGAAAATCCAGCCCCTTACTAACGAGGTCGTCCTCATCATTAATACGGTCATGAATATTTGCATATTAATAATCAAGGAACTGACCTCTCAGCCCATTGTTTATTCAGTGGACTAGGTTCAGTTATTGTGTAAATGTATTGTTTATAAGGTTGGGGAAACCTGCAGTAAAGTGAGACTGAAGGAGCCACTTGGATATGTGACAAAACATTTCTCCCAATGAAAACGCTTCGCCCAGATGAAAAGAATCAACCTTTTGGGACAGTGTAAAAAATATCAGCTCTGTATTTACTTGGTACCATATCGATAAGAAGCTTTGCACTGTGCCACAGCACTAGCCTTCACCATATGTTGGAAAATCTCCCCCCAAAACCCATAAACCCATTTTGAATGAGAAAACCTTGCATTAGGAGTTTTGTTTCCTCTTGGATATTGACCATTTAGGATTACTTGTATAGTAATCTCACTATTATAGTGAATAAACAACTAGACTGTGCAATTGGTGGAAAAACTGTACTATAGTGAATGAATACGTTTTTTTCCTGCATACAATCACGAGCTCTGATTTAAAAAGTGTTAAAAAGTTTTTCCAACTATTTTTAAGTGTTGTTTAATTTACTCAAGCATAAAACAATTTTTTGTTTACAAAGCTGACAGGAAAATGCGCAATTATCTTAAATAAAGCAACAGACAAGCGTAATTACGAAGTGATTACCCCATTAAGACTGGGGGGAAACCTCTGGTGAAAGGCACCAGACCCACTGAGCCCCCCTTTTTTTACCAACCTGGGCAGACTCCTCGGAGCCTCTCGGGAGTCCATGCGTGATGGGACACAGCTAGTCAGCTCAGTCCAGTCTGCGTGGAGGCCGCAGCTCCATCCGGTGGAGAAACGGGAGAAGAGCCAGGTTTCCTTTTTACCTGGACGGAAACAGGTACACTTCTTCTGACCTGCGTGACACTCGCAGGGTCTCTCTAGCTGGATATTTCTCACCAGATGTCGCCCAAAGGTCGTCCCCCCTGTCTTCTGAATGTGCAGAAACACTATGACATCGTCCCCTTTGATATTGAAGTCTACGACGCGATTTAAGTCTTCTTTGGTGAAGTTAAAACGAGGGACAAACCGGGCCATAGCGCCGTCTTCCGCAATGTACGGATCCTTCTGAAACCCGTCCGGGAGTTCGCTGTCCCCTACCCGGGTCCCAGTCGCTTTGCCGCTGTTAAACCAGGATCCCAGCCGGTGCAGCGCCTGGCACTCAGACCTGCTCGGGCACACATACTGGACCATAATTACGCCAAAGAGCATAACCATGAGCAGGACGATCAGAAGCCTGTGGTGGCTGCTGCTGCTGGATTTCTCATCCATCTTCCAGGGACGGACAGCAGACCATCACTCTGGCAGTCTGGACTCCGGTCTCAGACGGGGGAGGATCTCGGGGAGCAGCGTGTGTGTGTCCGACGGATGAAGCCAAAACAACAACAATGAGTCTGTTAGGGAGGCAGAGAGTCAGGAAATCAAAGCACGACGAGCTCAGCGTTTCCCCGGAATATAAGCGACGCCCAGCGCGGCTCTCCGTTAAAGCCGCCGTGTGGTCCTTTCGTGAGTTTCCATCGGCCCCATAAAGCCAACAGTTCCCTGAACACAGCCCACCGCGTCCGGCGCGGCCATCGATTCTTGACCTTTCTACCCAGCAGCCTCCGCGCTCAGTGTGGCAAGAACAATTACGTCATCCAGCAACGTCCCAATCAAGAGCCACGACAGGGTCTGCGCCTCTTCCTGACCATGGAAAGCATTATGAGCACTGTTCCCTCTAAGCTGCGTGACACGGTCTACGCACAAAGAATTCCAACCTGAATTCAAATTAAAATCTACACATAACAAGTCATTCTGTGCTGTTTTGCAGTGTGAGTCAGTGAGTGACCGGTGACTGGCGGCTCCAGCCAATGACAAGATTCACATTTGTATATCAGTTTTCAGTTTTATTTGTCATATGCAAGTTAGCACAGGGTCAACATTGCAATGAAATATGTTTGAGGAGCAGCAGTCACTCAGCAGCATGACACACAGAAAATATAATAAAATTTAATAGAATAAAATAAAAAAAATAGAAAAATAGTAAGGAGCAAAATATTAGAGAGACGTGGTAAAAGAGAAAAGATGACTAAATATATATGTATCTATAAATATAAATATATGTACACTAGTGATTATAGTGTGTATATATATATAGTATATACGCAGCTAATCAATGTCGTTGACAGGTTATGACACCGGTTTTAGGTAGCAAAGCGGAAGACACACTAATGACAACTCGTCCAACCACTGGAAATGTGAGTAGGGAAGTCGAAAAATTTAAAGTAAAGTTTAGGGTCTAAGTCAGATTTTTGCACAGCTAGTGTCATTTATTTACAATTTTAATTTGTGGATACTGATCAATAAATACTGTCACTAGTTTATGAGTAGTAGAAATACAAATAATTGTGTCATTATCAGAGATGGAAATAACGGCCATTACTCTTTTCAGTAACTAGTAATCTAAATAATTACCATTTCAATCATTACAACGCTGTTTTATATTGTTATTATTGTATTAAATTGTTGCTTTTTAATGCCATTTTTATATTGTTAAGCACTTTATATTTATATTGTTAAGCATGGCTGTTTGAAATGTGCTATATAAATAAATTTGACTTTGACCTTGTTACTAACAAGAAAATGCGGTGTGGACTCGTTACTATGTTTCAATGCACAGACGGTTGAACCTGTCTTCAGCTTGGAGCTAGGAGGGGGAGACAATCGCACATGTGCTGCTGATTAGCTGAGGAAGAATAAAGTAGTCATGACCAAATTAAGATGACATTGCAAAAAGATGTTATGTCAACCGAAGACAACTATGATTTCCATTTTTGTCTGAAAGTGTGGACTTCAAACTATATACCAGTTTTTAAATTGTGTTGATTGGCCATGTAAAACCAGAGTTATGATTAAAAAAAATATATGCCATGTTTATTCCTGAACTATCATTGTTTATATTTACTGCAGGAAGAAACTGTAAAAACTGTGTTTTCTAAGGAAAGCGCTTGAAAGCACTCTCCGCTTGTGAGCAAAGACAAAAACCAAAAAACCTCCACCCTTTCCTGTTGGTGGAAAAATGTACCATGTTGACAAATCAACAAATGATACGGCAACATGGCATTTGGATGTTTAGGAAGAAGGGGACGTTGTAGGAGTGACTGCGGAGGGAGATGTGAGAGATTTGTGACGTTAAGCGTGTTTGAAGTCGAAGGTTAGTGAGTTGCATTGTGTAATTAGTGTGTTTTGTGTGTGTAAATAATTTGTGTGGCATCTTATTTGATACAGACTGTAGCAAATTGGTACAGTTCAAGTTATTTTTACTTCCAGTAGTGTTAACATACTACACAGGTCACGAACAAGATTTTTTACAGTTTTCATTGTAAGTGGGATAAAACACTTAATTAAAAGGATTCTAAAAGAAATGTAAATACTGTAATTCGATTATTTTAATAAACCATGTAACTTAGATGAATTCGATGCTGCCGTGACCAGAGTGCACATGTTTGCTGTTGTGCACAGTGGTCCAAGGGACCGCTCAGGGAAGTTTGTGTGTTTGCTCAGACACATGAAAAATTAGAGGGAACATTGGTTATGAGGTCAAAGAAAACTTAGAAAAAAGATTATTATTATTATTATTATTTATTTGCATTCTTATGTACATACAAATCTCTTGGGTGTTGCACAATGTAGGACTTAAAATAAATAAATTCCTTTTTTGTTTGCTTGTTTTTTGTTTTTGCTGATGTCTTTAAGTCAAAATTTCAGGTTAGCATCTCGAAATTTCAGCTTTATGACATGCCTGGTACAGAAAACAGATTGGTTTCTAATTTCACCTTTTTGATTTGTTTGCTTTTAAAATAAATAATAAAATAAGCGAACAAACTGAGAATTACAGTAGTAAAAATGACATTGTTATTTTAGAAAGTGGAGCAGCCAGTTCAATTTAAGGTTTAACAGATTTTATTGGCTCTTTAATCTAATGCTCTCCCAAGAAAAAAACACAACTGATGAACTGGTCCACATCACATGAACGTTAATTAGAACTGTGCTGTTTTTCATTTCCACAACTTCCGGATATATTTAAAGTTTCAAGGACATGACCATATTAAGGAAATCCTCTCTCACTGACATCATGCAAAGGCAACTACAAAAAAACTGAAACGGAGCATTTACACATTTAGAGGTTTAGACCTAATTTTGGGAAATGTTGTTGAAACTTGCAGAAACCTTTATAGAGGCATAAGTTGTTTACGTATGTAATTAAAGAAAGCTTGTCTTCTTATTTAACTACAGTGGGTTTTCTGGGAGGTGACCACAGAGATTTTAGGGTAGAGTATTTAAAAACAGATCACATTTTTCTTACATTTGCACAAGTAGAGGTAAACAACTTTTGAAACAGATGTGCCTGTGCAAGTCAGACTTTTTCTTTTTGCAATTTAAAAGGAACCATTCAAAATCTGATCATGGTCTTTACCGTATAAAAGTGAATTAAGGTCACAGTTATTGCAAATCCACCAAGTTACTGCAAGTGATGCAAGTAAGGAGTTAGCCCACTGACTGTTTGTAGTCGGAGACGCTATTATCACTGGTGTCTCATAGCCGAAATAGCTCAGCTGGGAGAGCGTCAAACTATAGATCTGAAGGTCTGTAGTTTAACCCTGGGTTTTAGTTGTTTTAAGTGGCATCACTGTCATTGATGGTAATATTGAGATAAATTTAAGTTCTGATGCCAAACTCTATCCTCCAAAATGACAATGCTTTCACCCACAGACGCTGCTCACGTTTGGATTGTTCTGAGAGTATTGAACTGCTCTGCCATGCTTGTTCTGTTGGTGTTTAATAGGTTTGTGTTGGCTGTTTTCATCTTCCTTTAGCTCTCTGAGGACACGATAAATGTACCATAATTGGAGATCTATTAAATAACTTCAATGACTACATTTAAAATATATCAAGAAAGACAAAACAACTCACAAAACAAGCCATAAAACCACCACAAAAGTACTAAAACTAACAGTCAGTTCTTTCCATCTTTGCACTCTCCCCACCTTTACTGCACATCGGCACATAAATAAAACTGCAAAGTACTAATACATGAATATATTGCCTAATATAACTAATATATTGATGTCTTTATTTTCCTGGCACAAAGAGGGGAAAAAAAACCCCCAAACAAATAAATCATCAAAATAATATCAGTGGTGTTTACTATCATGTCATTTTAAACAACGTTGGTATCAGGCTGCAGTTTATCAGTCAGTGCATTCCTGTCTGACAAACTGGTAAACACTGGTTTCAGTGTCCATTATGTTTGCTTCTATAGAACCACATGCTGCATGTGACTTGCTTCACCCTGTCATGTGACTCATTGATATCACCTCATGTAAGATGCCTGCTCATAATGACCTACGCCATTTTTGAATGGACAACTACCACTAGGGGTTAAATACCTGGGACTCTACACCTTTTTGGTTTTACAACTGAAGAAGCTTCTTGGATGAGAGGTGAAATGTCTTCAAGAAACTTCAACAAGTCCAATTGCTTTATTTATAACCTCCTTAGACTACCATCACCTCGATGACCAAGAACCCACACAGTCTGACGCCAAACTTATATCCTCCAAGATGCTTGGCCCCATAGAGGCGTTTAAACTGAAGATAAAGAAGAAAGGTGATAGAAAGTGGCATGTTCTTGATGCCAGACATGCTGGTCTGACTGCTGTTTGAGTACCAGCTAATAATATTTAGCATCAGTGGCACCACCTTTCATTGCACAGCATAGCCGAAATAGCTCAGTTGGGAGAGCGTCAGACTGAAGCTCTGAAGGTCCCTGGTTCAATCCCGGGTTTCGGCAATATTTTTGCTTTGATTGTCATCCAGATTTTAGATGAAATTCTGCAACCATCTGACACCAAACTCTGTCCTCCAACATGACAATGCTTTCCCCCACACAGGCTATTTAACTTCAAATGTTCAAGGTCATGCTTGTGCTGGTGATTTTTAAAAGTTTTTTTGTGGGCTAATATGACTGAAGTCAAACGAGACTGAAAAAGTCACTTGGATGAGTGACGAAACATTTCTCCCACTGAAAACACTACAGAGGAACAGAATCAACTTTTTGGGATGTCCTCACCTGAATCAAGAAATTTGAGACACTGAATCAAAGATGTCAGCCCAATATTTTTTAACCTTGTCACAAAAAACAAAACTATGGCTTAACTTATCTTTAGCTAGGGAGCATTTCAAACAGATAGGAGAGACCTCAGGGTATAATTTATTTAACTTTTCTCTTGAGAAGTGTAGACGATATAGAGATTTGAATTAAGTTAAGCACTGTCTTGCATTTATGGATTCTCCAAACCTTCTTCCTAACTCCTCTTCCCATTTAGACTTGATAAAGAACAAGTTCACAGGGCTCATTGACATTAGACTCTGATAGATGTAAAAAATACATTTCTCACTAAAAGGTGAAAGTTGGAGACATTTATCAAGAAAGGAATTGTTAAGACTCTCAAAGCTCTGTACGTATTTACTGACATAGTCTCTTATCTACTGGTGTCTGAAAGTCTCTCCCTGGTAGTTTGTATATCTCTTGTAACTGCTTGATAATGGCAAAGACACCCTCCCAGTATAGATTACTGATTGTACAAAGTCCTACCTGTTTCCAAAGTCAAAATGTATTGTCTACAATAGATGGTTTAAAAGATGGATTGCCTGAAATGGGCATGATAGAGGATAAAGACTTCAAATTAAAGTGTAGTTTAATCTGCTCAACAATACATATGGTGCTGTGTATCACCACATTGCCGTCATACATAGACTTATCCGTGGGCAAGAGAGACACCGGTATAACTCCTATGCAATAAGGCTGACAAGCTTCCTGCTCCAGTTGCAACCATGTAGGGGGATTAACACTGTCAGCTAGCCGGCATGTCATGAATTTTATATGTGAAGCCCAGTAATAGAACAATATTTTATCTTTGTACAACACTTTGGCCAACATTTTGTTGTTATTAAATGTGCTATATAAATAAAGTAAAGTTGTTTTATTGTCCCACACCAGCATGACTGATTGGCTTGGTTGATTGCAATCTTATCTCTGATTGGAGTGTGTGGCACTATGGGCGCAGATTGTGGCCGAAATAGCTCAGTTGGGAGAGCGTCAGACTGAAGATCTGAAGGTCCCTGGTTCAATCCCGGGTTTCGGCAATTGTTAATCTTAATCGGAAACCCTCAAATACTCTTTAGCATTGTGAGATTCCCTTTAACCCACTTTATCAAGCTGGTACGTGAGTATGAGCAAACAGCACATAAGAAGGCTCGTCTAGCACAGCATGAAAATGGTAATGGCCTGTATTTGTATAGCGCTTTTCTAGTCCCTAAGGACCCCAAAGCGCTTTACACATTCAGTCATCCACACATTCACACACTGAAAAAGACTAAGACCAGGCAACAAATGTACTTTGACCCACTTGTTGTGTGTTGGAAACATTGTGGATGGAAGTTTCTGCCTTTCTCTGTAATGCAAAGGCGCCAACATTAGTATGGAGGAGAGGAAGGCACTCACATCGCTTAGTAATGACAACCATATTATCATTCTTCCGGCAGTTGAAGGTAGGTGCATGGTTTTGCTAAACCAGAAAGACTATCATGAGAAAATGATATCACTGCTCAGTGACGAAAATATTTATGAGCCCAGAAAGCGGTTACAGGAAGAGGGTTATAGATTGTCTGAAGTAGTTAGAAAAAAAAAATACTACACTAGACCTACACCAAGTCTCCCAACTTAGCTATTTGGGCAGGATACTACTATTATGCTCGTGTCACCTAATAGTACCTTAGTGGATTTGCAATAACCGTGACCTCAAGGTACTTTAATAAGGTAAAGACCTACAATATCAGAGAGAAACCCGACCATCAGATGACGCTTTATATGCAATCCCAGTATAAGGCTTTTCCAGTGTCCTCACTTTTCAACAGCTAGAAGTTTGTTTGTTCTTTTCTATGAATTCAGCTGCCTAAGGATTTCTGCCACACCTGTGTTGTGTTAAATGCCAAGCAGTAATTTAGGGTCAACATAAAGGAAACCATTGCCGAAACCCGGGATTGAACCAGGGACCTTCAGATCTTCAGTCTGACGCTCTCCCTACTGAGCTATTTCGGCTTGACACTGATATAAGTAGTGCAAGTGACAGTGAGATTTCCATCAGTAATGGGGGCCATTTAAAAGCTGATCTGTACCTTAAACCAATGCATACCGTTCATTATTTAAGGTTTGACTCTCAACATCCACTGGAGCACAAACTGGGTATCATCAGGACGCTAAAATATAGAGCGAACACCATCCCCACAGACACAGCGGCCAGGGAAGCAGAAAAACATCACATCAAGAAGGCCCTGAGCAAATGTGGTTATCCCAGCTGGACGTTTGTCAAAGCTGGGAAGGCACCTAGAAAATGCTCCAAGGGATCCAGGACAGAAGAAAGACAATTGCAGCCTGAGCGAAAACCTTTAGTGATCCTTTATGTGTCAGGAGAATCGGAAAAGGCAAGATGCATTTTCTCTAAACACTACATCTCTGTGTGGCTTTCAAACCCCAAACCCCATGTTGTGCCAAAAATTGGTCCACCTCAACGATCAGGTCCCTCAGCACAAACAGATTAATATAGTGTTAAGTGCCAGGAGGATTTCTTTTATTTATACATCAGAGAAACCAAACAACCTCTGGCTACGCGTCTGGCACAACACAGAAGACCTAACTCTTCAGGCCAGGACACCTATGGGCCAGTGGCCACTCTTTCAATGATGAGGATGTACACACTAACCCTAACCCCAAACCTAGACAAGGAGGACTGCTGGTTTGAGCGGAGGTTTGAAAATGGTACTCATGGCAATTGAAACAATGGTCATTAATAAATGGTCTTTTATCAGTGGTTGTGGATCATGGTCATGGCAATTTAGATATTAATGATGCAGCCCATTGTTCGCCAGTGGTGTAAGCTTCAGTCATTATGCAAATGTACAGTTTATAAGGGTGGAGAAACTTGCAGGGAGCTGAGACTGAAGAAGTCACTTGGATGAGAGATGAAATGAAACCTCTCATCCAAGAAGCTTCTTCAGTTGTAAAACCAAGAGGTGCACATTTAACCCCCAGGTAAATGGCCTGTATTTGTATAGCACTTTACACTACATTCAGTCATCCACCCATTCACACACAGGAGATAGCAAGCTACATTATAGCCACAGCTGCCCTGGGGCACACTGACAGAGGCAAGGCTGCCAGACACTGACACCATCGGGCCCTCTGACCACCACCAGTAGGCAACGGGTGAAGTGGCTTGTCCAAGGACACAACAACTAAGACTGTCCAAGGTGGGGCTCAAACCAGCAACCTTCCAATTACAAGACAACCTGCCAACTCTTGAGCCACAATCACCCCACAAGAGCCCCTATTGAACAAGTGCAATAATAAGATAAGATAAGATAACCTTTATTAGTCCCACACGTGGGAAATTTGTTTTGTCACAGCAGGAAGTGGACAGTGCAAAAGTTATGAGGCAAAAATTAGAATACAATAAGAATAAATACAGTACACAACTGTACAGAATAGAATAAAATACTATATACAGTAGAATAAAATAAAATAAATATACAATAAGATAAAAATAGAATACAAATACTATATACAACTGAGTAAAAATACAACGATGACAGAAAGGATTATTGCACTTAGTATTATTGCATATGTATGGATGTGTGTGCTTGATCAGTTAAAGTCTTTATTATGGAGTCTGACAGCAGTGGGGAGGAAAGACCTGCGAAATCTCTCCGTCCCACACCGTGGGTGCCGCAGTCTCCCACTGAAGGAGCTGCTCAGTGCTGTCACAGTCTGCTGCATGGGGTGGGAGATGTTGTCCAACAGGGATGACAGCTTAGCCGCCGTTCTCCTGTCACTCACCACCTCCACTGGGTCCAGAGGGCATCCTAGAACAGAGCTGGCCCTTCGGATCACCCTGTTCAGTCTCTTCCTGTCCCCAGCAGAGATGCTGCCGCCCCAGCAGACCACACCATAAAAGATAGCAGAAGCCACAACAGAGTCATAGAAGGTCTTCAGGAGTGGGCCCTCCACTCCAAACGACCTGAGTCTCCGCAGCAGGTACAGCCTGCTCTGCCCTTTCCTGTAGAGGGCGTCTGAGTTATGAGTCCAGTCCAGTCTGTTGTTCAGATGAACACCAAGGTACCTGTAGCTGTCCACAGCCTCAATGTCCATACCTTGGATGTTCAGTGGTTGCAGTGGAGAATGCTTGTGCCTGCGGAAGTCTACCACCAGTTCCTTGGTTTTACTGGCGTTGATCTGGAGGTAGTTCAGCTGGCACCAGTCCACAAAGTCTTGGGTCAGACGGCTCTCCAACGGGAGATTGAGAGACAGTGTTGGACTGTTAGAACAGCTTTGAAATTCATATGAGTTGTTCGCACTAAAGTAAAAACCATCATCACTTCATGCAGAGACCCCTTCGGCGCCAGCTGCGGCCTCAAGGCTGGAGCTGAACAAAACACCCTGATAACGACTGTGTTTAGACTGTTCCCCCCATTCCATGCAAGGCCACCTGGGTTGGCTGGAAGACTGTTTACTGGCTGGGCGAAGGACACTGTCTCAGCTGAACTCTGGACACACACACACATACACTGATATGCACACACTGATCCCCCCTCCCTTTCCAAACGCCTTCGATGCTTGTGCCCTACCGGGGAAGATGGCAGTCGACTGGACCAGCGCAGACATGCTGCAGGACCGGATGCGCTGTCTACACCGGCTCTCTCTTACCCTTTACCCGCCCCTGTTGCTTGTCTTGTGTTTCTATGGTGTATTGATAGTCATGTGCTTTTGTGCTGAGGTGTTTTTTCTGTTATCAAACTGTTCTCCCACTAGGAGCTCAGTCTGAGTGGAGTTTTTTTTCTCCCCCTCTTACCTCATGTTATGTATTTTCGTTGTTTTTTTCCTATCAGCCTACCTTTCTGACATGTCTCCCCAATGTGATGTTTGTGTAAAGTTGGTCAGAAGGTTCCTTTGTAAGTGTGCATGCACAATTGGTGTGCTGCCTGCTGTAACCCTAATTTCCTTCGGGATTAATAAAGTATTCTGATTCTGATATTCCTTTGATGGTTTATTTGTTTTATATTATATTATATTATATTATATTATATTATATTATATTATATTATATTATATTATATTATAATTAGTTATATTAGGCAATATACTAGTGCATTTGCGGTTTACAGTTTCAATTATGGGCTGATGTGCAGTAAAAGTTGGAAGAGTGCAAGAATTAAGTTTTTGTCTTCCTTATTTTTTTTAGGTGCTCTTGTAGTCATTAAATTGACAACAACAAAATCTAATGTGTTACCCCTGCCTTTTCTTTGTAGATTCTCTCAGTTGTTTTTGGTTCCGCTTTAATCTTCTGCTCTTAGTTGGTGTGAACTGAAGCCTTCTCGACATAACTTGAGCTAATTTTAGGAAAATATGCTTTGGTTTATCAGCAATCTGAGGCAGCGGGGCTTGTACAGAGGAGAGGAATGTCACCGGCCCCACCCCACATTCCCCTCTGCCAGACTGAAGCATCCAGTTTGGACCCCTGTGGGGGCATTTAAAAGACGTGTAAGATACAGTGAATCCCTCTCTAAACCCACAACACCACTGCTGTCTTATCTCACCAGCTTCTTTATGCGCAGTAAATTGCATTCCTGTGGTGTTTGCAATGAAATCGGCATGACTTACTTCCAACACTGAAAAATGTTCATCTCCCTTGAGCTAATTAGTCTTACATAATCACTCAGCAGGAGCTACAGAAAGCAAAAATAAAAACTCCAAATTTACAAGTCTAAAGTAAAGTTCAAAGACGATTTACATCGTCACACATGTGGTGTTATTTAATGAGGATTTCTGCGCAGAGCCCGAAATATCCGCCGATGAGCTCATCGATCACACATCTGACAGATAAATCAGAAAGATCATTCCCTCTGCAGGGTGATCGTTACAGCCTCTTATTCGCCATCTGATTTAAAGGGATCAAACGGATGACGTCGCCCTCTTTCGTCACTGATCCACAAATTTGCAGATCGTTTATCCGTTAGATGTCTCACTCCTGTTGTCAAATCGACTGTGGCTGCTGCTTTTTGAACCTTTGTGTTATAATAATTAGATCGAGGCTGCCTATTGATCAGTAATCTGAGAAAATCACTAATCCAGTTTACCGCACTATGTTATTACTGAGACACTTTAATGTCATTAGATATCTGTTGTGCCGTTTGAATACATAAAGAAAGCCAAGTTAAAGTCTTTTTATGATATAATAAAAAGATGTATTTAAATTGTGCTTGTTTTGCTTTAATTCTTTTTATTCTTTTATTTTTACTTGTTTAATTTAATTTAAGTCATGTACATTCTATTTATTTACCCCATTTGTAATAGGTTTTGTTTAATAATACTGATATTAAAGTATTGGTTTTCTTTTGAAGGCTTTGGGAGTTTGAATTGAAGGATTTTTAAAAGAAGCCAATCCTCTTTTGACACTGGTAAGACTAGAAGACTTGTAGTAATTTGGAGATTTCTTTTTTCATTATGTTCACGTAACATCTTAAAAAATCTGCAACGTAAATGACTTTTCTGTTTCAGGTGTGGGCAGTGAATGTCATTAATAAAAGGAGGGACATAGAGTTTCAAGCCCAGATGCTCCTTAAACTGCCAAACCTCCTAAATTTCAGTGAGTCACATCTGACATACAATTGTTGACAGTCCAGCTATAGTCTTTCAATATATATGTTTAAAAGATCATTCTTATAACTTTATTCATAGAACACCCAGCAGGTAGAGCATAGCTTCAAACTGCTCACCGCACAGGATGTGGTGATAGAGGCAGTTCCCCACATCCTGCAGGGCTTCTGGGAGCTTCCTCCTCGCCTCTTCTTAAACATGGCCTAAGCATACTGTATGAGCATACTCTTCACCAGTGTCACAAAGGCCACTTTGGATCGAGTCTCCAAAACTATCACAGCAATGGAAAGCCGGGCCGTCTTCTCTCACTCCATCAGAGATCAGATCGTGGCCCAGAGCATCCTGAGGGAGATCAGAGAGAAATATTCACCTGAAATTCTGCTCACTAACGTTGCAAACTTTACACCAGTGATGCTCATTACAATTGCCGATGTAGCAAAAAACCACATTTTCTAGATCTTTAAACCCCCTTCTGAAACTCCACCAATGCCTGACATTCTTCCCAATGAAGTTTTAAAGTTTGAATGGTGTCTGTTGGTTCACTTATGTGGAAGTAGTTAGAGTTGAAAGAGGAGTACGTTGAATGAGAATTGGAAGAGTCTCCCCATTGAAATATTTTATAAATTTCCCCTGAATAAAGTTGACAATTTAAAAAAAAGAAGAAGAAGAAGTTATAAATAACAAAAATAGAAGCACACATGTCTAAAAGATGAGAACTCTAATGGTGCTTGAATATTTTTCTAACTTGAAGGAGATAACCTGCAAAAAATGAACTGAATAAAAATAGCATTCAAACTAATTATTCAAATTTCTCTGGGTTAGTTCATGTGAGCCAAAAGCTCAGGTCTAAACACAGTTTGTGACAATTTTTTCTACTTTTGGCTATATAAATCAAATTCAAATTCAAATTTTATTTGTCACGTACACAGTCATACACAGTACGATATGTAGTGAAATGCTTGGACAACTGCTCGTGACCTAAAGAAAACAAAAAAGGAAAGGCTATGAATAAGATAGGAAATAAATATGAAAAATTAAAAAGGGTAAATTTAACTAGGAAGGAATAAAATATAAATTAAGGTTAAAAATGAAATAACTGTACAACACAAATTAGAATGAAGGGTAAATTTAACTGGGAGAATAAGATAAAATATATAAATTAAAGTTGAAAATAAAATAACTGTACAACAAAATACACAATATAGAACTATATAAGAATGTATGAAGAAATCTAAATCTAAATAAATATATACACAATAACAGCAGCTGTACAAGTATTAACCGGAAATGAAGAATATAGTGACCAGTGTTGTGCAAAAACAAAGTCCAGAAAGTCCAGTGTGTGTGTAAGAACCATGTGTGGGTCAGTACTGTGTGGTGGTGTGATTGAGAGACCGTATCGGCTGCGGGAAGATGTGATATGATATGGATATGATTGTGTTAGAGGCAGACAGTCAATCATTAAAAAAGTTGGTTTAAAGGGAGGGTGACCTTAAATCAAGGATAGGAGCTATGTCAAACAGTGAGTCATGCAAAGCAGAGTCCAAGAATAGAAACGTGGAGGTGGAAATGATAATAATGTGTGATAATTTTATTTTGTGTAATTGTTTAAATACCCGTCATGTCTAGTAGATCTTGCGAGAATCCGAATCAGGAGTTAAATGCCAAACATCCTTGCTTGTCCAGGACGAGCTCTATATCTATCTATCTCTATAGCTATTTAGGTTTCTATATGAACAAGTGCGTGTGTAAAATGGCGAAGCGGAATTGACAGGCAGAAAGAATAAAGAAAAAAAAAAGTATTTTTTTAAGATAAGAAAGAACAGCAGCAGCTTTGCATTCAGTGTTTGTGCTGAAATGCAGGCATGATTACAGCGATGCGTTTTCTCTTGCTTGGTTCCTGGATTTTTTTGGCGGAGTGAGCCCTCTGTGTGTCCCCCTCCTCTCTGGCAGTACGTGCGGGTTGTGTAACGGTGGGAGCGACGGCTCGGTCCCCGCCCTGCTCCTTTAAATACCCGTAACGGGGTCAGTACAGCAGACAGACAGTGGGATGTGCTGATATCTGCTTCTTTCAGCGTGGGTACTCTAACCGTGTATCTGGTGTTCGTACTGCGTCATGGAGCTGGACCGGCGGCTACTGCTGGCGCACTGCACGGCTCACGCCCTCTCGGTAGCGGCGGGCTTGCTGGTGGTGGTCCCGATGGCTCTGAACGGTTCCGCTTTCAAAGGCCGCTGCGCCCTCTTTTCCAGTGGATACTGGAGGACGGATGAGCAGGTGGAGCCGACGGGCACGACGGGAGTCGTGGATCACCTGGTGGTGCAACAGTGGGGGCCGCCGGCAGCCTGCCAGTTCGCCACTTTTGTGGGCATTTTCACGGTGCTGTACGGAGCTGCGCAGGGCTGGAGGTGCCTCTTCTATCTGCATGGACAACATGACGAGTGAGTCTCCCTGCAGCACACACCCACCCCTCCATACGTCTCAAAACTCAGAGAAGGGCGGGTACAACACTACTGACCTACATTTGGTTATGTTCTGCAGAAAGATAATGCTGCATGGTGCCACAGTAGTCCGGTGGTACTTGGAGATCCTGCAAACGCATTAAAATAGATGAAGGCATACATAAACGGATGCATGCAGAAACGGACGCATGCAGAAACGGACGCAGTCATGTGGTGTGGATGATCAGTCAGCGTATCCACCAGCACATAAGGCTGTCGGCCATGTTAAGGAGAGGAGAAAATGTTCTGAATATATCTGCATCCTTTATTCTAGTGATTTTTTTTGACCCCCTCCCCCAAAAAAACATGCTAAATGTTAGTGTAAAGAAACAGGAGAAGAAAGAAACACTTTGAGAGCTCTTAAGAATAACGAGTTTACTTAAACAACAACAACAGTATTTTAGGTCTTTATGAATCAGCTTGCCTACATGTGAAGAAAATTCTCAACGTTTCATTATAGAAATGCTGGTACTGCCTCTCCACACCGGGAGCATCACCTACATTAAGTCAAAGGAAAAAAATAAACAAGGTCTCAGCTGCAGCTTTCACACTTTTCATCAGGTGGGCCAAAGTGGACCTTCTGCCGGCCGGTTCTGACCCCGGAGGTGCGGGTTTGACACACCTCTGAGTCATGCTCAGGCCCCTGATGTCAACCAGCTGCTGGGCCTTTCTAAACCAAACCTGTGGGTCACATGACCTACAAAAACAAACTGCAGTTATCACAGTAGTCATAGCAGGGGTGTCAAACATAAGGCCCGTGGGTGGTATTTGGCCAGGCAGAGACTCCAGTATGGCCCTCTGGACAGCTTTGCATAATGTGAAGTTTGGCATAAATTTTGGACATTTAGCTTTGTTTTCATACGTTTTATAGCTTTTCCCAATGATAAAGGCCTAGCCTCTGGGTTACTAGACCAGTGTGAATAAGTAATAAACAATTCAATTTTATTAGATTAAATTTTACAGTGGATCCACAGTAAAGGAAAATGGACAAGGAGCTAACAGAACTACACATTTATTTCTTACGATTTAAGTTCAGAGAGTTTTGCTAACATTGTTCTGTTGCAAAACAGCTGCAAACCACCACAATACCACCGTATTTTACTGTTGGTATGATGTTCCTTTTCTGAAATGCTGTGTTACTTTTACAGCAGATGTAATTTTAAGACTACTGAAAGAGAGTTAAGGTTGTCCTGGTTGACTTACAAGCTTGTTCAGATTGTATGGTT
This sequence comes from Haplochromis burtoni, assembly GCF_018398535.1. Lineage (NCBI taxonomy): Eukaryota > Metazoa > Chordata > Actinopteri > Cichliformes > Cichlidae > Haplochromis > Haplochromis burtoni. Next base: position 3,308,000 of record NW_024582365.1, read on the forward strand.
TTTGGCTTATATACTGTATTTCCATGTATGTTTACCGATGTTTCCATAAATAGTTTTATCCATTTCCCAATTTACTTGTACAATGTAAAGCGATGAGGGGTGTTTCAAGACTTTTGTGCAGTACTGTATATACTGTTCGTCTGTATCTGTTGAGGAAATCTGTAGAAATAAAAACATTACTGTGATAACTGAAGCAGCAGAAAGAGGGGATGTTCAAGGTAGCTGCAGTTGATATTATAAATTAATCGTGCATTTGCTCCAACGTTGGCCTTAAGCCTCAGCTCTCTGTGTGTCTGATGGCCATCTCTCTCTCTCTGTTTCTGCCCAGCACTCTGTTTTCGTCCTTCCTCACGGTCCTGCTGAGCGTGTGCGTGTTCTTCCTGTCTGGAGGAGCCAGTGTCATCTTGTCACTAGGACTCAGCTCCTGGTGCGACGTTGTGACAGAAAACGACACACAGCCATTCAGGTACATCTAACGCAGACGCCCCTTTGGCGTTGTGGATGGATGCCTGCTCAGTTTGACATCGAGAGGCCTGCACATTTCCAGACTTTTCTTTTGTTGCTCCATGTGTGATTTTAAAAAGAAAATGATTCAGGGTTGATGTTAAAATGTGTGTTTTTAAAGCGTGTGTGTAGCTGTCATCTTGTTTGAGCATATCTTCAGGTCCTTTTCTCATCTATTCTTGTTTGTTTTGAATTCAGCTGTGCAGAGTCCCAGTCTGTGCCGCTTTACCTGGACGTGGACACTTCATCTTTCTTCACAGAGCTCAGTCTGGCGCAGGTAGGAATGCTCAAATACAAGCAAACCCAAAATGTTGCGCACACCAGAACGCAAAAGGGACACCGACTTCCTCCCAGGCCTCTGAAACAAGAGCTTCACAGTTCGGCTGTCTGCTTTTCTGAAAGGCTGAAGGAGGTAGAGCACGATGAAGAAAAAAGAAAATAATTATTTAACAGTTCAGACGGATAACTTAAGTAATATTAAAATGATGACAACAAGCTAATTAGACATCTGAAATTATAGAACAGGGGTGTCAAACATAAGGCCAAGGGGACTGAATCAGCCCGGCAAAGAGTCTAATCTGACCCCAATGGCCAAATTAACTGTATTTTCATAAGGTTAAAAAACTTTCCAACTGATGAAGACCTCCCCTGTGGCCATTAATGCTATAACACAGTAATTGATTAATAGATGAACCTTTTAAAATAACAGCATGAGCTCCCATCAGTGTAGCAGCTGCAGTAGTATTTACAGATTTATCCCGTTTTGTGCTTAAATACAGGATGTTTTGTATGTAAACATTGTTCCTGATCACATCACTGTAGTCACTCATTTCAGGGTTTTTTTCCACCCTTTTGTTTGATTCGATGTCAGCTGCAGTGATGTTGTGTGAGCTGTTTCTAATGGCAACGGATCTTTTGTCACAGATTTGATATTTGAGGAAAGCAGACGCGTGAAACAGGAAAGCAGGTTTCCTCTGTCAGAAGAAACTACTTTTGTTCGGCATCATGTTCATCTGAAGCTTGTCTGTTTTGCAGATTTATCCAGGAATTAAAAGCATGCATTTAGGAGTTTCTTTGATGTTGTCAGTGCTTTGTGTTTTTGTTACAAAACATCATTGATCGACACAAGAGCTGATGTCAGCCTCCGTTCTAGCAGCTTCTGCAGCTCCATTCAGTGTCCTGGGCAGGATTGATCTAATCTGTCTTTTGGAAACAATGAAACGAGTGTGCGAGGTTCACTCCCGCAACAAACCGACTCATATTGATGAAACACGGTGACGCTCTCGGCTACGGTCATTTTTCAGTTTTTCCAGTTCTAATCTGTCCCGTCTAAAAACGGCGTCCCTCTCATCTCTCCTGCTGTCGTCACAGTGAACTATTGACTCGTCCCTGAAATCAAAAGTCTCACAGGAAGTGGTGTTTGTTAAAGACACAGACTGTATGTTTTTACAAATTGATTTTTGGACTCCTACATTCCTGGAGCCGCATTGTTGATTTTTAGATTTCTCCTGTGAATCTTTGTCCCGGAGTTTTAAATGATCGAAACAATAGGCTGGGTCTTAACTAAGTTTTTCTACCGGTACTTGTTTGTACATTTCTCTCAGCTCCGGTCCCATAGTTTCACCAATCTACCTCCAAGAATTTGCTGACAGTCGTTATACTGAGATGATAACTGTTGTTTCACTGATGTATTGTTAAAAATGGCATAAAATGAGAGTGGAAGATGGACATGTGAGTGTGTGCTATATACATTAGAGGGTTACCTAGGCAACCAGAGTCTGAAGCATCCACTCACTACAAAGGTTGAATGAATTGCTTCCCCTGTGTGCGCTGCTTTAGCTCAGCCATGTTGGTCATTCGGAGGCAGAAGTGACCATTTGTGGATCACACATAAATATAAAAGTCATCTGCTGCCTTTTGGGCCCATGTTTTTGAACCTTCCATGCTGGTGTTTTGGCCTTTGCCATGGTAGTTCTTTTGGAGCCACACATTCCATTATAAGGATAAAAAAGATGGATTCAGCAACTGAAACAGCTGCATTTATAACCTGTAAAGATGCAAAGCACAGACACAGATATCTGCTAATTATTACTCATCCATCCATCCATCTTCATCCGCTTTATCCGAGGCCGGGTCGCGGGGGCAGCAGCCTAAGCAAAGTAACAGAATAACAAAAAACAGGAATTTCACAAACTTCTTAGGTGCTTTCTGCATCGTTATCCTTCACCATGTGTCTGTTCAGTGTTTTTTCGATACGTGACTGTAAGCATCTCTCTTCATTCTCAGGCGTCGCTGTGGCTTGTGACGGCTCTGTGGCTGGTTCACTCCATCCTGGCTTTCCTGCGGCTCTACCACTCTCACAGCCAGCACATCAGCGGGCCTTGTCTGCACCGGGAGAAGGAGATGCTGCTGGGACACAGTCCATCAGACAGCGGCTCTCCCTCGCCTCCTCCTGTGACACCCATCCTCTTAGTCTAACCCAGAGTGTGTGAGGTACTGACAGAAGAAGCCTCCAGTATTCACATTTAAACCTCAGTTTGTTCATGTCTCGATCGATGATGTCAACTCATGAGCCTGACCAAGGAATCCATCAGGTGTAATATTAATCAACCAACAAAAGAACGCAGTACAGAAATGCCAAAGATACCATAGAAAGAGTTCAGGCTTAAATTAGATATGTCTGTAATGCATGTTACCTTTTTAAAAACATTGGCTGATCTGTGTTGTCCTTAAATATTAATTATCAAGTAATTTATCTTATTTAATGGCTTAATGTTATTTAACAGCTTAGTATCATCACTAATATCGGTGAAATCATGCCTACTGCATTTTAAAGGTTTTTCCACAATCTTTAAAACCTCTTTTAACCACTTGGATTATTTTTTTTTTTTATTATACGACAAACAAATTCACAGGAAAAAGAGGAAATAAGAAATCCTATAATAATTCAATAAATACAAAATCTTTCACATATTTAAAAAGGGTCCTCAGACCTGTTGAAACACCCACTGACTGTCAACGTCGGCAGATAAGTCCAAATTAAATTCAGTATTAAAAATAATACAAGTGATTCATAAATTTTAACAGGAACTGCACACAATGTGTTTTTTGTCTGGATTCACTTTAGTGCAGACATATAGAATACAAGTCATAGTTATTTTGAGGTATTTATACTCCATCTTGTTGCCTTGCAAGATAAAAAGAAATGCACAGATGGATGTAACTGACAGTAATGCATTTTAATTTTGGCTAAACAGGCTGTTTTGAGCTTGTGATTTTGCCAGGTTTAAAGGAGAGCTGCTTTTGAGACACTATAAATTCTGACTGTAAGCTCGACATAAGCTTTCTGACCTTAGTCTCACTTCATAGTACAATCCTGAGGTGATGGGATTGAGTACAACTCTATGGATCTGCTCAAACTGTGGCTGTAATGTGAGGGACTTGCTGCCCAATCATGGCTTACAAACCCTAAAATAACACGGAAAATTCTTTTTTTTTTTTTTAGGAATTGAAAGTTTTGAAAACACGTGAACTTTATTGATTCACCGATTCATTTATGAGCATTAATATAATTTCAGTAAAAGGGATCTGCACGCTGACTGTCTTGTGATCAAAGGTTTTGATTGGAGATGAAATGTGTTTGCAATGATGTCAGGGACGTTTGTACTGAAGGATTTTATAGATTCAAAATTTACCAGTTACTGAAGAATACAGTTGTTGTGTCAAATCCAACACTGAAGACATTTATGGGCAAAAACATTTCCTTAATAAGTGATAAGATAGGAACATGCAGTCTGTAGGTCCACAGAGTTGGTCTGTAGTGGGACTAAACTTATCTACCGGTACCTTCAAACAAAAAGGGATTTCACAGCTGAAGCACATTATAACAATAACCAGTGTTGTTGCTTATTTTTGTCTTTTCACCGCATTTTCGTGAGTCACTGTTCATTCACATCATTGATGACACCACAAGCAGCCAGCCTGGTGTTTGTTCCAAGTACATTTACAATGCATGGTTGTTTCTGCAGGAGTTCGACATTTTGCACAGTCGTGTCCTCATCAGGGAGAATTCGTTGTATTGTCCTGCGTGTAATATTCGGATGCTTTCATCGTGAAGCATGTGGCGAGAGCGTGACTGAGCCACCGTGTTCGTGAAACAGGCTCACTGTGTGAGCATGACCTGAATGTTCTGTTGTGTATTGGGAAAATCTCTGCCGGCCTCTCATCTTGTGACGATTTCTGTCATGATGCTGTTTGCGTGGAGGCGGCTGCTCTCGGACCGTCAGTGAAGCAGTCAAATCCTCTCAGACGATCCACGTAGAGTATAATTAGCAGGAAAACTCTGATTTGTGACTTTTTGAGACAGATTTATGTGGAGCCCAGTGGGGTTGATATGAAGTCGTCGTTGCACTTCTGTCAACCCGAGCAGCTGTAATGACACGCAGACAGCAGAGGTGGAAATCTGAGGTAAAGAGGCGGCTTTGTGATGTATTAAATGTTTTTGTATGCTGAACATTGTCCTGCTTTTTACCTCTGAAAACCGTTTGTGCTCATTCACACTTGCATTTTTGCATTGTTGTTGTTTACAAATAAAAAAGCGTCATTATAAGAGAACCTTGCTCATTTTTGTTATTTACAAAAGCACAATCACCCTGATCACACATCTTCTGTTTGCTTTAGTCACTTTGATATTATTGTGGTTACAATGTTAATTACAGTGTTGAGTGCCAGATTGGATATCTATTAAATATTTTCTACATCATTTATTTAACTGTAAGTGTGTTGGGCTGCAGTGACCACAGCTTACATCCCATGCACAATAAGAGAGAATCCAGTCTAGCAGTACAACAATCAGCCACTGCCAGACACTTTATTATGTACACCGATTCAACTGCTCTTTAACACAGATATCCAGTCAGCTAATCATATGATCATGATTGCCTGCTGAAGTTTAAACTGAGCATCACAATGTGAAAGAAATTCGATTTAAGTGACTTTGAACATAGTGTGGTTGAATGATGTGACAGTCACACAACCATCTCTATAAGTTACAGAGAATGTCTATGAAATATTCATGAAAGAATGTTTTTCTTGTTGTCTTTAGACATACCAATAAATGTGTGGGAAAAAAAATACTATTGTCCTTGCATGTTTTCCTGACCTGCAGATATCTGAGAAAATCATTCCCACCACAGTTGTATTTCTCATGGACAACAAGAACAATGCCTAAGTCCTTTGGTATACCTTTTTTCCATATTAAAAACAAATACAGGATAAAAACAGGACTCATGCTGCAACACATAGTTTGCTTTAGGGTGTCAATAGGAACACAAAGGTAATACATTCACTTCTGAATATATTACCTTATACTTATTTGTGTTACTGCTCAAGTTTATATAATGTAGTAACCACTATTAATAGAGTTAAAATTACACTGAACATCTGCTTGTGACAAATAGCCAGAGTTATATTTTTTGTGTTTTGCAATTAGACTTTATTTTTATTTAGTTTTTTCAGAGAGGATTTTCTTGTTTCAGTTTATTTTTTAGTGTTTACAAATATTCAATTCTAGCATCGTTTTTATTAGTTTAGGTCTTTAGTTATTTTTGTATGGAGGGCATATGTTAGAGGTGATCAATGCATCATGCACCGGTTTGTTTGTTTGTTTGTTTTTTGCTTTTTTACCAAACTAACAAACTAAGGATATTTCCTTTAGTTATCTCCAAAAGTTAATTCTGTTCATCCGGATGAACAGAGTCAACTTGATTCAACAAGATTTACTTGCCTGGATGACTGAGAATGCATCAAGACGTTTCCTTTAGTTAGTTTTGTTGTGTGAATTGTGTTCACGCAACACAAATCACAACAAACTACCACTGAAAATAAAAAAAACTATTTAAAATATTTTTAAATGAACTAATTGAAGCTAAATTGACCCGAAAACAACTATACGACTAAAAATACTTTTAAAAAATCCTGGTACGGTAGTTATGTTGATGTAGTAACATTTTCGTTCGCTAGGTGGCAGTAAACAAAACGTATCTGTCTTAAATGAGAAAGAGGAAGAAGTAACGAGCCAATCAAATTCCAAGGCACCATATTGAACAGTTGTTTTGACTCCAGCCTGTTCTTCTTTTACAGTTTTTACTTTGTATTTGGCTTTTTAAAAACTTAAGTAATTCGCATTTACAATTAAAAGACAAATAAACGTAATACTCGCGCGGGAACAATGAAGCTGGCGGACATTAAAAAGTTAAAAGTGGCCGAGCTGCGGTCCAGACTTAAAGAGCTGGGGCTGGACAGTAGAGGGCTGAAGGCTGAGCTGGTGGAGCGGCTGTGGTCCGCAGCAGAGGGGGAGCCGAGCGGGGAAGACTGTGAAGAAGAAACGCTGAAGCTACATGACAGCTCACCTATACTTTTAGTACAGACAGAGCCAGCAGACGTCCGCCCTCCATCCTCAGAGATTGGTGCTACTGCGCGACATGAAGTAGACCGCGGCTACACAGACATGGCCACACAGACTGTGGCTGAGCCCAGTCCAGCTGCACCACAGCCCGACTCGGAGGCTGCTGCTGCGGGTGTCACTGCCTGCCCTGCGGAGGGAGGAGAACAGGGGCATGCGGAGGGTCCAGTAGAGGAGGACATGGGCAGAGGAAGGTCGTTCTACGAGTTCAAAGAGGAGATACGATACAAGAGGTAGAGTATGGTGAAGAAACCCGCCCCACAGAGGGCATCGGGTTCAGTGAAAATCCCTCACATCTGTCCACAGCATACTGTAATTACCGTGTGGAGCTCTCGTTGTGGAGTTTCATATGTGTAGGTTCTCTTGGTCTTGAGAACTTGATAAAGTTTGTAAAGATTTTTAAACTCTCACCCAAGACACTTCTTTAGTACCACATCCACTGATGGAAAATCCCAGCCAAACGAAGCGTGGGCCAAGTCCAGAATCACAGAGACTTTATTAATCCCACAGGGAACTTGAGTTCTCATAGCGGCACACATACAGCAAACGTCAAGCACTCATATAAAATGAAGAGTAGAAACAGAGATATTAATTGATAACTATTAAAATAAATATAGAGATACAGGTATAAATATAAACATAAATATGCATATAGACATAAAAGTACACAAATATGTGTGCAATATATGTCATTGCGTACAAAAGTGCCAGAGTGCAGTGAGGTGTGATTAATCCTGTTCTGCATGGATGGGCCTGACCCAATTGGATGAATTAAAGAGTTTGAAAGCAGCAGGAAGGAAGGACCTGTAACGTTCCCTCAGACAGGAGCGTGAAGGAATCTGTTGCTCTCAGTGAGCTAATCAGGTCATGTTAAAATAGGTTTTCTCAGTTTAAGAGAGAAGAAGGATTTAAAGCTCTTCCAATATTGTGGTCCTGGTTACTGCACCACTGTTTAGGAATATCCTTACTTTGAATGATTTTTTATGTGTATACATGTGTGGATGGAGCAGGTTTTTTTTCTTAAGGCCAGATTAGCATTTTATTTTTACTGTATTTATGTGTATTTATACTTTAATATTTCCTATTTTATTATATTGTTATTTTATTCTGTGCAATGAACGATGAGTGAACGCATGTAAGAATGTATGTATGCTCGTCTGCTAAAACATAAGCTCTGATCCAGTTTCACTGCAGAATGCATAGCACAGCGGCATAAAAGGAATCTTTATCTTTGTGTTTTATTTAGATTTAGATTTAATGAAGTTCTTAAATCATTAAATGTGACATGTCTCTTTTTTTTTTCAACCAGAGCCAAATCACCACAGCCCCCTGCGGAGAGGAGTGAGGCAGAGGAACAAGATGAAGATAAAGTCAGACTAGATAAATGTGTGAAAACACACCCACACAAATTTTAATCAGCGCTTGAGTTTTCTTATGAATTACTTGTTTTAATTTTGTCTGGACTAACCCCCAAGGGTGTATTTGATTTGACTCCCTGAGTCTCCTTGTCAATTACTCAGATGGCTCTCACCTGCACTTCGAGGTGAGTCCTGATGGATCCTCTGGCCAGCCGCGGTTCTGGGCTCAATTCCCCCTGCTGTGGTCAGGCTGCAGGCTCACCCATGGGGTGCAGCAGGGCAGGGTGGGCTTTGAGGTGAGGCTGGAGAGGAAACTGTTGACTGCACAGCCAGATGACCATGAAGTCAGGGAGCCATATGGATTGAGAGTTGGCTGGTCAGTGGCCGTATCCTCTATGCTGCTGGGTAAGAATGAAGTTTTTTTTATATTTATTGTCTGTAGATGTGATTTACTTGTTAAAAAGCTTCTGAATCCTTCTGGGTTTCACGTCAGGTGAGGATGAACTCTCTTTTTGTTATGATGGACGTGGTAAAAAAGTGTCAGATAGAAAGGAAGAGAACTTTGGAGAGCCTTTTTCGGAGGGGGATATCATCGGCTGTTATGCTGTGAGTTATGTTTTCAGTCAGCTTTACTAGCGCTCGAGTGACTTTTCTCTCATTTAAACCATTTTTTTGTGTTTGTGTGTCATGTTCACACCTGCACACACCCAGTCTTTCTCCTCAGATGGCGCTGTCGAGCTCTCTTTCCATAAAAACGGTCGTTTTGTAGGAGTGGCCTTTTCCACGGACACCTCGGTGCTACGGGGTCGTGCTCTGTTCCCTCATGTCCTCTGTAAGAGCTGTTCGTTCAAATTGCTCCTGGACCCTGCAGCTCAACCCTGGTACCCCGGCCCTCCGGGGTTCACACCGTTGGCCACTCTTCCTCCTGGGCAAAGGGTGTGCTCCACATCAGCTCCAACCTCCAGAGCACAGTGTGAGGTGAGAGTCAAATTTAGATTTGTATTCCCAATCTTTCTACTACTAAAGGCTCCTCCTAAAGTTGAAATTGTAGTGTGAAGATGAATTGTAATGTTTTCTAAGAATTTCCTCTGAAAGTTTGAACTAAACGAAGTTCAGATGATCTTGCACATGGAGCATTTTAGCCATAGAAAATGCTCCTAAGGTGGAAAATTGTTGGGAGTGGAGTGGAGGATGTAAGCAGGGGGGGAAATGGCAGAACGACAACGTTTAGTGTTACAGCAGTGATCACCTGAGTCATTAGGATCATCCTATGGGAGCCATGAATGTTTGTGCAAAATTTAATTTTCTGACAGTTGACATGTCAATTTTGTTATGTCTTATCTTCCTCTCTGCTCCACCAGGTGGTGCTGATGGTGGGTCTTCCTGCCTCTGGGAAGAGCGTCTGGGCGAGGAATTACATGAAGCAGCATCCAGAGAAACAGCACAGACTGCTGGGAACGGAGGAGCTGCTCGCTTGTATGATTGTCAGTCAGATCTCCGCTCTTCACTCCTGTGATTCACATTCAGAGGTTATGGTTCGCACCTGATGTAAAATGTTTGACCCGTGTGTATGTGTGTGTATAGAGTGGTGGGCAGAGGGACAGCAGGCTCCAGCAGGCCTCTCACTGTCTTACTGAAATAATCAAGATGGCTGCCCAAACTCCTGGAAACTACATCCTAGACCAGGTAATGCTTCACGGTCAAAAAAAAAAAGACTTATGAGATGTCCCCTTGTGAAACTCACTGAAGGATAGTAGTTGCTATCAGGTGGTAGAACAAAAGCCGTTATTGGAGAATCAGCCTCTGCAAGCAAAGTGTCAGGAGACCAAAGTGAAGTGGTTCATTTAGGCTCATGTGATAGAGGTTTGGATGAGCAGCAGAAGATTTTCTGGTTTCAAATCGGGCCTCGGCAGTCTGGAGTTTGGGATTATTTCTCGGTCCTATTAATAATTAAATATTTACTTTAAAGCAGTTATATGTGGAATAAAATCTAAACTGTAACCACCACAGTTATGAGCAAAGAGCTTCGACAAAACATTTCACTATGCTGTAGTCTTAGTAGTTATTTCACTTCATCTTTCTGTTTCCAGTGCAACATCCTCTTCTCTGCACTCCGTCACAAGCTGCGGCTGTTCACAGGCTTCAGGCGTCGGGTGGTGGTGGTGTTTCCCTCAGGCGACGAGTGGAAAAGGCGACTGTCGCAGCACCAGATGAGAGACGGTGAACACATCCCAGAGACCGCCCTGCTCAAATTACAAGGTTTACCTACATTTGTAATATTATGTTACATTACAGGTCTATATTAGGGGATCAAAAACAAAACATGAATTTGTTTCATATGTTCCATTTGGTCTCTACAGTAATCCCTGTAAATTTACACTGAGGAATGGGTTCAGATTCTTCTTGGTTAAATCCGTGAATCCTTCAGAAAGAAAGGTTCTTCCTCTCATTACTCGGTTTATTGATATCATTTAAGGTCTCAGATGTGCTGGGAGCCACATAGAGTTTATAAAAGATCTTTACAGCTGGTGCTGCTGACAGTTAAAATAAACAGCAGTCATTCCTGTAATACTTTCCTCTCTCTGTCCAGTGAGCTGCAGTCTTCCAGAGCAGCAGGATGACCTCCTGGAGGAGTTGCAGTATGTCGAGCTGCCGCAGGAAAAGGCGCTAAAGCTCCTGCAGGAGTATAAAGATGAGGCCCGCAGACTGCTACCCCCCGTCCCCAAACATGAGAAGACACGGCGACTTTACAGGAAAAGACCCCACCCTCACGGTCCTCCATCCTCTCACAGGAGCGGCATGCAGACATGGAGTCAGCCGCCAAGATACGTGAGTGCCAACCTGGCTCATTTCTCTCTAAAAGCACAGCTGCATTTGCTAGATGTTAAATTAATTTTGTGTCATTCACATTTCAGTGGAGCGTGCCTTATCAGGATCAGGGGTATTACTACAGCGCGTACCAGAACTACTCATGAGCGAACCTGGAGCAAGAGGACTCGAATAATGCTGCTGCATTACCAGTGATTACATAACACCAACACTGCTGAGGTTTTATTATATGGAACTGCACACTCCCTGCTCAAACATAATCAGTGTCATATTTTATCTTTTATGAAAAGACATGGACACTTTAGGTTTTTATTCAAAATATTTTAATACATTTTTACTTGTTCTTGCTGTACAGTGTATAAATGAATTACACAGTACTGAATTATGAGTAACTTGTAAATAAAACCTCAAACTTTAATCAGTCTGTTTCTTTGTGCACACGTGGTGGTGTCAACTTGGCATCGCCTCGTCCGCGTTGGTCTGGAACTACGTCAGGTTTAACAGTCTGATAAAGCAGCACGGCTCCTTTAGCTGACGGACAAAGCTCCGACCACAGAGGGCTGCTTCTGTCCAGCTGCAAAACTTCCTACAGTGTGCAAAATACAACTGTGTGAGAAAGTGTTTGCCCCCTTCCTAATTTCCTGTTTTGTTTTGGAGTTTTGTTGCATTTAAATGCTCCAGATCATCAAATAAATTTAAATATTAGACAAAAGGGTAAGTAAACCTACATGGCTCTGTGTGAAAATAGTGATTGCCCCCATATCTGTTCTATCATAAATTATAGGTTTATGTATATCACAACTTTGGAAAGCTGAGTTCAATTTCTCTAGCCACACCCGGTTCTGATGTAATCACCTTAACGAGAAACATCTTCATTTAGAAACTGCATTTACTTGTGCCGTCTTTGTCTAACATTTAAATTTGTTTGATGATCTGAATCATTTAAGTGTGACAAACATATAAAAAAATAGGAAATCAGCAAACACTTTTTCACACTACTGTATATAAAAAGGCAGAATTGCCTTATATGCTTGTAATCTCTCCATAAAGTGATGATTGTACTTTGTTCCCTACTGCAGACGCAAGTACAAGAATCTCGTTTTGGTGTTGGTCTGCAGGTATTTGTATGTCTGTAACATCTCACCGTTCTGCTGACAAAGACGACCTCTGTGGACTCGCTGGCCTCCACTCCTCCTTTCCAGTACAACTTTCTCACTTCATCAGAACTTAAGGAGCAACTGAAAGCACACAGATTAAAATTTATATCTTTATAGAGCCATTCAAACCACATTTATTATTTCACGATGCTTGATTTAGGATTGTGTGCAGCTTTATGCTGCCCTTCTTAACCTCAGCTGGGCAAATCTGGTTAGATAATTGAGACCTAATCTAATAGTAACTTTAACTTTGGACTTCATTTTGTATGACACCTTTTTATAGGCTTGCCATCATGTGATGTCATCTTTTATGGTCTCTCAGTTGTCTTCATTATTACTTCTGTTCCTTTACTTTTAGTCTTTCACTGGTGTGCATTTTTATTGTTTCTATTTTAACTCTCTATTAACTTTACTCATCTCAAGCCCAAATATCTAACTTTTATATGGGGCAGTAAAACTGTTTTTTCTTCTTAATACTGAACTTGTTTAACTCCAAGAGAATTATTTGTAATAGGAGTGAGATTCCAGTTACAAATGGATTTCAAGAATAAAAAGAAAAGTTTAAAGAAGGTTTAGATTCCCTAAACATACATATAACACAGCCTAAATATATATTTGTTTAAGCCTCATTGCAGTTATTTGCAGTCAGTGCTCCTGAATGTGCTTTTAATTCAGTCAGCTCAGGAAATTGCAGTTTTTTTCTACTCCTAGGTCTGTATGATGTCAAAGAGAGAGGGTAGCCCTAATATAGTCATCTCACTCTGGCTGTGACCAGAAGCCTCACCCACTCATGTTCTGTTTACCAGAGGCAGCCAATCAGAAAAAGGTTGCAGGGGATTATTTTGAACTGTGACTCATACAAAGCTACTTCAATAGTCCACATGGAAAACTACGCAGTCTTTAGTAGTGGAGATGTGGTCATCGTGATGATTTTATCTTTATAAAAATTTTTTGCCATACTTTCATTTTCTGAGCAACTTTCACTGACACACCTACTTCAAGAAATCTGTGCTGCAGGTTTCACAGTATGGATTAAAACTGAAGCGACGACTACCTGACGTAAAACTCGGCACTCGGTCTTCCAGCGCTGGTGTGATTCAGAGCGACGCCCATCAGGACGGGCGGTCCTAGGGAGCTCAGAGGAATATTCACCTGGGACAGAACAGTAAAATTAATAATATTAATATTTTAGCCCTTTCATTACTTAGACAAAACAGCTGGTGCAAAGTTTTATTAAAGAAAAGTGACTGTGTGAATACTGCTTTAGGCATAAAATCCTTGTTTTACACTGTGATGTCGTGAGGTCCCATGTGTAGGATCTGACCTAACAATTTTCCACTTCATAAAAAAACTTGGTAAATTTTCTGATGTGTGGATCAAATATTAGGGCTGAGTCAAACTGTGGTGCCAAGTTTCTGGAAGCTGGTTTCACTTTGTGGGGCCTATGACATGCATGATTGAACAAGAATTCTGATTTTGAGGTATTTCACTGAAGGAAATCTGCTGACACCATTTAGACTCTTTAAAAAGAGTTGCTAGCAGGCTTCTGGCGGTAAGTATACGTGCATAAACGTGAAACACGACATTACAATTCTGAATAAAAAGAATACAAACAGAAAAGGAATGACTTTTCACCTCATCTCTGATCTCGGCGCACACAGAGGAGAAAAGCTCTGAGACGATGGCCTCAGGCTTCCTCTCCATCATGGCTATGCCGATCTGCTCCTCACACACCCTCTGTCCTAGACGCTCACACACAGCCTGAGGACAACAGGGTTGATATGAGCAACACATCAAGCATTTTGGTGAGACTGAATCCTCTTTATTCATATCACCTTTGGCTCTGGGTGGCCTCCGGGGATATCCAGGAGCCCTCCCGCCTCTGCCACCTTTTGGCTCCTCCTGATCATGACCACCTGACCATTGCTGGTGCACAGTATGGCACCGACACCTAGAGGCTGAGCCAGCAGCGTCAGAGGATCTCCGAACTCGGCCTCACCACGCTGTCGCAGCTTGGCCACCCCACACGACCAGTTTGTCCCCAGGTAGTCCTTGTAGCACGTGAGGCCTAACCTCAGAGTGAGGAGGGGTGCAGGGTGTGGAGGAAGTTTGTCTGCAATGCCATTAAACTCTCTGTAGTCATGATTAGAGGCACCCTCAGCATTTTCTGTCTGACTTATACACCTGTTATGCATTTCACCCAAATCCCTCTGTCCTTGATTGATTTGGTCCTCTGTGTGGTGGAAAATGGTGCCATGGGACAACGGAGTGGAAGGTGGATTTTGTGGATCTGCTAAGCAGAAAGAATGTAGCCTGAATTTTGCCCCGTTGAAAAGCCACGGCTCCTTGGACACCCGCTTCGTCCACACCTCATCTATGTGACGCTCCAGAGCCAGATCTGTCTGCCTGTTAAACCTGAGAGAGGAGGAATTGATTTTACATGACGTGTGATGAAAAGTATTTAAAGGATGTACTGCACTCTATGTTTGCACCTTTCTGAAAGCTCCACTTGTACTTGAGACTCGAGCAGCCCATGCCAGTGTGCACAGTGCAGCAGCACAGACACCTCAGGGTCCATCATTTCCCACTGCGGCTCTTCACTGGAAGCATCAGTTACTTGATCCAAGCTGTGTTCTTTGAGAAGACTTGGAGGTGGGATGGTTTGAGATGTTAAGATGGTTGCTGGAAGTGATAAGAATGAGCAGGATTAGAAATGAGTCTATCAGAGGGACAGTTCAGGTTGAGCACTTTGAAGACAAAATCAGAGAGGCAAGGCTGAGATCTTTTGGACATGTTGGACAAAGGATGCTGAAGATGGATCTGCCTTGAAGTAAGGAAAAAAGAAAGACCATGGAGAAGAGTAATAGAGCGAAGGAGGACATGCAGAGGGTTGGTGTGATAGAAGAGCGTGTTGGGGATAGGGTGAGATAATCATCTGTGGTGACCCATAAAGGGAACAGCCAAAAGAAGAAGAAAATGTGAGCTGTTTCAGCTGAAGCTTTAAACCTTAAGGCCCATGAAGGCATCAAATCAAGTGAGGTGATCAACTCTGTACAGGTTAATAAGTCCACTCCTGTTATACAAAGACACACATCAAGTGCACCCACATATAAGAGATTAGAGCAGGCAAATAAATCTGACCATAGATAAGGTTAATGGAAGCACAACATCAAATTATTAAAAAAAGATTTCTAAATATATTAGAAATTTGTTACTATCATGGCAGTAACTACCTTTAAAATGCATGATTTTTTAAATAGACACAATAATTGACCAAAATAACTGATTTAACTAATTAAACTAAGCAGCCCTAATGTTTGCATAAATGCAGGTCCAGGTGAGCTGTAAGTATACTGCAGTCATCCTCTAATTCAATAAAGTATTCTGATTCAGGGGGATATAATGACAATTTCAACAGGGCCCGTGGGATCATGACAGCATTGGGTGCAGTGGCATAACCAAAAACGGGAGGACAACTTCTTTAAGGCGTCAACAGTTTGTTCAATGCAGATTTGTCAGCGAGGTTGAAAAGGAGAAAAGACACATTTAAAAACGTGACATTCAAAAACAAGACCGCTCAGCGTCAATTTACTCACATAAAAGCTCCTGATTTGTTACTGCTAATGAAGTTATTCTTTATTTACTTACCAGTAGCTCCCAATTTTTTCCACCATTGGACTAAAAACAGTCAAAAACTTTCAATGAACCGGAGAGCTGGAAAGGAATTAAATAGGAAGTGCGACTTCCTGATAAAATAAACGTCTAACATAACAACTCCTGTGTTCTCGTTTACTCTAAGATAATATTGTCTGGTTGATTTTCTATGAAACCAAATAAGGACAAACGTTTTGTGGCTTGTTTACCTGTCGTTTCCGAGGTAGCAGAAGAAGAAGCCAAACCAGCGAAAGGTGGTTTCTTCCTCTTTTCCCACGAACGGCAAAAATTTGCTTCTTATCACCACCTAGCGGCAAAGACTGTAAATAATAATAATGTTATATCGTCAGTAAGATATTACTGACAGATGTGGAAAAAAATATAAATTTTGTGCATATTTCTACAATGTAAATTATATTTATGAATTATAGTTATAAGACAAACTTATTTTAATATTAATTATAATCCAATTCAATCCAACTTTATTTATAAAGCACTTTAAAATAGCCAGCACAGGACCAAAGTGCTGTACAGTAAATAAATAAATAATGTAGTGCTGTCCAAAAGTCCTCAGCACCCTCTCAATATTTTTCAAATATTGACATTCAAGGAAATGAGGGGAGGCTCCAAACGTTTGCACAGCGCTGTATATATTTAATTTAGTTTTCTTTTCTTTTTTAGTTGACTTTTAATTCTTTTCTGGAGTGACTTTTTATTGTTTGAAAATGCATGGTTTTAATTGTATCTATTTTTATTTTATACTATTATAATATGAATGTCATTACAACATGAACATGATTTTAATCACGTTGTCAAAAGAAAAGAAAAGAAAAGAAAAGAAAAGAAAAGAAAAGAAAAGAAAAGAAAAGAAAAGAAAAGAAAAGAAAAGATAGACTGCAGGTCATAACTTCTTACCTGAAGATCAGTTCACCTGACACTCGGCGGCCGTCTCGGGTCTCTCCTCCTCCTGCCTCCCCTTTCCCTCACCCACCTGTTCTCTATGGAAGCTCCACCATAGCTCACAGAAGAGCCAGAGAATTTTGTTTCTTATGGTGTGAAAGTCTTTCAGGTGCCTTCTGTGACAGTGAAACTCCAAGTTAACTGTTATGTGCCTTTTAATGAAGAGTGGCTTCCATCTGGACACTCTACTGTAGTGAAGTAGATTCTGGGGTAGGATTTTACGTGATGTACACGAATGCAGCACTACCATCCACACCTTCCCAGCTGATAATTAGCGGCCTTATAAGAAACAGCTGCGCTTCACTACCACACGGAGGCATTTGGTAGTCTTTTACTGAGGGGGCTGAGAGCATTAGGCAGCTAAGCACTACAGATCTCCTCAGGAAAGCTACTCATTTTAGTATTGCCCTTTAGAGAGTGGATTGCGCCATGCTGCTGCTGTCTTGTCTTATGCTGTTTGTTTGTTTGTTATGTGATGCTTTTTATAAAGAACAGTAACTTGGGGTGTAGTTGTTTTATGTAGATCTCTTTTACTAATTTGTTTAACGTTTTATGCTTTGTTTTATTGCTTTAGTGGAGGTGCGGCCGCTTGTTGAGGGGCTAGGCACGTGAGGTGGGCATAGGTAGATTGCACCATTTAGACTTCAGTGTGAGTGACAGTGAGGTCTGCAGTGGAGTTACACGGGTGAGTAACTGGTAGCATCCTTGGGCACTCCTCCCTGTAGGTTGCCTCCTCAAGTGGCCGGTCTCCACTATTATGTTTAGTATTGTTTTGTTTGTTTGTTTGTTTGTTTGTTTGTTTGTTTTTTAATCAATCTGTGATTGTTTTACAGCATCGTGGGAGGGAGTCTGGTCATTTTAATCATCAGTTGTTAATAAAGTGTTTTTAATTAACTATCCTGCCGTCTCAACCCTGCTACCTTAGGTACCTTTCTGATTTTACAATTCTATGCTTTTAGTAGTTCTTCTTAATACATTTTAATTTGTAAAATTCATCTGTCTCCTCTCTGCTGTTAATAACGAGTCTGTGGGCTTTGGTAGCCAGTGTAACACTCACATTGGATAGAGGAATCTTTCCTGGGGTGTAACTTCCTCCCCCAGGTGACGTTGTCAACATCTTAGTTGCCGTCCCCGGTTATCCCTCATTCGTGCCACCACACTACCATACAGGTCTAATTGGCAGAGAGCTGCAGAAGTCATTGTCCTTCTTAAAGGTTCTCCATACTCCACACAGCAATGCTGGAGCTTTGTCAGAGTGACCATTGGGTTATTGGTCACCTCCATGACAGATGAAGCTCTTCAGCATCCACACTGTTTATGTGTTAAAAGAGAAATGGTTTCATTGTAACTAAAACCAATTCTCTACTCCTAACTGGAACATGAGAGTACATGGTCCAGCAATAAATTCTCCAGCTTTTGTGAAGTTGTTGGGCAAATGGTGACCTTATGGTATGAAATTGTGGGTCTTTCTGTGTGGAGTTTGCATGTTCTCCTGTGATAGCGTGGAAACTCTAAATTGTGCAACTGGTTGTCTGTGTGTTAGCCCTGCGCCAGTCCAGGGTACACCCTGGTGACAGCTGATTTGATTTTATTGTTTATTTATTTGTACAAAGTTGTTTTTTTTTCCTTTTCTGTGGCTTTTCTTTCTATTTGTTTTTATGTATTTAATCATCTGTAAAGCACATTGTAGTTTTTTTTTTTTTTGTTTTTTTTTTTAAATTTTCAGTATCATGTTTTTGTAGATATATTTTTTTAAATTTTCAGTACTGTACAGCACTTTGGTCCATTGTGGTTGTTTTGTGATTCAGAGGCTGCCTTTAATAGCCGATTACATCACAGCCAGGCGACAAAGGCTGCTCCAAATGTGACCCACAAATGCCTCCTCCTTTTACCTGGATTTGAAGGATGGCTCGGGTGTGTCCTTCATGGCCCACCCTATCCCAGGATTCGTAGCAGTGAATAATTTTTTGATTTAAGCTTGTTCTGCAGCTACAAGAGATAGGCACCTTGCAGTTGACGAAATCCTCTGTATGCCAGAGTTTTCTAGAGTCAAATGTGAGGCCACCTGACCGACAGCTAAAGCTTCTCCTAAATTAGGCCATGCAACAGGATAATGACCCCAAGCACAGCAGCAAATCTACAGCATGGAAGTCCAGACCTCAACCTGACTGAAATGCTGTGTATAAAGGAATGCTTGCAAATGTCAATGAATTGAAGTTATTGCTGCTGACTGAAGGTTCTGTAAACTACTCAATCATAGAACTGCTTTATGTCCATTTGTTCTTTTTCTTGGAGGAGTTCTTGATTTTTTTGCAGAGCTTCATCAAGCTTTATTTGCAAAGCTTCCTTGTGTTTCTCGCTGTCCTGAAGCTTGCAATCCGTATCTTCCTTTTTCATGGTCTGTTGCGCTTTCTTTCGAAGAAACTCAACCCTTCCTTTCAGCACTTTTTCATTTATCTCAGTGCCTTGGAGTTTTATGACCAGTTGTTTCTTCTCTTGGAGGAGTTCTTGATTTTTTTGCAGAGCTTGATCAAGCTTTACTTGCAGCTCCTGAATCTTTTTTTCCCTCTCTTTCTCCTTTTTCTTCTGTTGGAGGATTTCTTCTGTTGGTTTTTCTTGTACTTTATTAAGCTCTGCTTGGAGCTCAAAGATCCTTCCCCGCATGTCTAGGAGTTCCATTTCTTTCTCCTTTTGAATATCTTCCTTATCCAGAAGCTGTTTGAACAGTCTATCTACTTCATCGGTCCTTCTCTCACAGTGCTCTCTCAGTAAGATAATCTCCGTTCGTTGTTTAAAAAAACTTTCCCAGATGTAATTGGTGTACTCTGGCTGGGGCGGGTGTCGCGTATTGTGATTGTTCATGAGATTTTCCTCATGCATTTCTTCCAAGCACATCTTCTGCAGTTGAGTATCGTCTTCTCGATTGCAAAGAGGAGCGCTGGGCTTTACGTTTTCTCTTTTTTTCTGTTTTCTTGGAGACATGTTGGAATCTGTTAACAGTGACTCTGAAAAGGATCCAAAAAAAGGCTTGTCTGGCGAACGTTTGAATGCTGCAAACATAAATGCTGCGAATAACGGACTAAAAGTTCTTGCGTCTCACCCCTATTTAAGGGTTTTAGGATCAAAGGATCAAAGGATCACAGTGGTGGTAAGATTCTAAATGTGTGTGACATCACAATTCTGTAAGCCAATGAGGTTGTCACATGACATTTGTGGGAGGGCATTCTTTACTTGGACAAATTATCAATAAGCTTTCAATATCAGTAACAATGGTGACAGTATAATTGTTTATTGTGCTGAACAATAAACAATTCTATTGACAATTATATGTGTCCAGTATTCAATATTTTAATTATTCATTTTTGATGTTTTACTTTTTATTTATCATTGTTCATCACTCAACTACTCTTTAATCCCAAAAATGGTGGTGTTTTTATTTTGAAGGCCCGCGCTCTTATTTTGTAGACTTTAGATCTAACTGACGTTGGCTTTATGCGCCGAGCTTATGCGATGTTATGAAACTGCG
>NW_024582365.1:3344388-3352104 GCF_018398535.1 Haplochromis burtoni
GAATTTGTGACTGACGCTGTTGCATATCTATTTCTGGGAGTTCCTTTCTCAAGTCACAAAAAATGGGGACGACAATGTTTAAATCATATACGCCAACTGATTTACAACTTTTGCAACATGGAATTTACTTTCAATTGCCCCGATATTTAATGCCGTAAAAAAAGCATGTCTTACAACTACACTTGTGTCACACTTGAATTACAGACATTTCTGTCCACAGTCCCACAGTTTCGGGGGACTGAGGCCTTTTCTCCTGTTATTCAGGGACTAAATAAGCACATAAAAGATCTGCAGTGTTGAGATTATGTTTAGTACCTGGTCACTGGAATTCTCTTTATGAGGTCCAAGGAGACCGTGATGTAAAAAATAAACTTGTGTTGCTAGTTAAACGAAATAAACAGCTCTGCAAGAAAGGAAAAACTTTAGCAGTGGCCAAATCAACAATCTGTTACATTTATGAAACGAATGAGTCCACTGACCACAGAAGACAAATAAATTGCAGAATTATTTCCATGGTTGAGAAATCATCTTCACAGCATCCAGTATTTTAGACAATGAACTTTGTGTTGTATTCAAGAATTTGAACTTGAGATTGAGCTCATAAACTCATTAGGAAATTGTTTACTCAGGTCAGCGAGTGAGAGATCAGTAGGGTCATTTGCTCATAAACGTCTATACATCTGGACTTTTTGAAGCTAGAGGAATCCCCTCCTGGTGGACATAAAAAAATAAATCTGCTTTGGATTTACTTTGCAGTCCTGGAGCTTCTGGAAGCTCCATCCTTTATATACAGACTATGACTATCACTTGTCATTTTCATTTAATGTTTCTTGAAGTTCAGACACGATTTGTGTAACTGCAAATCAAATGAGCAACCTTAGCTATTACAACAAGTGCTTATTACATTGACTAGTGACATCAGAAACAACGCTCAATCTTCTCATGCCTTTCCTATCAGCATGGATGCCTATGAGAACATCCGTTACTGGGAGCAGGTTCATCACCCTCACACTCCAGAGATGATGGCCGAGGAGAAGCAGAAGAGGAGGAAGAGGAACTTCCGCCTGGTGGCGTATTGTGTCGTCGCTATGATGCTCAGCATAGGAGCCCATGCCGTCCTCTTCAAGTAAAAACCCCACACACAATACCGACTGAGCATTCAGCATTTTGTATTTAAATTTAAACTGTAAATATTAGAAAGAAGTGTGCATTTGGTAAACTTCCTCTTGCTCACATCCTGTCCTTCGTTGTCCACACTGTGTCCTTTTATTTGCTGCTCATTCACATCCAGATGAATGAGGAATGTTGCGGACGTGTCTCAGTGCCATGTGTGTTGGCACAACCTCCCAACTCGCGGCCTTGAGTTTGCTTTCACACACTGACGTGGTGCCACATGTGTTTGTTGAGATTCACTTCTTTGTGATGTGAGCAGCTCCTCTAACGGCTGTACAAACCCATAAATAAAGAGCGCTGCTGAGTTCTTAGGTTAAGCTCTCTAAAAGGGAATTGTCTACCTCCCTCTGATGCTTTCAGGAAACTGGAAGAAGTTCACACTAACTTCATGGATGAGAAAGACCGAATCATCATAGAAATTTACAATGAAGCCAAAGAGAGGGCGAGGTGTGTGCACTGAGCTTCAGATTCCTTTTTCCCCCTGCTTCTCTCTGATGTTGTTGTTCTGATGCTGTTTCATTTGCGGTTTTTCAGGGTCAATGGTTTTAAGAAGCAAACGGAAATCCTGCGTCAGAAGCACGCGGAGTTTAAGGAGAAATACAAACGCACCGACGTTGGAGACGACAAGTAGCAGATCCTTCAGCTGTGCTCGGTGATGCCAGCAGGCGGACCAAGCTGGCTGTTGTGTTTTAAGATTATTTATTTTCTGACCTTTTTAAAGGTGTTTCCACGCCTGTTTCTGCCCTCAGATGTGATCCTGAAATCTGCAGGGAGTGGGTGTGGTTTAGGGGGAGGGTTCCTCTGGTCATAGATGCTGACCAGGATAAGCTTTTATATTTTATGGGACTCGTTTGTTCCCAAACCTGTTCACGGTTTGTCCACAGGAGCCATAATGAGCTCTATCAAACTGCCCCTAATGGAGTCTCAGGAACACGCTGTTTGCTGTTTATTGTTCTCAGCCTCATTTCTGTTACAGCTGTGCAGCATCTGGAACTCGCATGTGACGGTGAATAATACAACATGACAGCTGATCAAGTTGTGAAGAGAGAGACTCTTATTTGCAGCAATGTTTCATGTTGTTTTAAAAGAAAATGTCTTTGAGCGCTCAAGTGTGGACGCTGCTGTTTAAATTGGTTCACACCTGATATATATTCACAAGTGTTTGATTTTTGGACTTTCTGCACTTCCTGCCAACAAATATCGATTTGTTTGACACAGAAAATCTGGAGAAAAAAGTGCCACTGAGTAAGTTATTTATTGCAAACTGTTGTAATATTATGGAGAAATGCATTTAAAGGAAAGATCACACACACAAAGTGAGCCAACATTTACCATTTTGGCCTCTCAGTCTTTATATATTATATTGTTTTATGTTTTTGCTGCCTTGTTGAGTCCCTCTTGGGACATCTGAGAGAAAGCTTTAAAAGATCTCATTAACCATCCTTTGCTTGATTTCACTTTACTTCTACATGCTTCTTGTTATTTAATGTCTTGCTTATTACCATTTCTTCCCATAGTGTCATTTGTTTCCTGTTACCTTTTAACGAGCAGCAGAGAAGAATCGGTAATGATTCAAATAGATAATTATCTCAGATCTTTGTTTCCCATCACGTCAGTGAAAGTGAATCATACATTTTTAACTTTGAAGACAGCAACGCAGTTATGTTTATTTGCATGTTTGCTTTTACAAACAAGAAAATTTCCAGTGATCATCCAGGAAAGGCGACACCCATTATGAAGTCAAGGCTTGGATTCTTTCCTTCTTTCTTTCTTTTTATTTTGGAAGGAATTGTGTGGGTGTGTAAAACCCTGCATCTACAGCGTGAAGTTTGTTTTTAAGAAAGGATATCGCCCCTTTTCCCTCTCTGTTTTCTTGTCACCAGCGGCCCCTGCCCTGAGACGTCAGCAGGAGATAACATACTGTGTCCCCGCATAGCTCTCAGACACCCTCACCCTCATGTGGCGTGTGAGTACCCTGTCATAACCCAAACACGCCATAATGACTGAGATCCTCGTGTCAGCATGCCTTCACACACACACTGATAGGAGATGAGGCTCAAGAGTTTTCCTGCTAGAGAAGAAAACAGCTCTGGATGCAGTTTTAATTGACTTTTATCTTTAGTTTAATGAGCTGCGAAGAGAAACTGTGTAGAATCATGCTCTGAAATAAAAGCGTGACATGCTCTTTGGAGATTATTTTTTATTGATTAGTTGGATGGGAGGGGCTGAAATCCTTAATTTCCCTCCTTGGGCATTAAAAAGATCATAAAACTGCTCCCAAACCACAATGATCCACCTTTGGGAATCAAAATTGTTTTTATGATTTTAATTATCAGTAAACTCTACTACTGTGCAAAAGTCACTAGCAGCTTTTTTTTAAATATATATTGCTTCCAAGCAGGTAGTTTCTTTCTGAAGGTCTTTCAAACTTTGTCTTTGACTGATTTTTCAATGATTTTCAGTTCAGTCTTTGTGCCTGACTTTTTTCAGAGAAACATTTTGTTTCTTGTTAAGATTCATAACACTGACCTATGACTCAAGCATAAAGCACCTAACTTGAGGGATGAATCACTGTTGTGTGTACATGTAACAGACAACGACAAAGAAAAGTATTTTGCACCGACATCGTGATTCCCAAAAAGCTATTAACTCAAAATATGGCAAATCTTGTCATGTTGTGCAGTGTGTCCTTAAACAATCTGGGAAAGCTGGAAAAGTGGAGGACTAAAGAAGTTGATCCCTCTGCTGCTCACTGAAAGCTCATCAGAAATGTTCTCGGTGAAAGTGTATCTGTCGAGAAACTATTCTTAAGGAAAGGAAACGGTGATAAATGTTGAGGTATGAGAAATTACACAGAACTGGCCAGAAAATCAGGGGAAACAAGTCTGAAGAAGAGATGAATAAATAATTTGAAATTTCTGTTTTAACCCAATCATTGTCAGGATGTATGGAGGAAGTCAGGAGAGAGGTACAGCAGTGATGGCCTACAGCCATCTTGTGAAACACGGTGGAGGCTCTGTCATGGTTCAGGGCCCCATTTCAGTCAGTGGTGTTTGGGATGTTGTCAAAATTAATGGAATTATGAATAGAGAACAGCATTGTCCAATGTTGACCCATGATGCAATACCAACTGGAAGGGATCTGATTGGCAGCTGCTTCATTTTTCAGCATGAAATAATTCCAAACCCACTGCCAGTGCAGTGAAAGCACACCTGGATAGAAAAACACTAACTGGAACACTAACAGTGATGGAGCGGCCTCTCCAGAGCCCAGACCTCAACATTATTGAAGCAGTGTGGGATCATCTTAACAGAGAACAGAGCAACAGACGGCCAACGTTCAAAGCAGAGCACTGAATGTCCTTCAATAAGTCTGGAGAAGCGTTCCTGAAGATGACTTCATGAAATGTTGCCTTCAGGTTAAGGCTGCATAAAGGTGGTCAAACCAAATATTAACTTTCAAGCTTGTTAGAATTATACAAACTCTGTTTTTGTCTTATATACTGTATTTCCATGTATGTTTGTAGATGTTTCCATAAATCACTGCACCTTTTTACCATTTCCTCAAAAAACTATAAATAAATGAAGTGTTGCCCAAGACCTTTCCACAGTTTATCAGTTCTACTTGACACTTTGTTTTGGGCTCTTTTTATTTGAAAAATGCCCCTTGTCATTTTCTTCTCACAGTGGATGGACAGCAAATATGTAAATAATAAAGTGAATAATGGCTGACTTTGATTTACCTGCTTTACTGTCAAGACACAGTGGAATATTTGAAGAGAACAGAACAAATCATTCGTCAGCGTTATTAGTAACACCTAAGCTGCATTCCTACCGCGACGTGTCAGTCTGTGTTTACAAGCAGGGTCACTGTGCATTACAGCCTTTGGTCATGTTGGCTTGTTGAGATGAGAAATTCCTTGTAAATAACTTCTATGATTAAACTGAAGAAAATGTTTATCAATCATCAGCTCGTTGCTCTCAGTATGTGTTGGATTGCAGATAAGTGTGCACCAGCTGAACTCTTAAATCATTGGCATTACTTTGATTAAATACAACATTTCACTAAAGTGTAATTTTAAGGAAGTTATTCATTGAATAGAAAAGTTATAAAGAATTTAGATATTACTGTGTCACCATGATCTATTTCCTAGCAAGGACAAAAACACTCTCAGGAATCAAAGTTTGGTGATTAAACACTTCTTCTTTGGCAAAACGTAATCTGTTTTAAGTATACTCTCATAGGACTACATGTTATAAGATGGCATCTTTAAATCACAGTCTTTCTTATGGATAAGTAAGAAAGCCAGTGGACAGCTGGCCCCCTTTAAAAGAAAAATGCCTCAACTGATGCGCACGACAATCACCATTTTCTAAAAATGTAATCCCCTTATTGTTTAGCCTCCATATTCACATGTAAATACTAAAATATGTCCCCTGCCACTGACACGACCTTGGTGTCCTCAATCATACTCCCCACTTACAAGAGGCCCCTGGAGGCCCCCTGACCCCCCGCTGTGGGACCAATAGAGACACTCCACCTGTGTGCAGTGCGCCTATCCTGTCTGGAAAAAGTTGGCAGCGCAATGGTTACGCTGCGTGCGTCTCAAGGGCAAACAGAAGCGAGGAAACCGATCACAGCAACAAATGAAGGTCTACCTTTCCAGACCTGCCTGTATCTTCGCTCTGACTGCTCTGCTGTAGTCACGCTGTCTGCCACAGCAGCCGAGGATGTTATTCTGGGTTTATTTATAAGGGGAGTGGGAAAAAAACGGGAAGATGCGCCTGGAGGGGAAACGTCACATTTTCAGTAGGAGCGACGGTGTGGTGAGACTGTGACCGAGCCGGGGAGAGGAATATGCGGCACATACCCTCCGCGCGTCGGGCCAGGGCGTCGGATCTTTTCCGGATTAACGTCCTATAGCTGGATGATGCGATTTCTTTCTTCAGACACACAGGATTTGATGATCGCACCACGTTTAAGCGGGAATCTGTAGCCTGTGTAATCCCCCAGTAACGCCACCCCGGACCCCCCGGACCGGTTTCATGGGAGCCGAACCAAGAGGCGGACTGTGCTCATAATCACTACAGGAAAGCATCACTTTAAAGTTCTTTCAAGTTTCTGGAAAAAGGATAAGGATTTGGCTGCTTTGGTGCCACATTTAACATTATAAGAAAGCCATAGTTTGTGCAGGGAAGGTCATTTCAGTCTACAGTGTCTCACTAATAGAGGATTTAACTGTCATAGAGTTCATATAGAGAACTGAGTCCTAAATCATTCGAGCTAAAATGCGACACAATAAAGTTATTGTTACGACCCTGATGATGCCACCCTGGGAGTCCTTTCAGGGAAGGGAGACTGGAGAGTGAAAGCGGGATATCTGCGCCTTTATTCGGACACGGAGGCGACGCAAGGAGGACAAGCCAGCTTCTTTTTTTGGATTGGTCCAAAAAATATTTTTTGCGTGCCCCTTGGACTCCTGCACAATGGGGATTATGCTGCAAGTTATTCTAGGAATGTTTCAATTCCTGCTGCTCACCAGAATACCGACTTCTCACGCCAAGGTATGTATGTATGGATCATTTGACCTACTATATATATATCTATATCTATATCTATATATATTCCTGGTCTGTTGGAGCCTGGTGGGAAGTTGTAACCTTGTGGAAGTTATCCTCTGGGTCAATGACACCTGTCACTTCTGGTCCTGTGGCAGAAAAACACAACGAAACCCTCCGAGATTAAACGTGGCTTTCAGTAATTACTTTAATGTGACATCCGGCTTCATTGTCTCCTCTCACACCAACATAATTCAGTGATACTTTATATAAAGCATGCTTTCTGGTGAGTGTATTGACTGTTTTGCACACTTTGGCCTGTTAAAGCTAGGTCGATTAATTATAAGCCATTCACAAGGACAGTGATTGAGTTGCCAGGTAGTGGAAAATCCTCCTCCAGCAGCGCAGTTGCTTTGTTTCTGTTAGCTTCATTCATCAAATGAAACCCTTTTGCCTTTTGGGAAGAAAAGATGGAGGACATGGGGACCAGAAAAATCAATTTGTGAGCTCATTATTATTAAAGGAGCCGTGCAATGTGTTGAACTATATGTATCTCCAAGCCCATTAGCTTAACATAAAGACTGGGAACAAAGTGAACAGCTAAGTTACCCCTGCCTACCAGTACTACTATACATTCCTAATTAACGCATCTGATCTCTTTTTGATCTATGGAAATAAATTATACATGATTATGGCTGAGAGCAAGAATCTCCTGGATTCATTTATTACCAACTTACAGCAACAAAATAATGAATATTTATAAATAATAACAGATGCCGGTTGCTGGAATTGTGGGTGTGTAGGCTGGGTCAGATGACAGACCTGATCCAATCTAGCCTTTCCAGCGGAAGGCCAAGCTAATGAGGGAGCTCCATGCTTACTGTGCTGACCTGAAGGGCATTAGTAATGTTTTCATACACATAGGCGTGTGTGTGTGTGTGTGTGTGTGTGTGTGTGTGTGTGTGTGTGTGTGTGTGTGTGTGTG
>NW_024582365.1:3352124-3359052 GCF_018398535.1 Haplochromis burtoni
GAATACTGACCCACTCCTAGTTATTTTATCTGTTTATCAATAGATATCAAGGTTAAAGTAATTGCTATTAAAGCAGAGCCTCTCAGCTTTAATTTAAAGATATATACATCTACATTTTTTGATTCAGGAACTGCTTTATACCCAGATGGATCCTGTTCTTTTCTTACATCATTTCTTATATCTGGATCAATTAAGGAAGTAAAAGTTTTGGTATTTGCTTTTTGACACAACATGTGGTCAAAGGACCTCTCAATGCTAGTAAACCAGGCCATCATTAGGCTGCAAAAACAAAACGATTCCTAAAAAGAGACAGTGGAAACATCTGGAGTGGCCAAATCAAAAGCTGATTCTGAGATTTAAAAAAAAAATTTTTAAAAAGAAGGAACTTGTGAATTTAAATAAACACACACAAGCCTACAGGAGAAAGCAGTGGTGGATGCTCACAGGATCCTTTCCATTGTAAAGGAAATGCCTTCAGAGCATGTAGAAAAGTGCAGAACAGTGTTCAGAAGGAAGGCATGTCATTATCATCAGTCTACTAAAGACTTCACAAGAGGAAATAAAGGGGGCTCTTTGCAAACAAGCCAGCGCTTCAACAGCACGTGAGAAGAAGATTTGGAGGGGCTCCAAATGATGTGAAGCATGCAACATCTGTCAAACACAGTGGAGACAGTGTGATGGCATGAACATGCATTGCTTTCAGTGCCAGTGGATCACTTGTTTTTAGAGATGAGACACAGATGTGACAGTACACAGAAGTCGTTGAATGAATTATGAAGTGTTTAGGGAAATACTGACCGCTCAGATTCAGTCAGATGTTTACAGTGGACAGAGAGACACCCAGCAGTTTGAGGGTAAAAAAAAAAAAAATTGGAGTCAAACACATCAACAGATCCGACCCTGATTGAACATATATTTAACTTGCTGAAGACAAAACTAAAACTAAAGGCAGAAGGAATTACAAAGAGACAGCTGCAAGAGACAAGGGGAGTCACTTAAGCTAGTCATAATGAGCACTGAAAATATAGCTGCTTGTAAACTTTTTATACAACATATTTGTTCAACCCTTTGACATAGATATTAAAGTCTGCACTTTAATTAAATCTTAACTAATAAATATACAGCGGTGGCTTGCGGTGCAAAAATTATAATCTCACTATTATCTGTCAAACTATTTTTTACGTCATTAACATAACACCAGTGCATTTCAGATGTCGTACCAAGTGCTATCTAAAAAACAAGAATATATTAAAGGGCTTTTTTCATTCTGAGAGCCTAAAAATGATCAATTTCTTATAGTGTGTGTGAAGTAATAAGAGTCAGGGTTGTGAGGGGGCTGGAGCCTATCCCAACTGTTATGGGGGAAGAGTTAGTATAGAAATCATTCATAAGAAATTCTCACTGATTGCACTGGCTTGTCCCTCGATGTGGCATATGGGCTCATTTTTCCACCTACACATATAGCAGTTCCTGCCCATGCTGTGTTTTTTTATTTATGTCTGGAGGCTCGTATCAGGAACAGGCAGTGCTCTGAAGTGGATCCAACCCTGACTCTGCAGTGCTGCTCTATACTGCATGTTTTACGCGTTCGTCATCCTAGACACTACATGGCGGACACCAGTGTGCACTCGGAGAGCCTCTTCACCTGCTCACAAGGCTTTCCGCCTTCATGCTGTCTGCCTCCCTGACAGCTTATTTAAAAAGGGGGTCATCCTGCTCCTCCTGCGGTGATGAAGCTCAGTGTGGGAGAGATGGTGGTTAGGTCAAGGGCAGGGCCTTTTTCACACACATACACACACATGGCCCATCTGTACAGTGTGCACAGGGAGTTAGATGTGTTAGACAGACAGGCAGTGCCGGTGCAGATGGCTTTGGGCTGGCACTCAGGAGTGTGTGTGTCAGTCAGTGTGTGTGTGTGCCAGCTCTGTGCAGATATGGCTGCCAAAGGGAGTTAATCTTAGACTCCTCTCTAAGAATGATACAGAGAGGACACATTTACTTCAGCTCATAGTGCTTACAAAATGGCCCCAGCATAAATCAACACTGTTCAATCAATGTGGGCCTAACCCATGTGTGTATAAGGGGGTGGATCAGTAAAAGGGGGTCAACTGGACAAAGTCTACATTCCCTTTCAAGTGGCCTTGATACAAGTAGAGTGCCATAAAATGCAGGTTCTTCTCATGTGTGTTTATGAGAGGCACAAAAAAATCCTTTGCAATATAATAAAAGTACTTCATTAAAAGTGCTTGCTATATCTATCCCTTGTTAAGGTGACAGATAAGATCTGATTAGTCTGTTTTGTCAGCACGATTATGCAAAAACAACCAAGCCAAATTACATAAAACCCAACACAGATGGAGGTGGAGCTTGAGCAAAGCAAGAACTCATGAAAACTTGTCTTCTTTTGCTACACTTTCTTCAAAACTGCAAAATAGTGCATGTGGTTTGGTGGTGGATAGGCTCTATCAGTGCCCTTTTTGCCAGGTCCTTTTTTTTGTGTTGAAGCTGCTCAGTCCATTAGTTCCCAATCAGCGCCGGGCCCCTTCAAATGCTCATTAGATTAGTCTGAGAGGTCGTGAGATGCATAAATATTTTATCGCTTTGGTCCTCAATCAGCTTTTTGAATGAGTTCATGTGGAACTGATAAAAGTCATGAACATCTGCAGAACCACAATAAGATGCTTATTTATTTATGTCAAACAGGTTGAGAAGCACTGGTTTAATATTTAACAACACTTAATATTTTTAGGATATTAATAGAAATTTGTAAGTACTATAAAATTATAACTGCAAAATGAATGGTTGAGATGAGGAAGAAGTACAATATCTGCCTCTGAAAGTAGCAGAGTTAGACTGCAGGATATAGAGTTCATCAGTCAGATGTTCTAGTGTTTTCACCTCTTGCAAAAATATTTAAATTACATTGCAGTTAAAGCACAGTGTTAATGTGACAGGTGAGGTCTGAATAGTCTGTTTGTCAGCAACATAACACAAAAACAACAAAGTCAAAACCCGAGACAGAGAGAGAGGGCATGAAAAAGAGAAGAACTTGTGTTATTTTTTGTGCTCCTTTGCATCGGTTTGCTTAAAAGATGCAAAATAGCACATTGGGTTTGATTCAGGACAGGCTCTGAGTGTAATATAGACACGTAAATTTCCAGAAATGGATATCATGAGGGAATATGAAGAGAAGTGGGAGAGGGCAACAAAGTATTTCATTGATATTTAGATCAAGGGGTGTCTCCAAAGCTTTGATCGGGTTTTAGCATCTCCATCATCCAGGTAAAAAATATGCGTGAAATTTGATCCTAAACATAAAACTTGCAGCCAAACACACCAAGAGACCTCACCCACACAGAAACTGCTCTCTAACAGAGGAGAGACACAACTCGTACCCTCCTTCAAAGGTATCTCTGTATCAAAGTTCAGCGGTTTCGCTTTCTTCCTGTTATTTCCCTCCACGCTTTATTGAGCTTGTCACGCTCAAACTCCAGGTGTGAAATACTGTGGTGTTCATTAACGGGAAATACTTTGATCTGTTGATCTGCACCAGCACACTTTTACAACAGTGTCAAGCAAGAAGTTGCAGATAATAGCTGGAGAGTCAAATAAATGCTGTTTAGTTGATCAGTAACAGCCAATATGTGTTTTTTATCTTGGTGGACAAATTTGGGAGATAGATTTCACATTAAGTCTGATGTAATAGATAAAATGTGAACTTGAGCAATCCATGAACTTGTTTTTTAGGTTGACATAATTACATATAGTTCAGATTTACCCTGTAGATTAAAGGTTATAAGTTGATATTTTGGTATTTTATCCTACCAACTGTATACAAATGAGTTAATTTAGTGTCTTTTAAACTGATTACTTTTCTATTTTATTTGAAACTGGAATGAAACCACTCATTGTATGACTGAGTTTGTTGCTACCTCTCTCCAGCTTGCTCACTGGCGCCCTGCCGACTCCCCCAAATCCAGAGAAGGTCGAGAAGGTATGTTTATGTTTCTACATAAACTCACGCGTCACGGAGGTGAAAGAGTAAAACAAATAAAACACACTGTTTGTCCTTGTCTCTCCACAAGTGCGACGGTGGTTGGAGGTGTACTCGCGGAGCGGCTGCGAGCCTCGAGACACTCTGGTGGAGGTTTGGCGGGAGTTTCCAGATGAGACCCACAGCCTCTTCATCCCATCTTGTGTGTCGGTGAGGCGATGTGGCGGCTGCTGTGCTGACGAGGCTTTCGAGTGTGTACCCACGCTCACACACACAGTTACCATGGAGGTACACACGCACACGCACACACATATACAGGAAGTCTGCTCAGATGATAAATACGCACTTACTTTCTTCTGACCTGTGTGCAGCTGATGAGGACGTCCTTTATGAAGCACGAGCTCACTGAGCTGCCCTTCATCGAGCACAGCCAATGTGATTGCAGGTAATAAAAACTCACCCATCTGAGGTTCAGGCGCATACTGGATAATGCTGCTCCACTGACCTTTCATACAATTTTACAATGGCAATTTTTAAATCTGTGTGCAGGTTAAAGGAACACCTCCAGCCAACACCTACATCAAGGTAAAGAACTCCAATCTTTATCTCTGTGTTTCTGGATTTTATTCTGAGCTCTTCTGCTCGTGATAACATCAAACCTGGTCTTTCAGCCCATGTCCAAGCTCTGCACTGATGACATATTTAAAATTCTGCTGATTATCTTAATAATGAGTAGCCAGTAGTCGGACCGGTATTTCAATTACAAGGAAAGAACATCTTGATTAAATCCAAGTAGCTATAGGCTACTGAACAGTCTTTAAAAAAAGTGCTCAGTTCTTTACCTGAAAACTTCTACTTGCTACAAAACTCCAAAATTGCAGAAAAATATCTCGCCTGTGCTACGCAACAAATGTCCTTATTCACCTCATTAATGTCCTCGAAACACCAGTGTTTGCTTTCAAAGTAACAGTTATAAATGGCAAAGAATGAACATGTTGCTCAAGAATTCAAAGAGCACGTCACATGAGACCCCGGACTGGGTTAATCCAGTTTAAGAGCACTGACATAGTCGCTCACACCTATAGCTGCTGGAAGCACCCTGACCGGGCTACATTAACTCATTAACTCCAGATTTTTGGGCCTCACTTCACAATTGTGTCCAGAGGCATGCTGGTCAAGAAGGCTCATTTGTCTCCCACTAAGCACCAGACATCCATGACTGATGTTTTTTAGGATAAATGTGGTTGAGCACAATCATTTAAAAAAGAAAAAAAGCATTCCTTTATGCTTAAATTTGGTTGAATAGTGAAAGATGAAATGTGTTTTTAGGCTCCTACAAAGACTGGAATTTAACCCCATTTCAACCATGAACTCATGTTTACCCACTGAGTAATTTTCCACAGAATAGTGGTCTTAAAAAGCTGTCTGAATGGAACATTGCCATCAAGCCTGAAATTGAATTAAAATGTGATTTGTGTCTGGGGGTTTTTTTGTTTTGTTTTCTAAATTCAAAAGTTCACTGATTTTTGTTTTGGTGCTGCAATACCCGTGCAACATGCACTCCAGAAATGAGTAATTAAAAAGTTACTTTTAAAGCATTACAAAAGGCGTAAAAGGCATAATACGGTGACACCATAATAAAAAAAGAAGAAGAAAATCAAAGTAAGATGAAAATGTAATAGGTATAAAATCTATCATTTTAGAAAGAGTAAATTAACCTCTTACAGTTATTTGGAAGGTCAACAATCAATAAAAAATGTAGTTAATATAAAAAATCTGTGACTTTGTTTTTGTATGGGCAGTTCCCACATACTGGGAATCATGGTGTTACAGTGGTAAGCAATGTCATCTCAGAGAGATAAAGGACTGCTGCGGGTCTTCTGTGTGGATGTTCTCCCTGTGCCTGCAGTGACTTCCTCCCACAGTCCAAAGACATGCCCGTCAGGTTAATTAATGATTCTAAACTGGTATAGATGTGTTTCTTTAAGCATCTCTGTGATAAGACTGCAGACGCGTCCAGGGTGGAACCAGCTGGGATGCTAATGTGGATAAGCAGTTGGGAAAACAGGAATGGATGGACGGATGGAGCTGAATCAGTCATGCCTTGCATGTATCAGCTCGTTGCAGCATATCATCGCTAATTATCAGCAGCTGTAGTTCAGTGAAATGTTGTGACACCTTGGATAGTACAAGTCGTCTGCATGTAAATGTGGGTGCACTGACTTTGTTCCATTAATGCAATGATTTTCTGCTGCTGCAGAGTGCCTTTAATACACCAGGCAGGGCATATTGTACTTCAGGAGATTGGTGGGGGGATCAATCCAGGAACATTGTGATTACATGGTATGGGTTTGTAATTTATTACCCAACCCCTGTCCTTGTTTTCTTACAGAACAGGGTCATGTGACAGGGTTGGGAAGGACATGTGGTGACTAACAAGACCCAGTCAGCCAGTGAATGTGGGTGTCATTATTTCTAAAAGTCTGCTTTTCCTCTCTGTGCAGACTACTAAGTAATCCCGGAGCTTTCAAAGCCAAACAGCGTCTTCAACAGTCTCTCTTTTAGAAGTCCTAAAATCAGTAAGAGTACTGTGGACACTAGGTTTGAAGCAAAAACACATTAGTGCAATAATGATCCTGTATCTGCTTGGTGATCGGAGAAAATTGCTCTTTATGTTAATGACAAAAATAAAGACGCCTTTCTGTCCAGCACGTAGGGCCAATGTCAGCTGCGGCTGACAGCTGGATGCTGTGAAAGGAGCATTTCTGCTTGATCTCTGCTTCTTGTCTGTGTGCAGGTCCAACCACACAGTCATATGATTGCATCTTTAATGTTTATGTCCTGCTGCTTCCTGTTAGGATGTGAACATAAATAAAGGATTCCAATGTATGTGTGTGTGTGTGTGTGTGTGTGTGTGTGTGTGTGTGTGTGTGT
>NW_024582365.1:3359072-3386361 GCF_018398535.1 Haplochromis burtoni
TGTGTGTGTGTGTGTGTGTGTGTGTGTGTGTGTGTGTGTGTGTGTGTGTGTGTGTGTGTGTGGGTGCATACAGTTTTCTAAGCCTTTAAAGTTACAGGTTATGTGCCTGTTTGACTCTGTGTTTTTATGAAATTTTATATGTTCTGTGCTTTGTGTTAATACATACGAGTTCTTTCATGTGATGTTGAAAGAGTTAGCATCTGTGTGACTCTCTCCCAGCATCCCCTGGGACGGCTGGCATCCTGTTGTCACCATAGCGATGATTTTATCTCCCCTGCCATGTGGTCTCTCACAGGCTGACGGAGGAGAGTCACGCATCCCTAGTAGTAAATTAGAACTCCAAAAACAACAACAGCAGCAGCAGAGGCAACAGAGTCTGCTAATAATGTCAGGGCTAAGCTGGTAAACATGGTACAGTGCCCATAATTGGATATGATTTAATATAACAGATGGGACTGGAACAGAGATGAGTTGAAGTTGAAAAAACTCTACAGAGCTGTAGATGCACTTTATTGAAGCCACCAGTCCACATTAAAGTGGATTAGATTGTGCTCAGTAAATGCTGGACACTCAAAATGATAAAAACGGGTTATCCTGCACACCATTAAACCACCAGCAGTCTGAACTGTTGATAGAAGGATCCATGATGCTTATACCAGATCATCTGAATGTGGCAGCATAAGTCAAAATTCATCAGACCTCATACCTTTGGTCATGATAAGTGGTTAATTGACTTGCTGTTGCCTTCTGTCTGAAGCGGTTTGGCCGTTCTCCTCTGACCTCTGTCATCAACATTGCATTTTCACCCAGAGAATTGGATTATATTTCTCTGGAAATATTCTCGTTTTTAGGCTGTTCTCTAGAGATAATTCTGTGGTAAAATCCCAGTACATCAACAGTTTCTGAAATACTCAGACCCGTCCATCTGGCACCAATAATCGTGCCATATTCAGATTGACTTAAATCGTCTTGCTTCTACATTTTGTTTCAGTTTAAATGCATTGGGTTACAGCCATCAGATTGGCCGATTAGATATTTTCTGGAGAGTGTATAATCCTTTATTTATCCAGGTAAAATTATTTCCAACAAGTGATTGCCCTGTACAAATCTGTATGAACAAATCTGTTCATACGTTTTTGACTAATAAAAAAAAAGAAACAAACTGAAACAATAGCAAAACCTCCTTAGTATCTAATAACACCAGATCAACCTCAGCAGAAGTTTTGAAGACCTTTTAACTCAGGCTGTCAGATAGCCTGTTGAGTTTTAAAATGATTAACTCTGAATAATAGTGTATTAACAGAAATCCATAAAGGTTCTTAGAATTGAAAAATGTTGCAGTAAATTGAAATAATTATTTACCAACTGCAGGCTCTTTGAAAGGCATTGACCGATGTTAAACTGCAGTTCATATTAAACATATTAAAGCGAACCTATTATCCATTTCTCTCTCTCTCTCTCTCGTTAACAGCACATTTGATCTTCAGACTGCTTTAAACTCCCTGTTTCAGACATTTTTTTGAAGTCCTGGGTCTATGTGATGTCACTATGTGATGGAATATTAGGGCCACATTAAGAAAAAGTATTGTTGATAATTTTGAGAAAAAAGTCCATTGTTGTTTCCGGACAAACTGTCGCGCCTGCTGTACTCTCTACAAAATGACATGTTTGGATGAGTTAGTTAAACAAACTGATGAGCCGTCTTGTGATACAATGTACATCCTCTTTATTGCACGAGGGTGTAACCATCAATACACCCTGGATCTGTCCATTACAACCATTACAAGCCATTTTAGTTTGTCTTGAAAGTACAACTGTAACGTCCACATTTTGACTTTTTTCTTGAAATACAGCTTTGATGTTTTTCTCAAAATAGAATTACGACTTTAATCTTGAAATTTTGACTTTATTCTCAAAATAGTTGATAAAAAAAATTTTTTCTAAGTGTGGTCCTTTTACCCCTTCCTATGTCATAGAGAGGAGATATCTTTAATTCTGTAATGTTGGGCACACAGCTCTGGCTTTGAGCACAGTAGCTCCACCCACCTGCTGTTCAAACCTTGTGTTTGTGAGAGGCAGCCAATCAGAAGAAAGTTGGGCTTAACAGAAAGGCACTAACATGCCTCTTTTGACAAATGCTAAATAAATAAGGATTGTTTGGAAAGTTGTTGTAAAGTAGAGTTAAGGAGTTTGGTTTCAATGTCATATTTATCTATCTAGTGACACTGAGTGTTACTTTTTTTATTTTTTCTCATGAAAAACCTTTGACCTTTGATGGTTTTATGTTTTGGTAAAGTTCTAGGCTCAAAATGTTTCCATCTCATTTTCCTTCTTGTCCTTCTGTTGCTGCCTGTTCCCCAGTCTCTATTACCATGTTTTCTTTTATGTCTTGTATCCTCTACACCTAATTATCTTGACCTTTGTTAATTAGTTTCACTTGTGTGACATTTACCAGCCGTTTCCTGTCTCTGGTTAGTCTTTTGTTTATATAAATTTATATACCCATTTAGTCTAGTTTACTTTTATGTTATTTTAGATGCTTTTCACACATTTTGTGCAGTTCTTCCTCTGCAGCATCGCACATTTAGGTCCTCTCTCCTGAAACACAACAGTGTAATGAGAATCTGAACATCACATCCCTTAACACTTAAGCCGAATGCACGTCACTAAATAATTTGGGAAATGAAAAGGACAATACCACAAATGTTTTTTTGATAATATAACAATTATGTAAAGAATGATCAATATCAATAAAATATTAATTAAAATGACCCACATTGCAAATGGGTATCTTCATATCCCAGACTGTCAGATAAAGGAGCAGATCAACATTATAAAAAGTTATGAAACATTCAAAGAGTTCATCTAAGGACATGTTCAGGATGTTCACTCGTTAGTTATAGGATGACTTATTTTGGTGCTTGTTCTTCCAAAAGATTCCAAAACTGAAAACCGTTCGTTTGACATTAACTCCTGTCCGTGTGTGACATTTTGTCTGTTTGGTGCTCCCAGGGCCTTTCTGAAGCCAGCAAGAAAAGGCAAGAAAAAGGAAAGAGGGAGGAAGTCCAAACAGAAGATAACTGGAGCCACCAGAGCTGCGTATGTTTACTATTCAGTGCTCGCTTTTTTTAAACTCAAATTTACTGTCGTTAACTTGTTTTTGTTCAAAATGCAAGGTTTAAGCAGGCGTTACTTGTGTCTGTCGGTGTGTATTCCGGATACTCTCAGTCTCACTGAGACTGTTTGGGTTAGAGGAGAACTGGGTTATCTGGCCTCATTATTTCTGAAGGACAATTTGTTTTATAGCTGCGCAGTCAAGGTCTCTCACACACACTGGTGAACACCACAACTGCCATAATCAAAACAGTATTTAGCCAGTATTTATTCAGAAAGAAAGAAAGAAAGAAAGAAAGGACCACAAGTAGGTTGGCTTTCATGAATGAAAGATAAAAGAGTTGTTAATGTTTTCCTCTCGACTCTTTTTCATCTCCTTACCCTTCACTTTGCTGTCAGTCATTTCCGGCCTCTGGGGGCCAGAGGTGGCTCAGCTTTGGTGTGATGTCTCTCTGCACCCATCCATCATTCAAAACAGGCATTGTTCAAACTTTGGCAGGGGTGAAATCTGTGTAATTTGCTTGCAAATCCTACCTCCTCTGTCCCAGCCAACGACAGGCGTGGTCACCGGGACGGGAACAAAGATGAGCCCTCTCTGCCTCATTAAGTAACTTCATTAAGGCCGCCAGCCTCCCGGGAAAACAGAGGCAGAAGCAGCGGCTGTTAATGGACCAAGTGATTCAGGCAACTTTCTCAAAATGAGATTTCAGAGAGGGAAAGTTCAGGGCATCTAGAGGAGTTAACTGAAGGCCTCCTATATGAACAAAGCCATGGTAACGGGCAGATGAACAGAAAGGGGAGAAAGTTTGTTGGCAGCTTACAAACGTTATCCCACATTAGTCACACACCTCCCACACACTGCATTGTGTGGGTTAGTTTCAGACTGGCAATGTGCATGTTCAAACAAGCCTGAGATATTTCAGTCTGGACAGCTTTGGTCTGGACTGAAATATCTCTGTCGTGAAATTTTGTGCAGACATTTATGGCCTTCAGAGGATGTTGTTTGATGATCGCTTGATGTTTGCACAACGAGGGGGACTTCTCATGATTTTTAAACATGACTAAATGCCTCTAATGTCTCTAATGTATCATCCAAAGCTGCCATTAAAAACATTTTTAATCAGTCCAAGCTTTTAATGGTGAAAACTGAACAAAACTGAAATAATTCCCTTGGTGTTTAGTGGTAATGAGCAAACATGGAAGACATTTTAGTCTGCCATGTGTTAGCTGGCTTTCCTTAAACAGTGAATTAATCAATTCAGGATCTAACCATGCTTTTCCTAAATCCCTCTTCCATGCAGAACCCATGCTCCTCCAGCTCCTTTTGCCACATCTTTTCCTTCACCACCATCACTGCCTCCCACCAATATCTCTCCCTCCACCATTTCCTTCCCATCCCCCTCTCCTTCTCCTTCCCCCTCTCCTACGACCCGTTGTCGCCCATGCCGAAGGAGGAAGTGGGCCTTGGATTCGACGACATGCCAGTGCCGCTGCACCGTCACAGCTGAAACCTGCAGCCAAAAAGGCCGAAAGCTCAACCCTCGTCGCTGCAAGTCGGTCCCCTTTTTTTTTCTTTTTTCTTTTTTTTTTACAAAAAAACCTAACAAGAAAAGTTTTCCTTATCATGCATGATTGCAATTTAGACACAATATGTGGATAATACACAAAAGATTTGACAGAGAAGTTGTTTTAAACAAACAAAATATTAAAAAAATGTACATGCTGCCTTTATAACCACACTCAAATGTCAGACTGAATCCTGTCACGGAAGTTTTTGCGCTGAAACCTTCCTCTTTTAATTGTTTACTGCTCTAGGTGTGAAGCCATGAGGACTTGATGTGTCCGCCCACATTCTTTTTTCGCCTCCATCTCTCTACCAAATCCCTGTCGTTTCATCGCCCACCCTCAGCATCAGTGCCATAGACCATACAGACACTTGGAAAGGCGGCGTCTCAAACTGAGGGGAAGCACACAGAAGAACCTGTAGCAGAGCTCCAGTAAAGCAACAAGTTCATCATCACTGCATACATCTGCTGTGTGCAAACATCTTTCCGCCTCCGTTCTTCTGTGGGAAAGATTCTATCAGTCTGCATGTACATGGCGTGTGCTGACACGTAGCGTCGCAAAACACATCCAATCAGTGGAGGATGAAAGTGGCAACTTTGAGAGGCATGGGAATAGACAGAGAAAATCTTTCTCGGTGTACACAAGCCTGCAGGGGAACGCGCTGCGCTGTTATTTCGGAGGCTGGACTCCGGGAAGTTCCTTTCACCTGCGATTAAACTTGTAAACACAAGAGAATAGTGGAAACGAGAGCTATTATACTCCATGAGAACAACGCGGATGCAGAGGAGTCTTACACAGGTGTCCTCGCAAGGAAGCTGCACATGACGGATTCCAGGGTTAAGTCGAGGCCAGTATTTTGCAGAGGATTAAGGAAACAACAGCAACAGATTACTGATGGACACATACTCACATACAACAGACATACAAGAGTGACATAGGACATGCACATGAACTGGCACCCCAGTGTGCGTGGACCTATAGTTTAGCTGAATGCCCGGATGAAGTATATCTGTGTGGTCTCCCCAGTGAAAGACCCAGATGGGTTAACCGTGCAGCCGCTCTCCCTTTTATTCAAAGCTGGCTCTCCAAGCCGCTTTCCAGCATTTGTTTAATTTCGGCCTTTTGTCTCCGTCTTTCCTCGGTTCCTCGATTGAAAGGAGCCGCATTGCCTCGCTTTGCCTCTCTTTGAGGCAGTGAGGAGAATGACAATAATGAGGCCTGGCGGCTGTCCACTGCTTC
Source organism: Haplochromis burtoni (assembly GCF_018398535.1). NCBI lineage: Eukaryota > Metazoa > Chordata > Actinopteri > Cichliformes > Cichlidae > Haplochromis > Haplochromis burtoni. The sequence goes on from NW_024582365.1 coordinate 3,364,992, forward strand.
GCACACACACACAGATTCACACTTATAATACCAGGAACACAGATGACACACACACACTCACATACAGACACAGCTTCAGCACACACATGCAATGTGAATTGAATGCAGGTAGTCATAAGCTTTTGTTTGTGCAACACCAAGTGTGCAAATATATGTGAGTTGTTTATTTGCAATTTACTGCAAAATCTTCACTGAGTATTGTATTACTTGCCTCTGTTTTATATGTTATTATAATTCTGTTGAGTTGATTTGAAAGATATTCTATATTGCAGAAGTTTTCTTTGTTTTTTGTTTTTTTGTTGGGTTTTTTTCAGTGTTCATCTTTAATCTGCGTCTGTCACACTGGGTGGCCAGCTAATACCCAAATGTATTGAATTGAAACAGAGACAACTCACACGGGCCACAAATGTGTGAGTCTCACACACACAAAACTCACACAGAAGAGATGGGTGCAGAGACGATACATCATAATGTGTAATTCAAACAGTCAGTGGGGCAATGTTGTCGGCAACACAGAGAAACCAAGCAAATATCCGTCCCCAGTGCAGTGAAAGAAAAACACGGCTGTTGTTGTTGCGTGTTAGAGCCAGGATGGAAAGAGTGTTATTCAGCTGGAACATAACTTGTTTATATTCTGACTGAATCTCTCGGTCTAACTCCATGTTGGTTCATTGCTGCTGGGTGGGAACAGGGATTTGAACCATGCCTGCTTCAGAAAGGACGAGGTCTTGAGCAGCTTGTCAGTCATTGTGAAGAGCTAAAGCCCTGAGCTCTGATGGCCTAAAGTGGCAGGTCATTGAGTTTAAAACCCTGTTTGACACCCATTCACAGCCTGTGTGCTGTGTTAAATTCTACTGAGAGCTAGTGAGCTCTCAGCGCCATGGGAAACGGTAGCTTTGAAACTCCTCGATTCATGTCTTTACTCTGTCCCATGATTCATACAACCCTGCCAGTTGAGGAATAGTCACCCTGAAACAGCGTGCAGTCCAGAGTGTGAATTATTTATGTGTCAGCCTTGAAGCAACTTGCATCAGTGGCTGCTGTGATAAGCTTTGTATTTATACTCTCCTTGGATGAGATTACTTTTTTTTTGCGCTCGAGTTCATTGTTCAGTGTTTATTACTGTCAATCAATGCTTAAATCACTACCTCTATATCATAACATATTAATGACCAAGTATTAGAGCATTATTGTTACTTTCTCTGTGATATTTCAGACCTCGTCTTAAGATGATGATAGTTTTAGCAATAAACATTGTCTCAGCTGAGACTTGGAGCTGCAGCAGATCTGCAGTGGTCATCACTGGTTTAGAGGGACCTATAGGAGTTTTTATGAAAGGAGAGTTGGACTGGTCCTTTGAGTGCAGACCAGACACTGTGTGATGATGTGCAAACAGGACATGGTTTCCCAAAGCTTTTGTTACCTCAAACTGCTACTGAAATTATAGGAATATTTTGACATTTTGGGAAATACACGAGTTGGATGAGACGATTGTTCCTGCTCTCTGTGCAATCAAAATAAATACAGAGGGGAATAGCCTGTGTCCAGAGGTAAATCGACCTCACTATGGTCTTTGTACAGTTTTACTACACAACATGCTTGAAAGGGTCCGCACTACTAGATTATTTTTTACTTCTGGACCTGTTCAAACCATCTGTTTATGTCACTTTTTAATCTTTAATCAAAACTACTTTGTTTTTGCTATTGGATGGAGATGGTGAAATATCTTATTATCTCCATGTAAACAAAAAAAGTACAATTTTTTATTTTTATTTTTTTAAAAAGGTCATTCCCAACAAGACACTTCCACAGGGGCTTGGGGTATGTGGATTGATAAACTTAAGTAATCTGGAAATAAATGAGCAAATGTAACAGTAATTTTAATTTGATTTAATAAAACCACGAGTGAACCATGACTGAAGTTACCAGTTAACCTAAAAGTAATGGATGAGCAGTAGAAAGAGAATTCATAACATATTAAAAGAGATAAGTTACTTGTTAAAACATGAAAACATGATTGGAAAAAGTGACGTAAAATTGTAAGGTGATAGTGTGGAGAAATGTGAAATATTAAATTGGACATTAGCTAAATAAAAATATGGTTACCCATTAAAACGTGAGCTACTGGTATAGATTAACATAACACAAATATCTAATCAGCCAATCACATGGCAGCAGGTCGAAGCTTTTAGGCATGCATTTGAAGTTAACACTGGAAATCATTCTTCTTTTTAATAATGGTGTGAATAAAAGAAAATATCCAGTGAGCTGCAGTTCTCTGTGTGAAAATGCCTTGTTGATGACAGTGTCAGAGGAGAATGACCAAACCGGTTCTAGCAGAAGGTAACGGCAACTTAATTAACCACTAATTATGACCAAGGGTATGCAGAAGAGCATCTCGGTAGCAGAAGACCACAGGATGCCATTTCTGTCAACTAAAACAGGAAGCTAAGGCTTTATTTTGAACAGGTGTAGTGAAATCAAGCAATTGAAGACTGGAAAAATGTTGCCTGGACTGATGAGTCTTGATTTCTCCTGCCAGGTTCTAATGGGAGGGTCAGAATTTGGTGTAAACAACATGAAACCATAGATCCTACCTTGTATCATGACTCAGGCTGATGGTAGTGATTTAATTGTGTGGGCATTATTTTCTTGGCAAACTCTGGGTCCATTAGTCCCAACTGAGTATTATTTAAGCCTTATTATTCAGCCTGCCCGAGTATTATTGCTGACCATGTCCATCCCTTTGTGACCACAGTGTACCCATCTACTAATACCTGCTTCCAGCAGGAAAACATGCCATTTAACAAAGTTCAGATCGCCTCAACCTGGTGTCCTGAAGCAGGCAATGAGTTCACTGGACTCAGATGGCTTCCGGTTATCAGATCTCAATCCAGTAGAGCACCTTTGGGATGGGCATCCAATTCTATCATGTCAATATGGAGCAAAATCTCTGAGAAATGTTTCCAGCATATTTTTTGATTCTGTGCTATGAAGACAATTCTGAAGACAAAAGGGAGTCAAATTCAGTACTAGTGAGATGAGTGCCAGTGAATGTTGCTAGTAGCTAAAAGTAGTGGTTGAAATAAACTAATACTGCATATACTAGCAAGTAACCACAAAAGATAAATCATGAGGTGAATGTAATTCTTCAGACGTAGTCCATATCCAGTTTATTACAGAAGTGCTTAATACAGGAGATACAGTAAAGGTTCGGAAGCAGTGTTTCAATGTATTCTTCTAAACTCATCCGTGGCTATTTCTGTCCATCCATTTTTTATTTGCAAGCACTGATACTTCTTCTCCGGTCTTCATTTATTAATAATAGGGAACAAAATGTGCCTGGTGACTGAGGAGACAAATGTTTTGGGAAACCTAAGAGTCCAGGAACCTCAGTACAGATTACATATACTGTAGATTAGTCCAGTGGTGAAAACAATGAGCAAATGGACTCCAATCATGCAGACATGTGTGACTATTTAACATCATTCCACCCACGGGAGTTGTGGTGCTGAGATATCTTTTTGGGTGCCACTCGGGCTCCAAATGTTATTTCTTGTGACCAAATTTTCCTTTGTCAAAATATTAATTCTGAACAATAAAAGCAACAACAACTCCCGCATGTACTTGCTGCTGTTATTTCAGCATTACAACTCTTTAACCTGTAACACCTGGAAATATTAATATCGTGTTCAGATGTCCTGTGTGAGCATTAAACATCAGTGTGCTTTGTATCTGCACAGTCTACATCGTACTGTTAGCCCTGTTCTAGCCTCCGGTGTCTTAGTGGCCTATAGATACCCCCTACTAACTATATAACTTTTATAATCTCTAATATCCTGCCATAACTATGTGTATGACGTAGTGCATACTCTAGAAATGTATTTGTTACTTCATTTGTATTGCTGTACCTTGCAACGAATCTCTTCTCTGCAAATACATTGTAATACTGTAGCCTACGTATAGAAAATGAAACTACACTCTTTTTTTTGCTGCTACACCATTTGTGCCCTTTTAATATGTCTTTGTAGAAAACAATGCAGTTTTATGTTTCATGTATTAGCATATAAATGCCAATTAATCGATTTTAATGTCCACATTAAAGTGTATACTACATCATCAAATATATTCAACGTGATACCAGGATACAGCCGTGATGTTACAGATGTGATTAAAGGAAATGTCTTATTTTTCATAAAAACCTCCGCTTTCCTTGTCTAACCGATGTCCCAGCGCTTTGACCTCATCCCCCGCTGCCTCTCCTCTCCTCCAACCGCCCCATGTTTTTCTTTTGTTTTAATCCCTCGGTTGACGGTAATGAAAGATAAACAGGCATTTTTCATTACAGTGCCACCCAGGGAGTTGGTTGCAAAGACAAAACTGCGTATGTGATGTGACGCGGTGTTGTGAGACATAATATTGTTCTCTCACCTCCTCTCATCTGTGCTGCTGAGTCAGAAGCTGGGGAAGTACAAAGGTGTGCACAGTCCCACACTGTCTGAGTGGAAAATTACACAGGAGGTACTTGCACCTACTTGAGCAGTTTTATTTTATGATGTTTTACTGATTTGTCAGTGAGTCTGTTTAGTTGTGGCCCCAGCAAAGATACTCCAGGAGTTTGTGCTTGCAAGTGTGTAAGAAGCTCTGGGGGGAGATTTTGTGTGTGCATTCTGTGCACATACCTGTCTGCAGCCCTGCTGGTGGTTACTGTGCCTTTCGCCCCCTGGCATTTGTGATAAAGATGATGAAATGTGCTGGGAATGTTATGTTCAGTGCCTCATTAGAATATTTCATCATACAGAGCAGACTTCAGACCTGAGGCTGGGGATAATGTTAATATAGCTCGTCCGTATCTCATTCTGTACATTTATAGTCACGTCTAAGAGACTTAGTTTTGTTGATTGATGCAGTGCGTGTGTTAAACTTTCACATCGCTTTGTGAACTGCAGATGGATCTCACAGGATCTGCTTTGAGGAAGAGGGAAGGAAAGAAGAGGAAAGACTGGAGAAGAGATGATCTACGTACTGCTGCCAACCTATCTGTCGAAGGGCATAATGCCAAGACTAAATATAGCAGCAAGATTAGTGAGACGGAGAGGGAAAGAGAAAAAGGATAGAGTGAGTCATGAATTTCGATGCACAAAATCCTCAAAAGCGTTTTTTAAAAAGCCACTTGCTCATCAAAACCTGCAAAAACGTTATGAAATGTGCGGTGAGTGCATGTACAATTTATATATTAACTTGACTTCTTGTGTGTTTTCAGCCAGTAGCTACGTGTCTCTCGCTCCATCACTCTGCAGCCGTCACTTTGTCCCTGCCAGTCTTTTCTCCTGTATCAGGCCTTCCTGTATTTTTCCACCTTGCTTTTCTCTGCATTTGGCGTCATTGTTTTTCTAATAACACCAGCCATGGTTTCCTCCCTGCTTTTGTAGCAGCAGCTGTGTTCAAGCAGGTACTGGACGCTATCTGGCCTGTGAGTATTGTGTGTGTTGTTAGATGGTATCAGTTCTCCTGTGTATGTGAGAGAAACATAGATCAAAAAAAAAAGAGTGAGATTTAGCTCAGTATGTGCAGGGTAAAGAAGATTCCTGTGTGCTTCTGTCGCTCTGATGATCTGACAGGAAAGTGAGTGATTTTTTTAAAGTCTCTTGTGAACACAAATAACTTTTTTCATTTTACAGAATAAACAAACTCTGTTATCTTCAACAGAAACATGGATCCACAGACCTTGTCTTTCTCACTCCAGTGAAGGACATCATGCTTGATAAAAGATTTACGGCTCTTGTAACTACATGGGAAACAGTTTGCATGCAGCTAGGCTGGGAATATAGCAGAAGGATGGTTGTGTTATGAGGAAGTTTAAGTCCTCTTGACTTTGAAAATATACTTTGGTGTCCCTGTGACCAAAGTAATGTGTTATCATGCTAACATGTCCCAGTTATCACTAAAAACTATGTGTAGCAAAAGCTGTTGGGAATGTTTTTAGCTTAAGTACTGGACAAATAAATATAGATTAATGAGTTATTGCAAATAAACTTAAGGGGAATGCCAGGATTTCACCACAGAAATTGAAAGACTGCTTGCATGTTCATTCAGGACCATCAAAAAGTATAAAGGTTTTTAAAAATACAAACAATATAACAAAATGTATGATACAATTAAATGTAGCTTAGCAGTGAATGCAATACATACAAAAAAGAAAAAGAAATCACAAAGAGAAGGGAGTGTTTTTTCAGGAGAAACTGTTCTGTCCTGATAAGGGGCCGCTCCCTCCATCAAAGGAGATTAAAACACATAATACAGTCATATTTCCAAGTGGGAGGAAGCAATCCATTTGGTGATTAAAACCGACGTATAAAAGGTGAACGAGGTCTTGCTGTAGTAGCTGGAGGGTCGCAGGTTGGGGTTTGCGGTTGGGGGTCTAACAGGTAAATGGGAGAGAACATAGTTGTGGTCTGGGCATGCTTGATCCCGTCAGGCGGAGGATGCGGGTACCAGTAGGCATGAGAGGAGATCAGAGAGCCTGCTGGATGTTATCTCGTTCTTTCCATACCATACCTGCAGGCCGGTCGAATCACCTGAGGCAGCAGCCAATCATCTTCCGTGTCTCTCTGTCTGCTCTGTCAATCTCCACTCGCAGAAACTTCAGGATTTAATTTTTCCTTCAGCATTTAAGCGTAACCGCGCCATGTCTTCTTTGACTCTCAAGTTAAAGAAAATCATTGTGTCTCTATAATTGTGTGAATTTGTCTCAGGACCTCTTAAAAAAACATCTGGTAGTTAACACGTCTAAAATTTAGGTAAACACAACCTCAAATGAACAACAGAAGTAACATATTACACTGTGTCGTTATGCAGAATCAATGCATGAAAAAATAAATCAAGGGTGTGCTGCTAATCATATGACCTTGGTTAAGGTATCATCAGTTCTGGAGCATTCAGGTGTTTGTTAGCACAACACAATAAGGGCAGGCATCAGCAAGTGGCTTAAAGAAGCATTTGGTGCCAGTAATAAGGCCATTTCCAAACAATTTGAAGTCCAAAATTCTCCAGCAAGAAAAATTTTTCATCCACAAGTGGAAAAAAAAATCAAAACGGCTGCAAGTCTTCTCAGGAGTCGACATCCCAGTGAACAAGCCCCAAGGTCAGACTGTGCAATACTCAGAAACTGCAAAAAAGCCAAGAGCTACATCTGAGATTCTACTGGCCCCAGTTAGCAAGTTTAGTGTTAAAGTTCATGACAGCACAATTAGAAAAAGGCTGAATAAATGTGGCTTGTTTGGAAGGCTTGCCAACAGAAAGGCTCTTTTCTTTGAAAAGAACATGGCAGCACAGCTTAACTATAAAAGAAAGTTGGCTTAAAGTGGGAGGAGCTAAAACAGCTCGTTTCAGAAAGAAGAGGAACTGGGGAGCTGCACAAAGGCCCAGTAGAAGATAAATAAGGATTACTTGGAACGCTGACTCATGTAAAGGTATTCTAGTCCAAGAATAAAACTACCATCATTTATATGATGTGGAGTTTTTTTTTATTTAACCTTTGTTTATACAGGTAGTCCCACTGGGGCTCAATGTCTCATTTGCAAGAGAGACCTGTTTCAGAAAACCATATTAAAATATATAGTGCTTTCTGGACCCAAAAGCAATCACTGAAAGAAACAGGAACAAAAGGGAAATATTTATTCTGACTGATATGAGCCAATAAGTAAAACTACCAAAGACCCCACAAGGAACAGGCAGGGAACTCCAGTAACAAACAGAAATAATATCAGACAAAAAGAAACACACGCGTGAGCTAATTAAAATTATGTTCTTTACCAAACGAAAAGTGAGTGAGACTTTGACATTGAAACTGTATGACGAGGTAATTGGGGAATGTGAGCTCTTTTAAGTACTTAGGTGTTGTGTTTGACTCAAGACTGACATGGAGGGAGCATATTGACCAGATTCAGGGAGTATGGGCAGGCAATTGTATCATCTTAAGGAGGTGGCAGGGTGTCGGTTGTATAGGGGTAATGGGAGAGAAGAGGTGGTCATTACCAGGCTTAGACTGGGACATTGTGCATTAAATAAAACACTACAGATGATAGGAGAACATGAGACGGGGCTTTGTGGAGTGTGCCAGGAGGAGGAGACGGTAGAGCATGTAATACTGCGGTGCAAGGGTTATGATGTGGAGAGGAAAGTTCTGCAGAATAGATTGAAGGAGGGGGGAATTGGGAATTTAATCTGAAGAGTGTGTTGGAGGGTAGTAGGGCACAGGTGAGGGAACTGGTAGGGTTTCTGAAGGATATAGGTGTTTATGAAAGAGTGTAGGGTTTTTGGTTGTTTTTTTTTTATTTGTATTGGGGGGTTTTTTGGATACAGATTGTAAGCTCACTGTCTGACCCATACTCCGGAACAGTAGGAGGTGGTAATGCTCCTTTACGTTGGTTGCCAACCACCGTTAAACACGAAGAAGAAAAACAAAATGATGAATGGTGACATTACATTTGCTGCAGTAAGGTATTACCATTGTAGTTGTAATATTTCAGTTTCTGAGGGATCAGTATAAGTGTTATTGATAGTAGGAATACTTAAAACAAGATTCCTCATGTAGTGTTTTTGATTAACAATTCGCCCACCCTCTTTTTTTTCTTTTCTTTTTTTACTTTGAGTGCCACAATCAGGTAAATCTCCATTTACAGTTTTACAACAACTTTCTTTTGCAAATTTAAAAAAAAAAGGTGGTGGCTAAAGGGATACAGGACTGACATTGGAGGGTTTTTATTTTGAATGTAAACTCTCTGGCCAATGCATTGGGTACACCTGTTTAACCGCTTGTTATCAAAAGTATCTAATCAGAAAATGACATGGCAGCAGCTGCTTTTATGCAGACATAGTCAAGGAGAGCTGCTGAAGTTCAAACTGAGCATCACAGTGGGGAAGAAAGATGACTTAAGTGACTTTGAACTTGGCATGGTAATTGCTGTCAGACATACTGGTCTGAATATTCCAGAAACTGCTATCCAGGGTTTTCAGAGAATGCTTCAAAAAGAAAAAAAATCTAAGAATAGCCAAACTATTTGGAGCTGATAAGAAGGCAATGGTAATTCAAATAATTACTTGTTACAACCAGGTATGCAGGAAAACATCTCTGAACGCACAATATGTTGAACTCCTCAGCAGCTGGGATACAGCAGCGGAAGACCACGCCTGGTGCCACTCCTGTCAGCTAAAAACAGGAAACTGCGGCTTCTTGATGTACACTCACACACCACGTCATTAATTACTCCGTACTAGTACTGGGTTATATTGTTTCTATCTAAATCAGTTGTTTTATTTCTATTCTGGATTATTTTTTTAGTTGTATAAATCATTTTAATATAAGTATTTCAGTGGAACAAAATTGTTTGGGGAAAAGGTATAACAATACAAACACAAAATGTATTGAAAACGGAAGATTCAGACATGTAGAGATTATATTCTAAACATATCAATACCTGGTGTGACCAAGTTTTTTTTTTAAAGTGTCCTTTTTATTTATATTCACTTTTTTTTATTTGAGTTGATTTTGTAAGTGGATAATGTTACTTTAGTTGCTTTAGTCTAGTTTTAATATTATTTTACTTTACCTTTAGTTTAGTTTTAATTTGAATTCTAAATAATAGCTTTGTTTGTCATTTGCTGACTTCGTTTTCAACTAAATGTCCGCATTTCTTTCTGAACTGAAGCGTCGATTCCTTTGTGCCGCTCACATCAGTAGATTTGTCGACCCCTGGTGGTAGTAACTCGGTACTGCAGACATTTTTCCATGCTCGGTAAAGTAGACGTGGCAATGACGTCAGTACCGGAAATGACCCGGATCGGAACTTTAACTCCTGGGTATACTAGTCTTCACCAGAAACACCGACGGGTCTGATAATATGTTGCGATACTGATTCAGGTGAGTTGAACCCCATCTAGCTTTGTTTATTAAATAAATTTAAAACTCGCACCGTCAATTTTAGTTGGCTTTCACCGAGGTGAGATTGGAGGGACCGTTCGAAAACTCCCGTTAGCTCTCTGGAGCTAACGTTAGCCCGCGGTTAGCCGGTCAGGCCATGATCAGCTGTGTGTCGTGATGGGCGGCCTTCACACAAACAGACCCAGTCCAGGCTCCAAATAATCATCGTTACCTAATGATATATATATTTAGCTTGCCTGTTTATTTATATGAGCTTTAGCACAGTTATTTGGCCTTATTTCCACGCTGTCTCGGTCTTTGTGACTAGCTTTTGGCTACCGAATCTCCTGAATTTGTGTTTTATCTGTTGAATTTGAAGCTGTCGGCCCGGAAAGCTAACAAGTGACTCTTTTTTTTAAATTGCAGACATGAATGATAACCACCTTTCGATGTGAATTTGTCCGTACACCGCGAGGTCTTAGTATTTATCAATCAGACAGACCCCAGGAGGAAGAACCGGCTGCCCGGGTGGTGTTTGATCTATAGCGGGCAGGTGACTCACTATCAGCGGCAGCATGACGTGCCGTGACCGGACACTCGAGTTCCAGTCAGCGTGTAAATCTCTCCAGGGCAGACAGGTATGTTGTGTCTTAAAAAAAAAAAAAACCAGCCACGTCCCTACACTCAGATTTATTCTAATTTATTTATTTTTTTGTAGTTATTGGGGTTTTTTTTTGTTTCAGTTCAATCTATTTACATAGTGGTTTTGCTCGTTTTTGCTTAGTTTTTATTATATTCCATGATAGGTTTACTTGAAGTTGTGCACGATTTGATAAGAGTTACCAGAATCTTTTTAACACATACAGCTAAAATGCAGTGATGCAGATCGGTTTTGGTAGCACTGTATAATTTTGGGCTTGGCTTTTAGTTTTGCTTTTTGTTCCTTGTTTACTCCTCTCGGTAAATCCCCCAAATAACAGTGTCAAAATGTTTTTTACTTTCTTAAAAAAAAAAAAAAAAAAGAAGGTAAATAACTATCAGTCAGTGTGTCTGGTAATGCAAACATAATTATGTCAGTGTTTATGTGAGATGATGCAAAAACACATTTGGAAGTGATTTTTGTTTACTGAGAGGTAGAGCTTTTTTCTCTACCTCTCAGTAGTTTTTCCTCTCTCAAAATGGGCCTTTTAGGTGTGACTTCTCAAACTTTGGCTGCTTAATATAGAAACATCTATCCCAAAAACACATTTTAAGTGTGTTTTCACATTTAACTTGTGCTGGTTACTAGTTAGAAATATTTCTGTCACAGTCCTGATTATTTTTCTTTGGAGGAAGGTTGATGATTTAAAAAAAAAAAATGCCAAATTCAAATTATCTTGTGTATCTTATATTTTAAAGTGACCACATTCTCTTTTTTATTATATTAACACTCCAAATATTATGCCATTAGACATTTTACTTTTAGGCATGTTTAAGTTTTTATTTTAAAAACAAAAAAAGTCAGAACAGACTGGATTATTATTTTATCATGATAAAAAAAAATCCAAATTCTTTGACTTCTTGATTCATTTAAAATCAATTCTCAAAGTCTTGCTTATCATAATTTATATGTCTTACCCCCCCCCCCCCTTTTTTTTATTTTTATTTATTTATTTATTTATTTATTTATTTTTTAATGTTTCTGACCATCTCATCTGCTTCTTTGTACCTCCTGTAGCAGAATGGAGTCCAGCCCAGTAAACCAGCGCTCAGTGCCCTCAGGCAGCGCAGTGACTTTACAGTTATGGCCAAGTAAGTTCCCCAAAGTCTGTTTACGCATGTTTCCTCATTTTATGTTTATTTGCTGTTCCTTTATTTTCATATTCACTGTTGAATTAGCTATAATATTCATATAATGAATTTAGCATATAAATGGTTTAATACCCGTTTCTCTTACCTTTAGTTAAAGAGTTGTACTAAAGAGATTTGAAGCAAATATAATTATTGGTTCTGTGACTAGTAGAGAAAGTTTAACCTCTGTTTTTGTCTCCTTGTAGGAGAATTGGGAAAGACTTGAGCAATACATTTGCCAAACTGGAAAAGCTCACAATTTGTAAGTGTTAATTTTAATGTAATTTCAGCTTCATTTCAAATTTCTGAGTGTGATATCATCCAAAGTGCTGACCTAGATGATGTTATTTTCATGTTTTAGTGGCAAAAAGAAAATCTCTGTTTGATGACAAGGCGATAGAAATCGAGGAGCTGACATACATCATTAAGCAGGTGAGTTGAGCTGTCACTCTTCAGTAAAGCATGTCAGTCCTTTTTTATACCTAATGAAACTTGATATTATAACTTTCCCTTCTTTTATTTGTCTTTTAGGACATTAACAGTCTAAACAAACAGATAGCACAGCTGCAGGACTTGGTGAGGTCCCGTGGAGCTCCAGGTGGCCGACACATTCAGACCCACTCAAACACTATAGTGGTGTCATTACAGGTATATTTTTGTACTGTATTTGTGCAAATCCTGCTGGGTTTTTTTTGTTTTGTTTTGTTTTTTGTTGTTTGCGTTTTGTTTTTGCTTATTTGGATCAGAATGAGTGCAAGATGACTGCAGATGAGAGCTCCATCTATATTTTGCACCCTGTCCCCTTCCTGGTCATAACCTTTAGATATGACTTAATTCCTCAGTATCTCATCTCTCATATCTGTAGGTAGTTGGTATATATTCCTAAATATATGTATATATTATATACACTGTATATAGCATATATTCTGTTTTTTATTTCTATACCAACGTTTTGTTTTGGGGGTTTTTTTGTTTTTGTTTTTTTGCATCAAGACCCCAAGATAAATTAATCATTTGTTTAAAAAATTGACAAAAATTGTGATTCTGATTCTGAATTTGAAGTTGATCTAAAAGGAAACAACTTTGAACCTTTCTGTAAAACTTTGTGTACAATTTTAAAATCAAGAAAAGATGTAGTTATTGACTGAGAGAATGCGAATTTTCTGTAGTTTTGGGTTTTGTTTTTCCTTTTTCTTTTCTTTTTTTAAATGGTAACAAAAGTGAATCGGCACCTCCTTTAACTCTGCCATTCTTTGTCTGTAGTCCAAGCTGGCATCGATGTCCAATGACTTCAAATCAGTCCTAGAAGTCAGAACAGAGGTGAGAGCTGCGTCAGCACACAAAAGCAAACAATGCTAATACCTAAAGTTCTGGATAAGGTGAAGGTTTCTTCTCTCTTTGACTCTTGTTCTTCAGAACCTGAAGCAGCAGCGCAGCAGGAGAGAGCAGTTCTCCCAGCCTCCGGCGTCGTCTTCTCCTCTCATGGCCAACAACTTCAGTAAGTCTCTCCACATCTCAGCTTCACGCTTCAAGTTGCTCATTCAGATTTTTAACAAGGGTCTCATATGAAAGTAAATGGCTACAGCAGGTTAACAAAGCATGTTTTGTAGTTTAATTAAGGCGTGTTCACTCTATCCTGAATATTGTTTGTGTGAAAAGTTCTGTCTTAATCATTTTGTGGACCTTTAATGTTGCACATGTATAAACTGACGTGCAGCACTAGTAATACAGACAAGGGTAAAAGAGGACCGTGAACATGGCTGGCTTCACACTGCCTGCTGTAATGTCACATTTATATCACCTGTATTCTCTGAAAGTGTGAACTTCCCACTAGTAATGAGAATAATCATTACTCAAAGCATACAAAGTGTGTATTAGAGTGAACACACCGTGAGTATTTCTTTGTTGTGTCGTGGAGGAAAATACTCGACGTCTGGCTCCTGCTCAGTTCATCATTCTGCTAAAATGAATGATTAAACGTTTTGCCGAGCAGGCTTCTTAACAGAGACCCTTTAATGAACGCACCGAGCTCCAGTGCTTCCTGTACGTGCATTTACACAGTTGGTAAAATGTTCATAAATTCACTTTATTTTAGCATTTTTGGCCAAATATCAAGCAAAATGCTCATTGTGAATGCCTAGAGATTTTACAAAGAAAAAAAGATGGATATTAAGACTGGTTTCATTATTAAAATATATAATTGGCTCGATTCTAATCTCTGAAATGATGCACTCAGCATTTATTTATCTTGATGGATGATGGTATAAATATTTACATTTCTCTACTTGTTTGTGTTATTACCTGCTAAAAGGTACATGGGTATAAACCCTACGGTAGAAAACCATAAGCATAATAAATCGCATATTAACAGAATATATAGTTTTTCTGTGCTTGTGCACACATTCCCTTATTTCTGTTTTTGGCGTACTTGCACTGAGCATGTTGTTTGATGGTTAGGTGTTGTGTTTTTTCCTTCATTTTCAAAAACGGCACTGGTTGTGGATAAGTTTTAAATACCAGTGTACTTTTCAAAACAGCAGCTGTTGTGATAGGGAACTGCTGGCAGTCCTTGTGAATGATTATTACTGTATTTGGTCATCTGTAATGCAAGAATTACAAAATATTTTAGGGAGCCGCAAAAAAGGGGCCCAGGAGCCGCATGCAGCTCGTGAGCCGCGCAATGACTACCAGGGCTATACAACCGCAAATTACAAAGGTATTTCCCGGGAACGTCTCGACTCTCCAAGCGGGTATAACTAGCTACTGTATGTGCCCGCTGTTCTTTCTGCTTTCCGCCCGTACCATAGAGGATTTCTGTGATCACGTGTGTGTTTTGTGTCTCTGCAGATGGCTCGGTCCTGATGCAGGAAGAGTCCCGGAGCCGGGGGGATGTTGCTATCGATATGGACTCTCCAAGTAATCCTTTGCAGCTTCAGCTTATTGATGAGCAGGTAGGGTGTTGGTGTTTGTTTGCTGAAGTCAGACAGGTGGCTCAAAAAATTGAGTCTGTTGTCAAACTTGACTGACTTTTATCCAAGATTAGCTAAATATTACACTAAAATGCTGTGTTGTGGCAACAGGACTCGTACATCCAGAGCCGTGCAGATACCATGCAAAACATCGAGAGCACCATCGTGGAACTGGGTTCCATATTTCAGCAGCTAGCGCACATGGTCAAGGAGCAAGAGGAGACCATCCAGAGGTGAGGAAGAGATTGAGACAGATGAGGTTCTGTAGGATAAAAGAACGTGTTACACAACTGAAAGAAAGGACTGGAAAAACAGTCTTGCTGGAAAAAAAGCCTGAAACATAAAAGCGCTTTTTTTTTTTTTTTTTTTTTTTTTTTTTGGGTCCCGTGTTGGGATAAAATTATATAACAAATGTATTCTTGGAACAATTCAGCAAGTAAAACAGATCCGCACGTATTGACTACAAGTCTTCATCAGGGTCTGACAAATACGCATCAGTCAGGATTCATTAATAGCCCTGGAAGGCAATCAACCTACACCAATTTTAACCGCTAGAGGGTGTTAAAATTTAAAAGACAAAGCCCATATATATCAAAGCAATAACAAATCTTAGCAATTTTCTATTTAAAATAAACAATTGATTTTTTTTTTTTTTTTTTTGCATTAATGGTGTAAGTATTGGTGTAATATCTTAGTCTTTGAAATAAAACAAGACTGATTAGAGATAAAAACTCTTCTCGCTGCTCCGTTTCCTTCTCACAGGATCGATGCTAACGTGGAGGACACCCAGCTGAACGTGGAGGCTGCCCACACAGAGATCCTTAAATACTTCCAGTCGGTCTCCTCCAACCGCTGGCTGATGATCAAGATCTTTCTGGTCCTCGTGGTCTTCTTCATCATCTTTGTCGTCTTCTTTGCTTAAAGGAATGAGGAGCGGGGAAACGGTATCGAATGAGGGAGAATATAATTAAAGCTAGACTAAGAGGATGTATTTCGAGACTCTTCTATCACGATTTCATGGAGGCTTTTGGGATCCACTCGAATACGGACCTGTCGTTTTGTCCCAAGCCACAAACTTTTCAGTCTTAATTTGACTCTTCAATGGAAAATGAAGATGTTGAACTCTCAAATAAAACAAATAAATGATCTTTGAATCCCCACTTTAAGAGCAGAAAGCTGCTCTGTATTCTACATTGACCAGCTATTCATAAGCATTTAATCAAAATGGCTCTAATTTAATGGTTTGATTCTGCAAACTGTCTTATGGTTGTTTTGTTTAACCTCTTTTACCACACGTCATCCTTTATAGTAAGTATTACAAAGCCAAACTTTACAACTGGACTTGCTCCTCAGATTATGTTGCTTCATAGTTTACCTGCTTTTTACTGGAACCACATGACTGTCTCTCATTTATCAGCAATTCCTAACCTTCTACCATCCAAAACTGATGTGGATTTTTTTTTTTTTTAATCTTTATTTGCTGTTTTGTTTCATTTGCCAAATTGGTACCGTTGTTGAACTGTGACACAATACAAGGAAACTCGCTGTGGCACAAGTAGGCAGTCATAGCCAGATGAAGGGAGGTTTGCAGTGTAACTGAAGGGTGAGCTGTGAGAAATGTTATATAACGGCACTGTTTTAAATGAAGCTGTGTGGTGAGCAGCCTTCGCAGAGGTTTAATGGAAGAAAAGGTTTAAACCTCACTTACTGAGTGCTGCAGGAGGATCAGTGCGTATGAAGGGGTAAGCGCTGGTTGTAAAGTCACACGATCGGCCACGTTCCCTGGAAGTGTCTGGTTGGATGCCTGTGCGCATCCATTATCTACCTAATGTACAGGATGTTATTTAAATGACCACAACTTTTTAAAAGAAACATTTTTTCCCTTTTTTTTCTTTTGCCCTTTCTTTTTTTTTTTCCTTCTTTTTTTTTTTTTTAATTTTAGCCAAATGCCTTGACTTCAGTGTATAAAGTTGAAATAGTTATGAAGATGTATTGATAAAGTGTGCATTAATAAAACAGTAATGGGGTGCTGGCATTCACGTGTGGGATTTTCTTGGGATAAGAGGATTAGTCAGCAGAGCTTTAATTAGCTGTAACAAATGCTGCAGTTTATATTTGGCCTTTTATTCTTTATTTTCATTTATAACAATGCAGACAGACAGATATGCATTTAAACATTAGCCTCAAATGTTAGCTAAACATCTATTTAAAACAAAAAAAGAAGACATTTTTGTGTAAAAGAAGTGTTTTAATTGCACAGACAAGATCAGAAAATTGGTTATTTATTATCTTAAGTACATGTTGTATTACAATAAAATCATACGTGAGTCTAATTATTTTCTGCTTTACTTGATGGGAGAGCATCTGTTAACTGAGCTGGTGATCTGGAGCCAAACTGTGGCTGCTGAGTCTACAGAAGAAAGCTGTCCTGTTATGTAACAAGTTTTAGTTCATGTGATGTGTTTATGATAGGATGAGATGGAGGCAGATGATCTGCTGTGGCAAGGGTCCCGTCAAAAGGAGGAGGATCTGTATTTACCACTTCAGATACAGAAACCTCACCCATCCGTTACCAGACAAAAGTGGTTTTAAAGGGAGATGAGCTAACATAAAAACTGGTTCCAGGCCCAGAATGAGACAAAGCAGGATTATTTTGAAATGGAAATCAGGAAAAGGTACTTGAAATATGGAAATGAGCATAACAGGTCGTGTCAGATTTGGAACAGCTATTTATTCCCTTTAGTATTTTTGGTCTTATGTAGGTAAAACAGTATCAGCAGTTTCTAATTTACCCACCAGGACCACAAAAGGCTGCTGACATCTTAAAGCCAGAACCATAATTCTTTTAGATTTACCTAAAGCTGCCAGTGAGCAAATCTACTTAAGTCCTTTCTCTTGAATTTTTTTCTTCATCTTTTGAAATAAGGAAGAAAATTTTTTTAAGTTTTCAAGATTTTTATTTGACCCATTTTTTAATGGCAGCTACTTCCACTTCTCCCTTTCTTCCTCATTAATCCTTGTCTTGTACAATCTGGGCTCACCTAGTCTTCTCTGTGACTCTCCTAGTTTCTCCTCCCCTCCCTTGCACATGTCCCTCTGCTTTATTTCTCCCCTGACTCCCCCCACTTCTCTCACCCATGAGCACTCTGCTCTATAGGGGTGATCTCTGGCATGCTCTTACTCCTTCCCTTCCTCGCCCTGGCTTTGATTGCTTCCTCCTCCCCTTCTCCATCCTCCTCCTCATCAGACCATTCCACTTGCTGCTGCAGGTTCCCCCTGGAGCCTCTCAAGTTGCTGCCCTTTGGGAAATACCCCGTGCGGAATTTTGTGCGGAAAGTGACAAAGGAGAGGCTTTTGCTGCGCTGCTGCTTCTCAAACACCACTTCCTGGGTCGGAACCTCATCGTTTCCGTTCGCCTCATCCACACAGTCACGCAGCACTGAGCGAAAGAGCCGAGGAACCTCGTGAACCTCGGGCTCCATCTGTGACACCAGCCTCCTGAACCTGCAGCAAGAGGGATAGAGTAAGTGTAATATGAGCTGACTTTGATTCACACCCCTTTACAGCTAAGGCAAAACAAAAAGGACACAGCCAACAAAGAGTGTAAGGGTGGAGAATGAAGAATAAATTGGAATGTCACTGTAAGAAAAACACTGGTGGTGTTTGAGGGTGGATAGCCTGTCTGAAACGTTCTTTTTCTAACAGAGGACGTGTTTGCAGAAGTGACTATTAATGATGGAGTCTCATTGATGACTCTTGCTTTTTTGTCAACTTGTTCATATTTTTGAATCCCACAGATTAATAAAACTAAATATTAGATTTTAAAGCCCTTATATTTACTTGATCGCTTTGTCTAAACAACTCTGTTCAGTGATAACACCAGAAAAAAGTCACATTTGCTCTTTTTACTGAAAATGCATTCATCATTATGAAGGACCTCTGTTGAATTAATTATGGGCATTTACCAGTGAGGGGTAGGGTTAGTGCTGGGTCATATTTACACCACACCAAAGCAAGCATAGTCGCAGAAACTATAAAATTGTACATGCATCTTGACCCTCCAGTTTTTCTATTCTCAGATTTACATAAGGGGTTAATATGAACCTCACACAGACATTTAAAAGTCAACTTTTATAAGTATGGCTCTAACAGTATCAGCGAGTTATTGCTTAGTGTGTAAAATGGATTAGACTGGAACCCTGCAGCTCTCTGCTATTTGAAAATGATCTGTAGGTCTTTTAGTTATAGTAACAGTTTCACCGTTATCCTGCCAGTTCTCTAGCTCTGTCTCTACCTCTGCCTGTTTTTCTTACCTGACAATCACAGGCCCACACTGTGCAGGAGGGATTTTGGCACAGAGGTCTTGCAGCTCCAGCAGGTCATTGGGAGTGAGCTCAAAGGGCTGTGGGGTCGGGGTGGTTGCCAGCCAGCTGTAGTCTGCTGTAGAGGAAGAGCTGCGACGGCGGCGACGACCCTCCGTCGCCCTCTCCAAGCGGATGCGTTCAGTGCGCTTCACCATGGCCCCAAGCTCCAGCATCAGGGTGTTGGTTACCAGCTCCTCAGTTGTTCGCTGGCCGGGCACTTTAGGCTCAAGGGAGAAAACAGCGGACCAAGGAAACATCTGGAAAAGACACAAAGAGTTGGTGAAGAAGAGACTGAAAAGTATCTGTCATACGATGATATGACCTTCACCATGTTTGAAACTATAGTGTTTAAAGCAAAAGCATTAAAATCACCTCAGCACACAGTCTGTAGAGCTGTTTTACGCTAGAGTTATCTAAAATCCTCTGAAATCTTAATTGTCTATTTAAGTAAAATGTGGTGCATATGTGAATGCAAACACATTGCATACTGTTCTAACTTCTCTCCTTGTTATCAGATATATATAAATCTTTTCTTACCTTCATGAAACAAGGGTTACAAAGCTGTAGTATCTTCTCTTCTGATGACTATCCAACACTTGTCTGGTAAAACCTCTGTCAGCAGTAAAGTGAGCAGCGGGCCTGCACAGGCTCGCGACATTCAAAGTGGATGAAACTCCTGAGACTCCAGCTGGTGGCTCACAGATACCTGACTGCTTTGCTACCGGTGAAGGTCCCCAGCAGACAGTGCGTGTATTTCTGTGAGGGGTGCGTATTGTGTGTGTGCGAGTTTGGGATTGAGAATACAAGTAATCCTGTATTAATAATGAGTGAGTGACAAGAGGAGATTACCTCGTGACATGAGTGTACGCCTGTGAGAGCCGTGTGTGTTTGTGCTTCTGTGTGTGATGGCCAGAATTCAGGTGGGGTATTTATATAACATTTATATAATATTATATATAATATATATTTATATATTATATATAATATTTATATAACAGCATGGGGACTTAATTTTGTTTTGCCACCTTTCTTTTGCATGTTTTTCATGATTTTATATCTTATCTGACGTTAAAGATGTAGTGAAGGTTGCAGGTCACAAACACCTTTCTCTAAGATATTTCAAACCACTTTCAGAGTCTGACAGACTAATTTCTGGACAGTCATGAAACTTAAACCAGCAGAATTTCTTGTTTCAGGCTGATAGGCATACTATTATACCCAGCACAGTCTTTAAAATAGCATCCAGTGGACAGACAATAATCTTTCAAACACACCTGCAATTACCAGACTGTTGTTGGGCTAATGTTACATAACAACCAACCTAATCTCACTTTCTCACACACTCAGGTGTTAGCAGTCTTTCCCGTCGACTTGTACATGGCATTGTATTGGTAACATAAGGTACAGTCTAGTGCCTGGGTTTCCACACCACTCAGCAATGAGCCACCAAATCCCAGATTACATTCAAATCCATAGCCTACCTGGAAGAATGAGTGGTTGTAATAGCTGACATAATCTAATTACAGCTGCTACACTCAGTGACTGAAGGGAAAACAGTTCTTACTGTTATCAACAAGTGTTGCTTGTTTCAGTTTATCTAATGCCAGAAAATGCTGCAGCTAAACACAAGATGAGAGCCTAAAGGGTTACATATATTGTCCTGCCTAACATCTGATAAACAAAGTAAAACCATAACACCAGTCAAATACACATTCAGACAGCAGTGGTGGAGGCTGGCAATTTTCATAGGAGTGGCCAAGCTGGGGCCATTACTTACACTGGGCAGGGAAAGAAACTGACATGTCCTTTTTTTCTTCTTTTTGTTTTTTGGTTGCTGCGTGGCATGTTGCTGTGGGCTAAATACTCTGCTAAAACATTAAGGCCACATCAGCTGCCTTGGTGCAAATAAAAGTGACAACAGGTCCACTGGAGAGGCAACAACAGGACAACCCTCCAACCCTTTAATAACTGAGTGTGAGCAGTAGTAGACTTTTTGACTTCTCACTGGTTTCATTTGCATACTGAGGCCTGGCTGCCATGTAGAATTATTCCATGTAGACTCATAGATTAATATCCTTTTTGTTGCTGTGTTTATACATCCCCAACCAAATGATAGGCAAACACTCAAGTTTTATTCTCTTTTAACTGTTCAGTACAATTTCAATGGTTTGTTGGACTGTTACATAAATTGAACAACAGCAGAAAGAAAGAAAGAAAGAAAGAAAGAAAGAAAGAAAGAAAGAAAGAAAGAAAGAAAGAAAGAAAGAAAGAAAGAAAGAAAGAAA